>NC_065427.1:9541503-9859336 GCF_024362695.1 Pectinophora gossypiella | reverse complement strand
GATATTTATAAATCAAGATCTCTATTCCCAACAAGTAAAATAAAATATAAATCTTTGACCATTGATAAGACGTACATCGTGCACGTATAATGATAATTTCAAATCTGCCGCTTTTTGCTTCTCACGCCCAGTTTGACGTCACGTTTCGGGGTTCTCGTTCAGTCCTTACCGCACCCTATAATGTCCCATTTGAAAGATCATAAGTGCAAGGAGCTGTATAGCTATTGAGCTTTGTTTGAAGGGCACAGAGTAGGTTTTCGTAGTATAACTATTTTAGTTCTATATTCCACCACTAGACTGCGCGACAGGTGCAAACTCGGCTAGCGCAGAATCCGCCAATCACGTCCCAGGAACTTTGACGCAATTTGCAAATGGCCGTGAAAAGGACCGAGCCCGATCGTGTATGAAAAGTTAATGGTGGAAGAATCCGTGATAAAAACTTGTGAATAATCCTACATTCAGTGTGGTGTTGTTGGAATTGTACAAAATGTGCCAAAAAGTGAGAATCCAGTCTTAATGGTGGTTTAGGACACGCCGAAAACCGCTGGAGGGACGATCGAAAAGACATTGCTGACAGAAGGGTAAAGTTCTTGATTTATTTTAGCTGTTCTATCCGCTATTTCTTCTACTATGTACTCTAATGTCGCTCTATGTTAGTAATCCTGGTCGAATTTGTCCAAAAACGTTGATAAACGACGACATAAATTGATGAAATGGATGGGTGTACGCGCCCTGTCTTACCGGCCCTATTTCAGTTCGTGAATAGCATATTAGGGCTTTAGAGTATAGATAACTCAACTTCTAGCTTTGTGTAGACTTCTACCGAACATCATTTAGCTATTCGAAGATCAATTTATAGCAGGAAGTAGTGAATTTTCTGGGAAAGTGATGTTGCATGTCTATAGTAGGTATAGGTACGTATGTAGTTCGGCCACGGCCCCTGTTGCTGCCTAAGGACATCGATTCGATAGGAATTTCCGCTGTTTTCGCTGTACCACGTACCGAAACCCTATTTCTCACACGCTAATAACTTATTTCATCCGTTTTGTATGGGAAAACCGCTCATTTCTTCTCGTGTTCAACAATGTACTTGCAACTTACAAATGGTGGTCTGGCTACTACAATTATTGTCGTAATACTAATTATCTATTGTTGTTCAGTGTTATTACGTTTATTTTGCTTGATTTGTCGTTTAGTAAGCTTTAATAATGATTACTGTGCATGTTTTATAAGGTACCTTTATAATATCCTGAATATAATTTGAGAAAAGGTATCCTGATAAATGCAGGTAGGTATAATAAAGAAACAATAGATAGATATAGCCTTTCTTATGGACATATTGTAACTTTTTTTTTATAGCTTATACATAATATTAAAAAAGAAAAAAAGATGTGTTTAATTATGCTCTTCGTCCATTTGTCTTTTGACAAAGGCCTCCTCCAGCTCTTTCCACTTATCCCTGTCTCTCGCCAGCCTTCTCCACATATTTCCTGCTGTATTTTTTATCTCTTCTTCCCATCTCTTAATTGGTCTTCCTCTCTTTCTTAAAAGAAGCTAGAGAGTCAGGAAAAAAAAATATGCAATTATAAAAAAGAAACAATAGTATAATTAAATCATTTACTTCAGTTTCACTACTGCACACTTTCCTTCAATGACTCAAAGAGATTTAAGTAGGTACATACCTGCCATGACCTTAGCTTTATAGATTAAAATAAAATAAATTTGTTGCTAGTAACAGTTCATATATATTTTTTTAATTACCTTTGTATACAAGAATCTCAGAACTCCACGAGGATTTGGGAATTGGGTAGTTTCCTAGGTCAAAGATAAATTATGAAATTCTGATTAGTAAATAAAGACAGATCTAAAGGTGCCAAAAACATTTTCTTTTTTTTTCTATGTAGGTAACTTCTTTATGAATTGAAATAAAGAAAAATGTAATAATAAGTGCGCGTTGTCACATTTTTCTATGATGTCACACGTTGCTTTTTCATACAAATTCAAAGCATAATCTGTACATAGCATACATGTTTTAGATTGTATTATGCTTAATTATATTTACCATCACTTGGTAATGATGGATCATAAAGGCAACGGGCTTCTTCTTTTCATGTCAACAGCAAATCTTAAACGAAATGGTATCGACCCAAAATTCCACTACAAATGCAGCATGATTGGTAGCCTTCTTTGTATTTTCGAGCGTGCAGTTCTTCCACACTGGGCACGACAAGGCAAAAGCCTGACAACTTGTCACCATTCGGTTTGTCATATCACAAATTAAACAAAAAAAGCTTTGTAGGAAAATTTGTTATTTATTACGAAGTTCCCAGTCTATATTGTGGACGTCCTTTGTTTTATTCATTTTATATGTAAGAAATCCATTGAACCAATTAGGAATATAAATCATCGTCATCTGCCTAGCGTTACCAGGTTTTTAAAGGGTCGCCCTACTTACTTACTTGCTTACTTATTTAAATATGTAGACCTAAACATGAAAAAAACTTCAAAAAAAGGTTGAATATCATTGGCTTTAGTGAAGTATTGGACATTGAACCTAAGTCCTCATAAGATTCGAGCATTCTTGAGCCATGTTTGCGGCTCTAGTAACCCTGACACCAGGGTTGATGCGTTATTTTATTATTCTCACAATCGAAATGAAAAAAGTATTTTCTTTTCAGCTACAAAATTAATTGAT
Organism: Pectinophora gossypiella; assembly: GCF_024362695.1. Lineage (NCBI taxonomy): Eukaryota > Metazoa > Arthropoda > Insecta > Lepidoptera > Gelechiidae > Pectinophora > Pectinophora gossypiella. The sequence continues at coordinate 9,856,641 of NC_065427.1, read as the reverse complement.
AGGAAATGAATTTGTAGTGATTACGGTACATTTATTTATCATAATGCATGAAAATAAAACCATTTATCAGAAACAGTTTATTATCAAAGCAGAATTACATGTTTTTGTTTATCTTTATTCTTTATATCAGATGGGAAGGTAGGTAATTACTGAAAAACACATTTTGCGTGCGATTTATTAATTCAAAGGAATATACATACATTTCCCACCTGGGTAAGAAGAGACTATGGAATCACATTTGCACCTCCACTTCTCTTGCTTCCTCCACATTCATCAATTGTTTCACACAAAGGTACCATCACTATTTTAAGAGCCACGCTCTTGTCGGTGTAGCATCTCCATGCTACTTTTTAGAGAAAAATAGGGCAGTGGTTTCCCTCTGGCATCCGCCCCGCAGTACTCTGTCTGAAGCGAGTGGGATGGCGCCCAGAGTAGTCTATTTCAAAGCTGTACTTGGACTCCTGTTCTCCGCCTCAGTATTGACAGTTACAGTCCCTGTGACTTGTCTCTTCCTTTCTTGCATTGCCATACCTATGGCTCCCATCTCCGCCACTGCAACCGTAACAAATAACAAAAAGGAATATGGTTCCACAAAACTTTTTATACAGTAAATTGAATGAATCATTACACATATATTTTGTTTGCATTTACGCGTTGTAATTATGTCTTTTGTGGTTAATTAGTCAGTATGTCATTGTGGAAACAAAAAGCAATAAAAAGATCCAATGGGAAGTTTTGTATCCATAGACAATAGATTTTTTTTAAATTTTTTATGTTTATTTGGTTACAAGTTACAATACATAAGAAAAGGAGTTTCCCTAAGCACGCGTGAGTGATTTAAAAACAAAAATATCCCATAAGATCACGCCCGTTTCCCGTTAGGGTGGGCAGAGAACACAGAACTCTACTTACCACATTCCTGACACACCTCCAATCTCATCAAAGACATTCACCTTACAAATAAAAAATAAACCAGGGATGAGCATGGCTTTAAGTATTTGAAGCAAAATTAAATCCAATCATCATACAATTCGACTGAACTTTGCTTGGCTGTCAAATACTTACCCCACATTCTTCTTGTTTATTTTTTTTTATTTGTAAGGTGATTCACGCATGCTCGCCGGCTTAGAGTATACTGGACCTGACCAGCAACAACAAAATTGCAGCAAGTTACAATAATATGCATTAAGAAATCAAAAATAAGAATTTTATTAATTCAACCTGATTATCATAGATATCCCCATTAGTAGAACACAGTACACTGACCGTGGATATAACACAAAATATACCTTGAAATAAATGAGTTTCGAGATAGGCAAGTAAACGTTACCAGCTACTAATGAATCATTCATCTTCACAGAAATTCACAGAATTATACAAATAATGTCGGAAAAAACCTTCAGACTGTCATAGATGTTTGTTTTGTATAGTCTGTCATTTTAACGACTTTAAGTTTTAAGCAACAAAAACATTAATACACTACACTATTTAACAAGCCGTTACCCGCGACTTCGTTCACTTGAAACCCTTCTTCTATCGTGTGGGTTGAGGTGGAGTACCAACCTTTCCTGTTACTTTCGGACAATCTGGTGATCAGCCAGTAATGTCCTTACCAAACTAGGGACCACAAAGTATTTTTTTTATATGTCCCAACCGGGAATCGAACCCGGGGCCTCCGGATCGTGAGCCCAGTGCTCAACCACTGGACCTAAGCAACTAATTTGAATCTTACAATGACATTTTGAATTGCATATTTGTTAACAATTGAGCTATATTTGTATCAAACAATAACCCAGGCCAGATTACAATCACTTGCGTTCGGCGCCACTGCAACCATCATGGCCGCCTATTATTATGGAGCAAAAAACTGCACAGCAGTCACTATACTTAGGTGATTATAACTTAACGGCCTCCGTGGTCCAGTGGTTGAGCGTTGGCCTCACGATCCGGAGGTCCCCGGCTCGAATCCCGTTGAGGACATATCACAAAAAATCACTTTGTGATCCCTAGTTCGGTTAGGACATTACAGGCTGATCACCTGATTGTCCAAAAAGTAAGATGATCCGTGCTTCGGAAGACACGTTAAGCCGTTGGTCTCGACTACTTACTGATGTAAGTAAGTAAACGTTACATGAGCCATATCAGGGGCCTTTGGCGACTCAATAGTAACCCTGACACCAGGGTTGATGAGGTTGGTAATTCACCTCACAACCCACACGATAGAAGAACTTACCCAGTCAAGCAGGCACTTCCTCAGCTTCCTCTCGTCGTGGAGCATGCTGCGCATGTCCCGGTAGGCGGCAAGCGCCACCGTGAGGCTGAGCGAGTCCGCCTCCAGTGCCATCTTGCACACCAGCTCGTCGTGCGAGAACACGCAGTAGCGCCGCAACGTAGAGTAGTGATGGATACATTCACGGCCCATCTTGAGCTGGAGCAAACATTTGATGTCACACACACTCCAAACTATCTTCATTCAGTTAGTAACCAACAGAGGGTTGATGAGGTTGGTAATTTACCTCATAACCCACACGATAGAAGATTATAACTTGGGACAGTTTACGTGTAACATCATCCCCGTAGCATTATCCCGTTTGTCACAGGGTCCACTTACCTAACCTGGAGATTTGACAGGCCCGGTTTTTGTACAGAAGCGTCGGCCTGTCTGACCTTACAACCCTCGAAGGGAAAACCATTTTCCTTATTCTATGCTTTTAATAGGTTTTGGTCGTACATAATGCAATGCTGATTACTTACTAAATTATAAAGTTAGTGATTATTTAGAAGATATGAATGCATGGGATTAACTGTCTGAGAACTGATATTAGGCAGCTAAATTACTCAATTGTATACCGATATTTAAGTTTATTTTTATTTTTTTAAAGAACGTCTAGGGCCCTGTGCCGAGGTTTTTCTTGCAGCTTCTTTTCCCCGGCTATACAGGTTGTGAGAAGCTGCAGTAGTTTTAGGCAGATGAGACGTTCGTTATGTAAAAATTGACGATTCAAAGTGTAACTATGTTACCTACTGAATAAAGATATTTTTGAATTTGAATTTGAATACTGTATTGCATTGTATGCATTTACCTGCATAACTGTGACATTGTGCCGTGTATAGGTGAAATTTTGCATTGCATAGCACTATACGATCTTGTGACGTAGCGAGGCGCCGCTACTTCAAAAGCGCACCCCTGATGCCGGGCAGCAGCGGTATCAGTACCGGTTGGAAACCGAGGAAATGGATTCTGGTAGGGCTCTAGCAGCTCTGGTAGAGGAGCTCGGTGGCGCAGCGGTAAACGCGCTCGGTCTGCGATTGTTGAAGTTAAGCAACTTTCGCAAAGGCTGGTCATAGGATGGGTGACCACAAAAAAAAAGTTTTCATCTCGAGCTCCTCCGTGCTTCGGAAGGCACGTTAAGCCGTTGGTCCCGGCTGCATTAGCAGTCGTTAATAACCATCAATCCGCACTGGGCCCGCGTGGTGGTTTAAGGCCCGATCTCCCTATCCATCCATAGGGAAGGCCCGTGCCCCAGCAGTGGGGACGTTAATGGGCTGATGATGATGATGTAAAAAGACGGATCATTTTTCCACCCGTTCTATACCGCGGCGTCGCGTGGAATTGATTAGATATTAATTAACGTCGGGACCAGCGGAAGCTACTGTTTTACAGGAAATAGACTTGGCAACTTTCATCAGGTATTGTGTGCCATGTCGATGGGATATGCTTGAATTATTTTTGTTGTGTGGCCTTAGATATTTGCTTGGGTTTATGTGTTTAGCGGAGTAATTCAAATTCAAATATATCTTTATTCTATAATAAATAATCACTTAGGATACTTGGACTTGGGACTTGGTAGGTAATCGCTTTAAGCGATAAGGCCGTTAACGTGTACCTAGTTAAGTTAGTCTTTTGTAATTATTTCTTTTTATTTTGGTGCAATAAACTATATTCATATTTGTAGGTAACATAGTCACTCTTTAATTACATAACGAACGTCTCATCCGCCTAAAACTACTGCAGCTTCTCACAACCTGTATAGCTGGGGAAAAGAAGCTGCAAGAAAAACCTTGGCACAGGGCCCAAGACGTTCTTTAAAAAAAAAAATTCAACCGCCGAGGGGTTAAAAAATGGGTAGATGTTTTAGTTTGTTTGCCATTTTTAAAGTTAAAATCGTGTAATAGGATAGTTTTCAGCTAGTCAAATCAGTTACTTTTTACTAAACGTCAAAACACGAAATTACTATGGAATTTGTATGAAAAAGCACTCTGTGACGTCATAGAAAAACGTGACAAAATGTCGGACTTATTATTACGTTTTTCTTGATTAAAATTCATAAATAAGTTAAATAGAAAAAAGAAAATGTTTTTCATTAGTTTTATATCTGTCTTTATTTAGTAATCAGAATTTCATAATTTATCTTGAACTTAGTCCACGGCCCAATTTATCTTAAGTGCTAAAATTCATAAATAAGTTAAATAGAGAAAAGAAAACGTTTTTTGTCACCTTTTTAGATATGTTTTTATTTAGTAATAAGAATTTCATAACTTATCTTAGACCTAGGAAACTACCTACTGATGAAATCGCGTGTGGAGAGCTAGTTACCTACACACTGGGGCTGATTCCTGTAGACACCATCTAATTTTATTTTAAGTTATACCTGTCATTTTGTTATCCGCGCGAAAAGGAAAGGGATGGGTAAATGACATGCATAAAGTTTATGGAACACCCGATAACCCGTCAGAATTAAGTTGACAGCACACGTCAAACGGGTTGCATACCAGCGAGATGCCTATTTTATTCGCCTCGGTTATTCATTCATTTTAAAATTAACAATTGTCAGTCATCCGTCCCTTTCCTTTTCGGCGGATAAGAAAATGACAGGTGTAACTTAAAATAAAATTAGAAGGTGTCTGCAGCAAAGACCTTGTATAGAATAGACGGAGCATATTTAAGACGAAAGAAAAACATAGGTTTTGTCTTTCGCACTCATGTGAGCCGTCATAAGTTAAAAAGAGATAAATATACTATCGTCGTAACCTCTTTTGTACTCGTGTAGCGGGTTTGTTATAGAAACGTACCTATAGTATATGTTTTTGTATCAGAACCACTAGTGCCGTTCCATGTCTTTATCGACATTATTATTGGCTAAATATTTCATGTTAGTCCAAGATCTAAAAAAATATACATTACAAATTGAATGATTAATTAAATACAGAAATAACGACCTAGTATCCATACCTGGGTGGGTAGAACCACAAGTAAATTAGTTAAAACGATACCTATTTGTACCCTGATAGAAAGATACCTAAGAAGAACCGTACGTTGCGGTGACAGATTCAGAACCACTTATTCAACGTAATTATCATGGACAAACTTGTTAAAGGTCAATTTATCATTTTTGAATCTATGTCATTTCGCAAGGTGTTATGGCCGAGGAGGTCGAGGACGGTCCATCTAGTCCACATATACTAAAGTATCATTTTAATACGACATTGCGGCCACCCTTTGGTTGCTATAAATCACATACCTACCCTTTTATAAAAATTAAATACACGTTTTTCATTGACTTGATCGGAAATCGAATCGGCTCTCGATACAAGAAGTAGACGACCTTCTAGTATAGTATTTCGGGGATTATCTCAATGCGATTAAAGAATAAAAGCAAATACTTCTTTATAAGATTTTTATTCAATATAGTTAGAATACAATGACTACGAAGCACTGAACAATTCCGACTTTTGGTGATAAAAAAAAATATTTCCTCTTGTTCACTTTCTTTAGAAGTGTATAGTGTCGGCTCTGGTTGTTATAACTTTACCTGCAAGAATGGCACATATTAACGTGGAGCACACAAATACACAAGCATTGCATGTTTACACATTGCACATAGAAGGAATAATCACAGGTAATTACAAAAATAGTTATTCATACTAATTATTTATAGAAGGAATAATCACAGGTAATTACCAAAATAGTTATTCATACTAATTATTTTGTGCAATAGAGAATATTTGTATTGTATTGAAATATTTTTTCCATGCTAATGTAGAATACAAAAACGAAATAGCTGCAAATTTATCTATAAACTTATAACTAAACTTAAACTCACCTTATGTGAGATATGTGAGTGAATATTGTTGGTACTGCATCTCTATGTAATATTTTTGTTTGGTATCCTGCTCGATAGAAAGCAAGATACATCGAAATGTAATTAGCACAGGCTTAAATAAGGAGAAGGCGTCCTTCAGAAGAGAGAATTATCTCGTTTCATGGTCTGAATCTAATTGTTTCTTAATTTCTTGTTTCGTAAATTAGGATATTTAGGAAATCTGGAAAATACAATATCTTTATGTAATCTTCATCCAAATCGGAAACAGGTCGAAAAATAAATTAAACGTGAATAGAATAACGCAACATGTAGATGTTACATTCAAACATAATATTATGTTATCGATATCAAAGGACAACACTACTTATAATACTTTGGGTACATGATCTGTCAAAGCTGATTAACGTAAAATGTGAAATCAATTATTTGTACAAATGTGACGGCTTTGCTGAAAATATGCGTCTGCATCGTGTTTAGGGCTCAATAAACTTTACAAAAACCAGACCAGGTAATGTATTTCTTGCACACAAACATGTATTATGTGGTCGATAACTTACCCATGGTGAGACATTGTTTGATCGTTCTCCATTATAACACCCATTCTACTCTCACAACCAATAGCTACGCAAGCCATGGTTCATAATGAATAACTATTTCACAGATTGTTTATATAAAAAGTTAAAATAATGTCCCAAAACACCAAAAAACTAACGGCAGGTTTGGTATCCAGCTGACTACCACAACATCTCAAAACGGTAAACACTGACGTTCTAGACAGCGGTGTTTGTCTATGTTTGTTTCTTTTTTCCACAGAGATTGTTGCCATAGGGAAGAAAGAGAGCTGTGATAGTTTGATCGTCACTCTAAAATATTATCCGTCTATTCTATACAAGGTCTTTGGTCTGCAGGAATCGGGTCTATTGTATTTTTTTTAACCAGATTCGCTACATTACCTTAACTGACAACTGAAATCTACTAGGCCACTCAAACGTGTTTGTCTTCTTCGTTACATAACGATGTGTGAAATGTGGAAAATTGTCTGACAGACACGCGTACAGTTTTGAACGAAATTGTTTTCGCAAAGACTGACCTAAAATGGTTTAGCACGATCTACTCTGAACTCGCTTATGAAACAATTGATCTTCTTATTCTATCGTGTGAGTTGTAGGTGGAGTACCAAGCTCATCAACCCTGGTGTCAGGGTTACTATTAAGCCGCCAAAGGCCCCTGACATGGCTCATGTAACGACTACTAACTTGCATCAGTAAGTAGTAACCGGGACCAACGGCTTAACGTGCCTTCCGAAGCACGGAATCTTACTTTCGGATAATCAGGTGATCAGCCTGTAATGTCCTAACCAAACTAGGGATCACAAAGTGATTTTTGTTATAAGTCCCCACCGGGTTTAGAACCCGGGACCTCCGGATCGTGAGCCCAACGCTCAACCACTGGATCATGGAAGCCGTAGATAACAATTGATGAACGTAGAGGATGCAAGAGGAGCAAAGCAAGGCAGCGCCGGTTCGAACCCCGGTTTCGGACTTGCACCATCATCATCAGCCCATTAACGTCCCCACTGCTGGGGCACGCGCCTTCCCTATGGATGGATAGGGAGATCGGGCCTTAAACCACCACGCGGGCCCAGTGCGAATTGGTGGTTATTAACGACTGCTAATGCAGCCGGGACCAACGGCTTAACGTGCCGAAGCACGGAGGAGCCCGAGATGAAAACTTTTATGTTTTGTGGTCACCCATCCTATGACCGGCCTTTGCGAAAGTTGCTTAACTTCAACAATCGCAGATCGAGCGCATTCACCGCTGCGCCACCGAGCTCCTCACTTGCACCAATGAGTTATTAATTTATCTTAAGTGCAGTTTTCACTAACACACTTGCCTCGATCATTATAGACGGCGATACGACTCACCATCTAATCTTTAAAATGTAATGTTTGTCTAATCTTATGTTGTTTTTATATACGCAAAGAGTGACTTAAAGAAAATACTACGATCTACTCTGAACCGGCGAGCGTGTATGAAACGATTGATGAATGTGGAGGAAGCAAGAGAAGTGTGTCAGGGTTGAAGGAAATGGAATTCCATAACTGCTTACCCCGATGGGAAATAGACTTGTATTTTATATATGTATGTGTTTATACGCTTCTGTTTTGATACGGACTGTGTCGGTTTTAACGACACGCCCGGGAAGATTAACATAGAAGACGACGCCCTGAGCCGGGGTTCGCGCCCAACTGGGCACCCTCAAGGGTCTAATAGCTGTATCAAGATTTATATTAGTAGACATTTTGCAGAAAGTCGGCATTCAGCTATTAGACCCCCTCAAGCCTGTTTTCTTAAATTTTGTACAGTCATGAGCAATATAATGTACCCACTTTAGGACTCTGTCGCACTAACATATTTGACATTTAGTGAGACTTACAGTTCAATTTGTCAAAAAAGTTAATGTGACATGGTACCAAAGTGTATACATATTAATGCTCGTGACTGTACCGGGTGAGAGCCCTCAGCAATGGGGAGCATTTGTCCGGCCAAGTAGTTCTACAATAAGTCACGTTCAAAAAACAAAAAAATAACGTAGAAGCAAATAGTAGCTATGTACTTTCGGAAGCGCGGAATTAGTATGTTTTGTGATGTGATTGTACTATGATTATGTTTGGTATTCTACCTGTTTCGAATACCTCTTTTGTAATACAGTTGGGTAAGAAGTTGCTAGCCGAAGGAAAGATAAATGGACACTTGTATTGTGTTATGATGGCCTAATTATCTTCACGCCCCGTTCGTTTCGTGATGGATAGTGTTATTCTTGTTATTGTGTGTTTAATAATATGTAATTATTTCTATTTTTCTTTTCATACATACTCACGCCCGTACTTCCTAATGGGTTGAGTTGGGCCACTAATAATCCTCACGATGTTTTCCTTTACAGTTGAGCACGTGATCACGTGATAATCATTCATAATCCAAACATGAATTCGAAAACAAACGTTTAGGTCTGTTCTTGATTCGAACTTGCGACCTCAATGCGTTCTACCATCTAGGCTACCACGGCTCTCCGGTATCGGTACCGTGGCTCTTAAATTTATAGTGATGATTATTTTAATGTGGTTACTTAACAACATCAGCCCGTAAACGTCCCCACTGCTGGGGCACGGGCCTTCCCTATGGATGGATAGGGAGATCGGGCCTTAAACCATCACGCGGGCCCAGTGCGTATTGATGGTTATTAACGACTGTTAATGCAGCCGGAACCAACGGCTTAACGTGCCTTCCAAAGCACGGAGGAGCTCGAGATGAAAACTTTATTTTTTTGTGGTCACCCATCCTATGACCGGCCTTTGCGAAAGTTGCTTAACTTCAACAATCGCAGACCGAGCGCGTTTACCGCTGCGCCACCGAGCTCCAATGTGGTTACTTATAAATAATTTATATATTTATCGGTATATATATGTACATATACGGTATTTCGTCAGCGGTATCAAGGTTCTATCTACGGGACAGTTACCTGGCATTCCAACAAAATATAAATAAACACCATTATGCAATAGGATGACGTCAAACTCATTACGAGGCTGTTCTCAGTATCAATGGACGGTTTTCCTTTTATTTATTTTTTTATCTAGCTCTTGCCCGCGGCCTCGCCCGCATTTAAAATGTATAATTCGAATTTTCTTATTTTTTTCCTTATTTTAATTCTTCTTCTTTGCGAGTCGATGGCGATCGATACAAAATTTTTGCTGACCAATAATTGGCCACGCTTACGGCATTGTCAATGGCTTCGTGAAGGTATTTGATAGTGCAGGTGTTAGGGCACTTAGGACAGCACAAAAGGTGTGCCATAGTTTGTGGTGATACTCCACACTCGCAATCATCGCAACCATCAACCAGATATCCCCACCTGCAGAGATTATCCTTGCAGCGGCCAACCTGTGTCTGGAGCCTATTTAAAGACTTCCATGTGGGCCACGCTAGATTGCTTCCAGGCGGGAGACTTTCCGATGGTGCGATAAAAGGGGTGGGAGAACACTTCCGCCGCCAAAGATTTAAGCGGGCTTGGCTAGGTTCGGAATTTTAATTCTAGTGTATGTATTTTGTCACCACGATAATTATTCCATGTTTTGATGTTACAAACCTAATAATGAAACAACAAAGTGTCCTTAATGATGTATGTACTTTCTTTCCGCATGTACTGGTATTATTATTGGTTTTTTGGTTGCTTTTTATTATTTAGTCGTCGTTTATTGTACTTTATCAGTATCCTATAGATTATAGAAAGAAACATTTATTATTTAGGACACCACAGACACGGATTACATATACAGGGTGTTAGTGACATCGTAACGAATACTGAGGGGGATGATTCAGACCATGATTCTGAGTTGATATCAAGTAGAATTTTCCGTCGCAAAATTCATGATTTTTTTTTTAGTTTTTTAAAATTATTTTCAATTCTATACTTTTGCGATGAAAAATTAGTACCCATACAAGTAGGTGTGGGTGTTAGTGATACCGTAACGAATACTGAGGGGGATGATTCAGACCATGATTCTGAGTTGATATCACGTAGAATTTTCAGTCGGAAAATTCATGAAATTTTTTGTTTTTCTTTTTATTATTTTCTGTTCCATACTTTTGCGACGGAAAATTCCACTTCATATCATCTCAGAATCATGGCCTCAATCATCCATCAAAGTTTTCGTTACGACGTCACTAACATCCTGTATATACATTATAATGACATCACATCAGAAGTCAACGCACACACGAAATATTTTCTATATAGAAATATGGAAAACTATTATCGGCCTTCACCAACACAGGTGCAGGCTGAAAACCAGCGTCGAGATATTTCATCTCGGCATATGCTGAGCTTGTTACCTTTTGTGATGGAAAACTTTATTTTATAATTGTGTTATGTAAACCTGTGGATCACATTAAACATTATTTTATTTTTAATTTTCTTTTTTAATTCGGTTTAATACGGATCCGCTTTCCTAATGTATAAATTTTTAGCTACCTTGAAAACTGCGAATAGTCTCATATTACACCCCCTCTTTAAAGGGGTTGGGAACAGATTAAAAAAAAATATATCGCACGGTTTTTTTGTTACTTACAAACAGTTGGCATACCAATCCTTAGCTTTCTACATTGAAAATTGTGGAATGCTCCTTACGAACTTCCTCTCTCTCTCTCTCTCTCTCTCTCTCTCTCTCTCTCTCTCTCTCTCTCTCCCCCCCCCCGCCGTTTTGGGGAAGTGGGGGGTTAGAGAGAGACAAAAAGCGGCCTATGCCACTCGCCATCCCTTCAACTATCTCCATTTAAAAAATCACGTCAATTCGTCGCTCCGTTTTGCCGTGAAAGACGGACAAACAAACAAACAGACACACATATAGTTTTGCATTAATAATATTAGTATGCATTATGTTATAGGCTAGCCAATCCAAACAACCTGTAGCGGACCCAACTAGTTGGCCACCTAGTTCCGCTCACATGCAACAGATGGCGACACATTCTTCAAGCGGTCGTGAAACGCGGTATCGAAGTTTACACAGCAAGACGCATATATACAACTTCCAACACAACACTGTCGGATCGTCGATCCCTAGTCACACTACCAACTTAGGGGTACTATGCTCAGTTCGGTACCCCGAAAACTTCCTTTGGCGGCAGCACTTCCTTGCCGCCAAAAACCCAAGCATTATTAGGTTCAAAGAACTGTTAGGTTTTAAAGTATACTTTTCTCTACACTACACATTGACGTTATCGTACACGCGCATCTGTGTGTGTGACGTCGTGACGGCCATACGATTAAAGACTAAAGTAAGACCGAGGGGGTGAGGTAATCCTAGCTCAGACGCTGGTGGGGAGCGGAGAGTTGCCGTTCTATACGTAGTATTATTCCTTATTCTATGGCGCGAATCTGACTCGAACTTGAACGCCTTTTTTATTTATTCTCAGTTCAGCAGAAGTTATTATTAATTATATCCTCCACCGACCCGCATTGGAGCAGCGTGGTGGAGTATGCTCCATACCCCCTCCGATTGATTGAGGGGAGGCCTGTGCCCAGCAGTGGGACGTATTAGGCTGTTTATGTATATCACAGAAGATTATACAAAGTGTTAGTGACATCGTAACGAATACTAATGGGGATGATTCAGACTATGATTCTGAGTTAATGTCACGTGGAATTTTCCGTCGCACAATTCATGGTTTTTTTTTTTAATTATTTTCAATTCTATACTTTTGCGATGGAAAATTCCACTTTATATTAACTCTGAACAATAGTCTGAATCAACCCTCAAAGTTTTCGTTACGATGTCACTAACACCCTGTATTTGCCAATCTCTGTTCCCCAAAACCCAATCAACGTGTGTTGACCTAAACACATAACAATTTGCTGACTCTGTTTCACTGTCTACCCCACAATGCACAAGCGGTCGCGGAGAACTCAAAACGACTTACGCTATTCCCTATGCGGGTGCGCGGAACTTCCAAGTTGCACAAGCATACCTGTAGCACATAACACGTATCTGAGGTCGACGACCGACCGCACCAATTCTGCTATCACGGTTCGTAATTCGTATTGAGCCCTAAAGAGACCTGACATGGTTCTTGTAACGACTATAGAAAGGCCATGTCAAAGCAATTCATATAAAAAAAAAATACATTTGTTTGCATTGCGCACTTATTTTTACATGCGCAAATGTCTAATTGCAATATTGCTTTTTTAGATTAATCGCTTCGATGTGGCCTTTTTAGGCACCCTAACGGCCTCTGTTGTCCAGTGGTTTGAGCATTGGGCTCACTATTCGGAGGTCCCGGGTTCAAATCCCGGTGGGGACATATCACAAAAATCACTTTGTGATCCCTAGTTTGGTTAGGACATTACAGGCTGATCACCTGATTGTCTTAAAGCAAGATGATCCGTGCTTGGGAAGGCACGTTCAGCTGTTGGTTCCGATTACTAATTACTGATGTAAGTAAGTAGTCGTTACATGAGCCATGTCAGGGGCCTTTTTCGGCTCAATAGTAACCCTGACACCAGGGTTGATGGGGTTGGTAATGCACCTCACAACCCACACGATAGAAGGAGAAGAAGAACAATAAAATGGTAACTCTCCCTCCTGCACCAATTCGTATCAGGCGCCGACCCTCCCTCTGGGTCTTAACGACGCAAGCTCACGACTTTATTCCAGTTGGGGTAATTAGTGGTATTAGGCCTCAAACTGGATGACAGCGGCAGCGGCGCGGCGGCGGCGTTTAGCGGGTAGCGGCGCGTTCAAATGCTAAGATTTATATTGAAGTATTCTCGATGGCAGCGGCGCGGGGGGCGGGGTACGAGCGGTGCGCTCTAGTCGAGCGGTGTCTCTGCGTTTGAAACTCGCCTTTTTGTTTCCTTTGTTCATTATAGCCGCTATCGCCGCTGCGCCGCTTTCCGGCCAAGTAGTTAATGCCATCTGCGGCAAATCTACAATAAGTCATGTCAAAAAAAAAAAAGCTGCGCCGCTGCCGCTGGCATCCAGTTTGAACCCTTAGTCGTCTCATATCACACACGTCAAATATCGCTCCCGCCTGTATTGTGAACCCCCTCATATTATGACCATCTGTGCAAACAGGTGATCCTCTCAAAACAGGAAAGTTGTAGTAAGCGGTATTAGACCTAATGTTACAAGGTATTAGCTTTTAATGTATACATATATATTACTAGACTAAGGAATAAAGAACAGCAACTCAGCGGCTGAGATAGGCTTATCTGAAACCACCAATATTTTGTGTTTATTTTTTTTAAAGAACGTCTAGGGCCCTGTACCGAGGTTTTTCTTGCAGTTTCTTTTCCCCGGCTATACAGGCTGTGAGAATCTGCAGTAGTTTTAGGCGGATGAGACGTTCGTTATGTAAAAATTGACGGTTCAAAGTGTAACTATGTTCCCTACTGAATAAAGATATTTTTGATTTTTAGAATTTGATTTTTATATTTGCTTCTATCCTGCCTGACACACTTCTCTTGCTTCCTCCACATTCATCAATTGCTTCATACACACACGCCGGTTCAGAGTAGATCGTACTAAACTTTTTCGAATCTCAAATTAATTTGGTGAATACAACGCATAATACAATCCATTACCTAAACCTTTTGTATCTTTTGTACCTTTTTAGCGGTATATAAAGCGAAAGTTGATGGTAAGGCTGGCAGAAGAAGACCGAGAAGGACTTACGATGACCAAATTGGATATATTCGTAGAAAAGGTTTAATACAATCTACTCTGAACCAGCGTGCGTGTATGAAGCGATTGATGAATATGGAGGAAGCAAGAGAAGTGCGTCAGGATTGAAGCAAATGGAATTCTATAGTCTCTGCTTACCCCGGTGGGAAATAGGCGTGAGTTTATGTATGTATGTATGTGTAAACTTTTTGTTCTTACACCGGCCCAACCATTTTTGTACAGCAGTATCATAGTGCTGGTTATAATCGAATCGATACTATTCCCTTGTGGGGTTTTCCAATATAAGTACGCTATGGAATATTGAAGTAGCGCACGCAAGGCTTAGGTATGCTTAGGGTTTTCACTTTTAACTTGCTAGTATATTAACCCCCTCCCCTCCGGTTGATTGAGGGGAGGCCTCTGCCCAGCGGTGGGACGTGTATAGGCCGTTTATGTATTCTGTACACAGTTAAGAAACGATATATCTTATCAGAATAATTTATGCAACGTAATTATCATAGATAAACTTGTTTAAGGTCAATTTAACATTTTTGAATCTATATCACATCGCAAGGTGTTATGGCTGAGGAGAAGAAATGACAAGGCTAGGCTGTTTATGTATGTTTATGTAGTATATTCATCATCATTACCAGCCCATTAACGTCCCCACTGCTGGGGCACGGGCCTTCCCTATGAATTGATAGGGAGATCGGGCCTTAAACCATCACGCGGGCTCAGTGCGGATTGATGGTTATTAACGACTGGTAATGCAGCCGGGACCAACGGCTTAACGTGCCTTCCGAAGCACGGAGGAGCTCGAGATGAAAACTTCTTTTTTCTGTGGTCACCCATGACCGGCCTTTGCGAAAGTCGCTTAACATCAACAATCGAAGACCGAGCGCGTTTACCGCTCCGCCACCGAGCTCCTCAATTAACAGCTTTCTATTCTAAACCCTCTTCTATACTACCATAAGACATAATAAGTACATACGGCCTCAGTGGTCCAGTGGTTTGAGCGTTGGGCACACGATCCGGAGGTCCCGGGTTCAAATCCCGTTGGGGACATATCACAAAAATCACCTTGTGATCCCTTATTTGGTTAGGATTTTACAGGCTGATCACCTGATTTGTCCGAAAGTAAGATGATCCGTGCTTCGGAACACACGTTAGAAAAACGTGACAAAATGTCTAGACTTATTATTACATTTTTGGATACATACACGGCAAGGCGCCTTTGCGGCTCAATAGTAACCCTGACTCCAGGGTTGATGAGGTTGGTACTCCACCTCATAACCCACACGATAGAAGAGAAGGAGATAAATAAAATAGAAAAAAAGCAAACGTTTTTCCACACTTTTAGTTCTGTCTTTATTTAGTAATCATACTTACATACATAGACAGCCTATATACGTCCCACTGCTGGGCACAGGCCTCCCCTCAATCAACCGGAGGGGGTATGAAGCATACTCCACCACGCTGCTCCACTGCGGTATGGTGGAGGTGCTTTTACTAATCAGAATTTTATAACTTTGACCTAGGGACCCTATTCTTCGTTTTGTAATAAAACTGGAAAGTCGGATAGGAATATTATTTCTGTTTATAGTTCTTCATTCTCACCTACCCCATCCGCTGCTATTAAATTTGTACAAAATTTTCCTGTACCCAAAGTTTGCCTGGAAGAAATTGCTGCATGGGTAATAAGGCCGCCTGTTGTGGTTTTCTGTATATGATGTCCTTATCTGTTCCTGTTAAAAAAGGCATAGAGTCGCGCGCGCGCATCTTTAATCGGAGGTCGCGTAAATTCGTTAGCGACAAAATGACTGACGTTATTAAGTGTGATTCGTGCTGTATTGTGATTGACGAACTGCTGGTATACGTGCAAAATAAAGTGTCAATTATTGACGCAATTACTCTTGTGCGGATTTGTAAATCGGCCTTTGCTAGTGAGGAAATTAAGAAGTCGAAATCGTTATTGTTTGATGCCATTCCTACGGATGCACGCAAAATAACAAGATAATCTATCTACATTCCCAGCGGGCTTAGCACCGTAAGCGCGCGACCCTTTCTCGCCTCGACATACGTCACCCGTCACTCTCTCACAGTACTGCACAGAAAGAGACAGACGATCTCTGTCGCGGCGAGAAAGAGTCGCGTGCTTACGGTGCCAGGCCCGCTGTAAAGTATTTGTTCTATTATTTTTGTAAACAATCCAACAATGGATTGGATGGTATGAGAACTCGTCAATAACGTGGTAAATATAGAATGCTATAAACTAAACCAATATATTTAGAGTTGAAAATCATCGAGTTTTTAGGAAACGATTCGGAGTATTTGCAGTATGGAAGACTACGTTTTCTCCGTATCGGAATTCGTGATAGGTCTGTTCGGAGAACGCGGGACTTAAATTCGTAGTCACTCCGGCTCTAAGGCGATTCTCACACTGGCCCGCATGATGCAGCGTAGCGCGTGGATGCGTGTTCTTCCGTTGCTTGTAAGTATCTCCGTTTGTATAGAAAACACGCACGGTCTAACATACAGAAAATGCGTCCGCATGAACGCGCGTGGATGCATTTTCTTACAAGCAACGGAAGAACACGCATCCACGCGCTACGCTGCATCATGCGGGGCAGTGTGAGAGTCGCCTGAACCACCAAAGTCAACTTTGTAATTTTGTATTCATGTTTGGATCATCAGAATTCAAAAAAACCTTCATCATCATTACACTTCTGCCTACCCTTTCAGGTATACAGGTGTGATGCTACGTATGTATTTCTTAGGGTGGTATTAATAAACAAATCTCAGCTGAGACTGCCCTCAAGATCATGCTCAAGTCCCTGTTTTTATATGAGAACTGTCACATTGACATAATCTTGAGGGCAGTCTCAATGCTGAGATTGGTTTATTAATACCACCCTAAGGCCCGTATTTATAAAACGCTCTTATCTCTGAGATCTATCTTGAGTGAGCTCTTAAGATGACGTCCTTATTAATAAACGGAACTTAAGTGCGCGTTTAGGGTTACGATATCAACTGAGTGACGCCGTATTAATAAACGAAACTCGGCTCTCAAGAGTGCTCTCAAGATGTTACTTAAGATCGTGTTTGCTGAGTGCCGTCAAACCGTGACTTGAGTGCGGGTTTTGTGATCTCGCGATAATGGAATTAGAAAATATTTTACAAGAAATCAATTATTACGACGATTTAGATCATTACGACGATTTGTTATGGCAAGATGCGTATCGTTTGCCAAAAGTTTATATCAGGGACGCCGAAAATCCCTTTGAAATGCGAGCGGATCGGTTCCAGAAAAGATACAGATTCTGCCAAGAATCTGTATTGTTAATAACATCGTTACTGAGAAGTGACTTAGAAAAACAGGACAACAGAGGTCTACCGATTGCTCCGGAAATAGCAGTTTTATTAACTCTGAGATTTTATGCTACAGCGTCATTTCAGGTAAGCCAGAATTTATTCAATACTAATTATTCTACTTTTGTCTTTAAAAAGTGTAAGTGACAGCACAATGAACACCGAAATTACTATGCCTGTATTTGAACATCTTGAGGTCTGGATACAGTAGAGCAATGCACCATATCCTTCTGAACGAGTAAATGAAGGAAAGCCTGTGTCCAGGACAGGAATAAGTTAGTAATAGGAAGTAATTTAATTTTACATAAATGACTTACACAAACCTTGCCTTTTCAGATAGTCTGTGGAGACTTACTGCACATATCACAGCCTACCGCCTCAAATATTATTACGAAGGTTTCAAAGTTGCTAGCTCAATTGCATACACACTACATAAAGTTTCCCCGAGGAGCAGAGGCTAACAGAAACAGAGAATTGTTTAAAGAGATGGGTAGACATGGACAGTGGCCTGGACTTCCCGGGATCGATGGAGCTATTGACTGTACCCATGTTAAAATTGTATCAACACCAGGGTGCCAGCACCATGAAGTCTTTAGAAATAGGAAATCTGATTTTTCTATTAATGGCCAGGTTGTTGCAGGCCCCGGAGGGAAATATTAGACATAGTAGCCAGATGGGCAGGCAGCATGCACGATTCTAGGATATTTCAAATGTCATCAATTTACATAAAATACACGCAGGGTATTTTAAGTGGAAGACTTGTCGGAGACAATGGGTATCCTACACTACCTTTTGTTCTCACACCTAAAAGACCTGCCCCCGAAGATGCTCCCTCAGTACGGTACAATAGAGCTCAAATAAAAACCAGAAATGTTGTGGAAAGAACATTCGGCATTTGGAAGCGGAGGTTTCCCTGTTTATCTAGAGGCCTAGGTAACAAACTGTCAACTGTTTCTCATATAATTGTATCATGTGCGGTATTACACAACTTGTCATTAATTTTAAATGATGTCATGGTTTTTGATGAGAATCAGAATGATGAACAAGAAGAAACAGATAGTTTAATACCAAGCACTAGGACTGGATTTTTAATTAGAAATTCAATTGTTGAAAATTATTACCAATAGTCTTTATGAGCAGTGCTTTGTGATGGAATAGTATTTGAAATCATTTAATAAAACATATTTTATATATTGACTTATATGCTTTTATTTCATAAATTAACAATATTCCATTTATTATATTATGCCACATCCTCTCTTCTGCCATCAGTTGCACTATCTGAAACAAATTAGATGAAAAATGTTTTATTAATTATCCCAGGACTTAACTAAGCTATACTAGTTTTTAAAATAATATGATGAGCAAGTAGGTAATACTGATGTACCTGAGGAACACTGCTGCTGCAGTTGAAGTTCTGCAAGGTCTGCTTTCGCCTTTGCTTCTCTTATTCTTTCTCTTAATAATAAAACCTCCAAGTCATGAATCTCGTTAGCCCGTCTCTGTCTGTCTTTATATTCCTTATCCAGAATAGAACTCTTATGCCTTTGAAAAGTTTGGGTGGCTGTATTTGATGGGTTAATAAGAGGTGGGGTTGGAAGACGTGGTGGTGGAGTGGATGGAGGAAGAGGTGGTGGTGGTGGAGTGGCTGTGGGGAGAGCTGGTAGTGGGGTAGATATAGACAGAGACAGTAGTGGACCTACTCCAGGTGGAGGTGGTGTCAATGTTGTCCGGGTTGGGGCAGCAAGTGGTGCAAGATAAGAGACGGGCTGCGAGTCCATATTTACTTCTTGGACGGCAAGGTCAGCGGTTACTGGAACAAAGTAATTTAAAGAGAGAAATATAAAAAATTATCCAATTTACATATTTAAAAAAATAGAATTGATGACAGCTGTTTTCGGAGAATGTGTGGCTTACATCATACTGTCAGGTTTGAATCCCAGCTCCGGCTCTAGACCACTGAATTTTACTTTATGAGTTTGAATTCATGTTAATAGGCTCACCCCTTATTACATCAGACTTAAACATAGCTGGCAAGTAGTGATTTTGTATTTACTATACACTTCTGCCTACCCCTTCGGCGACATAGATGCTATATTAGAAGAAAATTACTTACCTGGAATTGTACCAGAGTCAACAGCATCATCAATACCAACTATTAGAGCTGGGGCCACCTCAGACACATCTGGGTCTACAACTGCATCACTGGTTGCAGGCCCCCCTCCAGTAGCTAGCCGATGTTGACGTTCTGCTTCCCTTTGCCGCTGCTTGAGGTTCATCCACAATCTCCTCAGTTGTTTATTAGTAACCTAAAATCAAGGATGCAATTATAAAAAATCTAGCAAAAAGCGAGAGTAAAATCGCGCACTGTAGGTTAAATAAGTTTGTTTACCTGATTAGTGGCATGAGGGCTTGCGTTGTATTCTCTGGTTACAATATCCCAAGCTTCATTTTTTGCGCGTATTGAAGCGCCATCGGTATCCTTATTCTCTATCACCGAGGAGTATCTTTTCAAAATATCCAAAAAAGTTTTCTTCTCGAGGAGAGTAAAAATATAATTGTTGTCATCGTTGTGGAAAATAATTACTTTACGTTTATTATTGATAAACAAAACAAGTGGTTGCGAAGGACGCGTATATTTTTTTTTTGACAATGATGTTTGTTGCGTTTCGTTTTCACTACGCATTGCGTTTTGAAATCATAACAAATTATTTCTAAAACGTTAAATGACCATTTTTATAAAAAAATTAAATAACGTACGTATGAATTATAATAATTTTTATATTTTAGTAAATAATTGAACAATTTTTAATATGTTTGAAGCCCTAAACCGAAATATTTTTTTTAAGCAAGAACGAAACGTTGATTCGTTCGGTCTATAGTTCACTCAATTAGGACGTTTACTTGAGATCCTGAACTTGAGATCGATATCATGTGATACGCGCTCAATATTCGTCTATTAATTAACATCGCACTTAAGACGCTGTTTACATCTTGAGAGTGACTCAGTTGATATCGCTCTTGAGAGCGGTATTGAGATCGGTTTATAAATACGGGCCTTAGTATTCTATTTGGTTGTGTTACAAACGGCCATTATCGACGATACGGCTCACCACTTATCACGTTGGTCTAACAGAAAGCTCTGTGAGGCGTGGGTTCTTAGTTGATCTTGCGATGGATGTGACTGGCTACCCCAATTGGGAGATATACTTCTATGCTGTTCTGGAAGCGAATAACAAAACATAGAACATTTCAGCTGCTTGTCTTCCCGTACATGTCGTAAAAACCGACAGAGGGATTGTGTCGTCTAACATGATGGACTAATGTTATGGGCGATAGGCTGATCCGTTATCACCATAAGGTTCATCATATCCAGTTTACGACATCGTATCAACAGTGGCTGCAAGTTGTCTTTGATTATTTGTGGCTCTGCCCACCCCATTAGGGATTACGAGCGTGATTTGTATTATATACAGGGTGTTCCACTTGATATTAACTCAGAATAATGAGCTAAATCAGCCCCCTCAGTATTCGTTACGATGTCACTTACACCCCCCACCCCGTACCAGCACATACAGGTAGCCATACAAGTAGGTATGGGTGTTAGTGACACCGTAACGAATACTGAGGGGGATGATTCAGACCATGATTCTAAGTTGATATTAAGTGGAATTTCCTGTCGGAAAATTCATGAAAATTTTTG
This sequence comes from Pectinophora gossypiella, assembly GCF_024362695.1. Lineage (NCBI taxonomy): Eukaryota > Metazoa > Arthropoda > Insecta > Lepidoptera > Gelechiidae > Pectinophora > Pectinophora gossypiella. The sequence continues at coordinate 9,835,246 of NC_065427.1, read as the reverse complement.
TGTTTTTTTTTTAAATTATTTTCCATTCCATACTTTTGCGACGGAAATTTCCACTTGAAACATAATCTCAGAAACATGGTCTGAATCATCCCTCGAAGTTTTCGTTACGATGTCACTAACACCATGTCATCATCATCAATTTAAGAGCCACGCTCTCGTCGGTGCAGCATTTTCCAAGCTACTTGTTTAGGGAAAAATAGGGCAGTGGTTAACACCTTGTATGTATGCTTTATTCTATTAAATAGATGTTATTTTCTCAGACGACAGGCGTCGTAATAAGCTTGCAGGGATACCCATTGTTCGTCATAATGGGTTCGTTGCGTCATGCGACTAGTGTAAGGGCACGTACCTTCCGCTTTGTTTCGAGACTTGGAAAGGGCAGAGGACTGTTGTTTATACGGCCGAATAAAGAGGGTTAAATATTATCACAAAATTACTCAATTGTATACCAATATTTTATGTTTATTTTTTTAAAGAACGTCTACGCACGGGCCCTGTGCCGAGGTTTTTCATGCAGCTTCTTTTCCCCGGCCATACAGGTTGTGAGAAGCTGCAGTAGTTGTAGGCGGATGAGACATTCGTTATGTAAAAATTCAAAACGATTCAAAGTGTAACTATGTTACCTACTGAATAAAGATATTTTTGAATTTTGAATTGTTTTATATTTATGCGGTTATTATCATAATTAAAACACATAATAACGGGTTCTTACCGCGTTTAAATCAGGGATATGAGACTCCCGATATTTCGACACTGTTGCAAGTGTCATGACTCATGACTGATGAGATTGGAGTGGAGTAGGTAGATCCATAATTTTCTACGGGCAGACATATGTCTACCCTCTTTCTTTGCCGTAATATCGGGAGTCTCATCTCTCTGACTACCCCAATTGGGATATAGTTGTGAGCTTCATCATCGCCAGCCCATTAACGTCCCCACTGCTGGGGCACGGGCCTTCCCTATGGATGGATAGGGATATCGGGCCTTAAACTACCACGCGGGCCCAGTGCGGATTGGTGGTCATTAACGACTGCTAATGCAGCCGGGACCAACGGCTTAACGTGCCTTCCGAAGCACGGAGGAGCTAGAGATGATTTTTTTTTTGTGGTCACCTATCCTGTGACCGGCCTTTGCGAAAGTTGCTTAACTTCAACAATCGCAGACCGAGCGCGTTTACCGCTGCGCCACTGAGCTCCTCCACCACCGAGATTCTCCACCGACTCGTGAGCGTATGTTAAATCTCGACAACACCCAGTGAATCACTTTCAGTCAATAAATGCGTGTTTTCCTGTTCATTATTTATACATTTGGTTTCATACTGTCGTAGTGACGTTCATTCGATACTTTGACGTTCGTACTACGTACTTAATGCACTATACGACCTCCGTGGTCCAGTGGTTGAGCGTTGGGCTCACGATCCGGAGGTCCCGGGTTCGATTCCCGGTTTATTATTATTGCGTATGGCAGACAAATATCCTGCTTGGATCAAATATCCAGCTTAAGCTCCCTTAACCAAGTCTCTGCTGCATCCGTCACACAATGCAGCTCGGATTCACATTTAGCTGCAGATAATCCTTCCACGTTTATTTGGAGGATTCGTGTGACAGGTCCAACAGTTCTCGTCTTAGGTACTCGAGTAGGACATATATTAGTGGGGGAGCCCTGAAAAGGGCTGTTTGTGGTTGAGTCCTGAAGCGGACTGTTTTGGGGATTCATGATGAAATCGCAGGATAAAGCACCGGGAGATTCGCAAGGAACAGTCCGGTGAACCATTTCAGTCGAGAACGTTTAATTCAAATTCAAATTCAAATTATTTAATTCGGACTGTATCCATATATGTTAGTAACAAACAACTTATATTCTAATGTTAGTAACAACTTATACAACTTAAGCTAATACACACGCGCGACCCTTGGCACAGTAGCGTGCAGCTGCATCCAGCGCTTCAGCAGCGGGGAGTCCCACCGGTCTGCTAACACACTCAGGATACTGTTCGAGCTGGCGCGCACTCGGCGCAGCAAGGAGGCGCAACGTTTCCTCATGATGGTATAGAAGCAATTAATTTGCGCCTCTGCAAACATTAATGAGGCGCTGCAATAACGCGGCAGTCCGAACAGCATCCTGAATGCGTTATTATATTGAACACGCAGAGCTCCATAAGTTCGCTGCGTAAAGCTGACCCACAGACCGCACGTGTAGAACGACTGGCAGAACGCTTTGAAAAGCGTCGCCTTTACTTGTTCACTACAACGCGAAAATCCGTTTAGCCGGCTAAGCCGTTGCCCAGAGTGGACCGCGAGGAGGTAGTTCTTGACCAATTCCCACCCCCGGTGGGATTCCGATTCCCGGTGGGGACATATCACAAAAATCACTTTGTGGTCCCTAGTTTGGTTAGGACATTACTGGCTAATCACCAGATGTCCGAAAGTAAGATAATCCGTGTTTCGGAAGGCACGTTAAGCCGTTGGTCCCGGTTACTACTTACTGATGTAAGTAGTCGTTACATGAGCCATGTCAAGGCCTTTGGCGGCAACATGCACAATGTCATTAAATATGATGTTCCATCCTTCTTTTTTGCTTTGAGCTTCTATTTTTGCCACGCACTGCCCCATGTTGCCAGTTCGGCGCCTGTTTGCGCACTGCGGTAAAGTACTGTCAACGTCGCTATATTAACAGTAACTTTGCGTCCCACTTTTAGAGCGCTGATGGTAGTAAATCTATGCTTCTGGGCTGTAGTGCGCCAGAAACAGATTAACACTAAGGACATAGACTGCATTTCTTTTTCAAATTGTTCTTGTATTCTGGTCTTATCTGCCTAAAAGCAAAAAAATAAATAATAAAAAAATATCATAACGCGTTTGTGTCTTTGTTCCCAGGTGTGCGTGTGATTGTCACGCGGCAGGGTCAGGCTCTAGGAGGTATCAGAAACTGTCACCATGAACGAGCTGGACAGTCTACGCCAGGAGGCAGAGACGCTCAAAAATGCTATTCGGGTGAGTACAAATCAAATCATTTATAACGGCATCCGTGGTCCAGTGGTCGAGCGTTCGGCTCACGATCCGGAGGTCCCGGGTTCGAATCCCGGTGGCGACATATTATCACAAAATTTTGTGATCACTAGTTTGGTTTAGGACATTACAGGCTGATCACCTGATCGTCCGAAAGTAAGATGATCCGTGCTTCGGAAGGCACGTTAAGCCGTTGGTCCCGGTTACTACTTACTGATGTAAGTAAGTAGTCGTTACATGAGCCATGTCAGGGGCCTTTGGCGGCTCAATAGCAACCCTGACACCAGGGTTGATGAGGTTGGTAATCCACCTCACAACCCACACGATCGAAGATCATTATTAATTTAAGACCCACGCTCTTGTCGGTGTAGCATTCTCCATTCTTGTCTATCAAAGACCAATTCTTTCCATATGTAGACTGTAATCACGCCCCGGACATTTCATACAAAACACCGAAGAAGACCCTTTCTGTCCAACTTATAATCACAATGTGTTAAAATTGCAGGACGCGCGGAAAGTGGCGTGCGACACGTCGCTCGCGCAGGCAACGGCCAACCTGGAGCCGATCGGCCGCATACAGATGCGCACGCGCCGCACGCTGCGCGGACACCTCGCCAAGATCTACGCCATGCACTGGGGCAGTGATTCCAGGTAAAATTGATCAATATGTTTGTGTGGGTGAGTTCATCTTAAGTACCATATTTTATCGCTAGGGTTTCTGTTATCGCGCACGGCATCGTTATTCCACACCGAATCAACGTAAAAGCTATCCTATGTTATTTCCCAAAGGTTTTTATTTCATCAAAATCGGTTTAGTAAACTAACATAGGCTAAGTTATTTCATTTGTTTTCTATAATTTTATTTTTATTAACATTCTATTGACCTCTTTAGAAGTCTGAAATATTTTTTTATACATATATATTTTACTAGCAACCCGCCCCGGCTTCGCTCGGGTGCAGTGCTGAGGAAAAAAGAAATTATTTACGACGTCATATTAAAAACCTCAAAAATAACAGTATTTCTCCACTATTTAATGGATGCATATAAACCTTCCTTGTGAATCACACAACAAAATCCGTTGCGTAGTTTTTAAGATTTAAGCGTATCCCTATGTACGGTCACGAGCATTGTATAGAATAGAATAACTTTATTCCCAAAACATGCAGTACAATAGTAAAGAAGATAAAGATAAGTATACAAATCAAAAATACACTGCCAGGGAAAAGGGACTGACTCAGCATGTTGTTGCGAAGGATAGTAGAAATACCACTCTTACCAACACTAATATTCTGCCGCTACCAAAGTTACGCTTATAAATACTTTGAACTATCGTGCCAACAAAAAAGTGTCGGGATTTGCTTACAATAAATAAGAAAATAAGCAAATATAATTATGAAGGAAATATATGAATTAAGGGATTACGAAAAATATGAAAAGTATTAGTCAAAGGTAGATAGTATGCCAAGGGGTTAAATTATACATAATACACTTTGGTACCATGTCACATTAACTTTTTTGACAAATTGAACTATAACGCTCACTAAATGTCAAATATGTTAGTGCGACAGAGTCCTAAAGTGGGTACATTATATTGCTCATGACTGTACATAACCCCAAAAAAGATGAATTTAATTTACTTAGCCTATGTTAATCTGTGCTAATGCTGGATATTTTTATCCAGGAACCTGGTATCCGCGAGTCAGGACGGCAAGCTGATAGTCTGGGACAGCCACACGACCAACAAGGTGCACGCGATCCCGCTGCGCTCGTCGTGGGTCATGACGTGCGCGTACGCACCCTCCGGCTCGTACGTCGCGTGCGGCGGCCTCGACAACATCTGCTCCATCTACAGGTACGACAGTTTACTTACAAAGAAAATTTTTTTAGACATAATTAGGTACCTACTGTAGACGACAGGTCGTGACATGATCCAGTAGCATGTATCAAAGATTTGGAGTCGCTTCAACACGTTTATTCTTCAACTCCATATTATTATAACTATTAAATACAGGGTGCCCTCTGCACCAGTTCCCAGGTGGTATAGCCGAGCTGCATTATGCGACGGATGCAGCAGAGACTTGGTTAAGGGAGCTTAAGTTGGATATTTGATCCACGCAGGATATTTTATTTTTGTCTGCCATACGCAATAATAATAGGGTGTTAGCATTGGTGTTAGTGACATCGTAACGAAAGCTTTGAGGGATGATTCAGACCATGATTCTGAATTGATATCAAGTGGAATTTTCCGTCGCAAAAGGATGGAACTAAAAATATAAAAAAAAACACTCAAATTTTAATGAATTGTCCGACAGGAAATTCCACTTCATATCAACTGAAAATCATGGTCTGAATCATCCCTCTCAGTATTCGTTACGGTGTCACTAACACCCATACATACTTGTATGGCTAGCTTATGTACTTGTGTGGGGTGTAAGTGATATCGTAATGAATACTGAGAGGGATGATTTACCTCATTATTCTGAGTTAATATCAAGTGGAATTTTCCATCGCAAATGTATAAGTATACTTGAAAATAATTTAAAAAGAATTAAAAAGATCTTGAATTTTGCGACGGAAAATTCCACTTGATATTAACTCAGAATCATGGTCTGAATCATTCCCCTGCAATATTCGTTACGATGTTACTAACACTTTGTGTGATCAATCACTAATTGTACTGAACTAGATGTTCTATTTCAAAGAAGTGGAAATAGTTAATACTATGTAAAAAATCGTAAAGGACCCATAAAAAAAAATAAAAAAAAATATATTAATTTATTTTTGTAAATCAGTTACAATTATTGGACAGGTCTCCCCAGTAAGTAATCAGATACTTGTGTTGGGAATGACCCGCAACTTCCCTTAAGGCTAGGTAACTACAGTTTTACAGATAATTGAGCCTCTTAATTTTATTTAGATAACAACTAGTTTAGATAATTTAAGTTAGTGTTTAATTTATAAGTAAGTTATAATTTTTGATGTAGGTAGGTTTATATTTTAGTTACATGCGTGTGTATATGTGTGTGTGTGCGTGTGCGTGCGTGTGTGTATAGAAATTGTACTAACAGTGTCATATTACTCACAGCCTGAAGACCCGCGAGGGCAACGTGCGCGTGTCCCGCGAGCTGCCCGGCCACTCGGGATACCTGTCCTGCTGCCGGTTCCTGGACGACAACCAGATCCTCACCAGCTCCGGGGACATGACCTGGTAACTATCATCATCATGTCGTCCAAACCGTATCCGGCGACGGCGACTCCTAAATATCTATACCGGGTCGTTGTTGTAGTGGGCTCTGATGTGGCTGGCGAAACCGAACTTCGACTTGAACTTGACTTTTGACTATACCACAGTCCGGGACACTACACATTCTTCTTATCGTGTGGGTTGTGAGGTAGAATACCAACCTCATCAACCCTGGTGCCACGGTTACAATTGAGCCGCCAAAGGCCCCTGACATGGCTCATGTAACGATTACTCACTTACATCAGTAAATAGTAACCGGGACCAACGTCTTAACGTGTCTTCCGAAGCACGGAACAACACATTGACATTATCGTACACGCGCAAGTGTGTATGTAACGTCTGAAGTCCATACGATTGAATACGATAGTAAGACCGAAGGGGGTGAGGTAAACCTAGCTCAAGCGCTGGTGGGGAGCGGAGAGTTGCCATTCTATACGATTCTTGATTTACTTTTTTTTTTGGCGCTCTGCCTCAGTGTGGCGCGCTGGAGGAGATATTCTATTTATAATAAGCTGATATTGTTATTATTAAAACCTACCAAAAGGAAATCAAACATACTTTATTGTACATAAATAAAACATACATACATACATAAACTCACGCATATTTCCCACCGGGGTAAGCAGAGACTATAGAATTCCATTTGCTTCGATCCTGACACACTTCTCTTGCTTCCTCCACATTCATCAATCGCTTCATACACGCACGCCGGTTCAGAGTAGATCGTATTGAACCTTTTCTAAGGACATCTCCAATTTGGTCAATGTAAGTCCTGCTCGGTCTTCCTCTGCCAGCCCTACCATCAACTTTCGCCGCACAAACCATACAAACTCAAAAGAAAACTTCCGTTTTCTTAAAAAGTATCACATTTGACTATTTTTTTTTATTTAATTATTTAATAACAATATAAGACCATTTACAATTTTAAAGACATTCGCCAAACTGAAAGACAGTTTGTTGGCGAAATCATGCACTCATTACTTGCGAGTATTTACTTATATCTATTACAGCAAGTTTTAAACTTAATTCTTAAATGCTACAAATCTACCAACTATTCAATATGTTCATCAAATGACTTCAATAAAAACAGCTTTAATTTAGTTTTAAAGAGTGGCTTACTACAACATTCGTTTTCGAACTCAATACTATTAAATATTCTTGGAACAAGGTATTTTAATATTCTCTCGCCATAATAATTGTTAGCACACTACTAGATTGTCAAGTAGCCTGTTGCTCAGTGTTGCCCTGAATTTGAATGACTTGTCCCGTCCAGCGCCCTGTGGGACATTGAGACCGGACAGCAGTGCGGGCAGTTCACCGGGCACACGGGCGACGTGATGTCCCTCTCGCTCGCTCCCGACCAGCGCACGTTCGTCTCCGGCGCCTGCGACGCCAGCGCGAAGCTGTGGGACATCCGCGACTGCCAGTGCAAGCAGACCTTCCCTGGGCACGAGAGCGACATCAACGCTGTTACGGTGAGTAATAATAACACCGACCTTGCTATAGAAATCCAAACACGGTGGCAAGTAAGAACTGTTAAAACGGTACCCATCGTTGTATCCACTACAGGCGTCATACCTAAAATCGAATATATCTTTATTCAGTAGGTAACATAGTTACACTTTGAATTGTCAATTTTTACATAACGAACGTCTCATCCGCCTAAAACTACTGCAGCTTCTCACAACCTGTATAGCCGGGGAAAAGAAGCTGCAAGAAAAACCTCTGCACAGGGTCCTAGACGTTCTTTTAAAAAAATATATAAAATATTGTTATACAATTGAGTAATTTAGCTGCCTAATATCAGTTCTCAGACAGTTAATCACATGCATTCATATCTTCTAAATAATCACTAACTTTATAATAACCTTTTTTGTAAAGTTATTGTTTAACTACTGTCTTAAAACAATTGAAAGGCAAATTCTGAATGTCCTGGAAAACACTCCACACTAGTCCCCAAACTCTCAACATGTATCCATCCACACTCACGCTTCTTCAAAAGGCAGTAATTCTAAATACATGCCGCATCGTCAGGAAGTTTTTATCGCTATAATAATAAAAAAAAAGTTTATTCACGTAAAACCGTGAGTCGAACGTACTGGGATTATTTTCCCCTTCTTCTATCGTGTGGGGTTGTGAGGTGGATTACCAACCCCATTGTCGCGAACTCTTTAGTTGGGCAGCGACTGGCTGGTCTCCGACCTGTCATGGAATGACATTTTTATTTTATCTTTTGATACATGTTTTCTTTTCTTGTTGACTTTTCTGCGGTGTTCCCTTACTGTTTATTTTTTTATATTTTAAGGTTTAAGGTTTAAGATACTTTATTTCTCAAAAGAATACATTTGATTCGCTTACTGAGAAACAATCAATTTCATAATATAGTAGTTTAAACAACATTGGAATTGGACTAAGGTAGGTAGGTACTTAAATAACATTCCGAGACTTACTATACTAATTAGTAGGTATCTGTGTTCTACATGCGTTGACACTTTAATTGTTCCATCCACCAGCAACACAAGATTCACACTACGATTAAAACCATTAATAATGTATAAGAATGTGAGCTTTTAATGCCTTTTTAAAGATATTTAGAGTTTTAGTATTTTTAATCGCAGTGGGTATTTTGGCTTTTCTCTTTTAAGTATTTCATTTTATTAAGTCCGTTACGTCCATTACGAGAAGCTGCAGTAGTTTTAGGCGGATGAGACGTTCGTTATGTAAAAAATTATCGATTCAAAGTGTAACTATGTTACCTATTGAATAAAGATATTTTTGAATTTGAATTTAACCGCTTCTCTCCGCGCAGTTCTTCCCGTCGGGCTACGCGTTCGCGACGGGCTCTGACGACGCCACCTGTCGCATGTTCGACATCCGCGCCGACCAGGAGCTCGCGATGTACAGCCACGACAACATCATCTGCGGCATCACGTCCGTGGCCTTCAGCAAGTCGGGCCGCCTGCTGCTCGCTGGCTACGACGACTTCAACTGCAACGTCTGGGACTCCATGAAGAGCGAGCGCGCCGGTAAGTCATAACTTTTTTATTGTTAAATTGGTAAGTACAATTTTATTTCTTACAATATCAACCCGCCAAACTGTTACGTTTGATGGCGAGATGCGCTTATCTAATAAACATAAATTTCTACTCACCTAGATAAATAATAAAATAGAAAAACCATAACAATCAAGGTAACTTACAATATATAAGGTCCAAGAAACCCATCGCTCAGTTTTGACGTGACTTATTAATAATACCGAGACCGAGAAGGACTTACGATGACCAAATTGGAGATGTCCTTAGAAAAGGTTCAATACGATCTACTCTGAACCGGCGTGCGTGTATGAAGCGATTGATGAATGTGGAGGAAGCAAGAGAAGTGTGTCAGGATCGAAGCAAATGGAATTCTATAGTCTCTGCTTACCCCGGTGGGAAATAGGCGTGAGTTTATGTATGTATGTATTAATAATAATAATAAAAACACTTTATTGCACACAAATTCACAAAACATTTACAGGATAAACTTATTCTAAGGTGGGCAAAGGCGGCCTTATCGCTAAGAGCACTTTTTTTTACGTGACTTATAGTAGATTTGCCATGAGATGGCATTAAGTACTTGGCCGGAACAGGTAAGTTATCATCATCATCAATTTAAAGGCCACGCTCTTGTCGGTGCAGCATTTTCCATGCTACTTTTTTAAGGAAAAATAAGGCAGTGGTTTCCCTCTTGCCTTCCGCCCCGCAGTACTTTGTCTGACGCGAGTGGGATGGTGCCCAGAGTAGTCTATTACTTTTCTTAACTCACAAACTGTACCTACCCCCTTGGGAATTGCGAGACATTCCCGCCACAAGTATCCCAGGATTACTTAATGGGAAGTCTCGGCCACCATGTAACTAAAAAAACTGTGAAATAAAGAATATTTTATTTTTATATTATTCAGAAATAAGAATCATTTATTCAACGTAATTATCATGGATAAACTTGTTGAAGGTCAATGTAACATTTTTGAATTTACGTCATTTCGCAAGGTGTTATGACTGAGGAGAAGAAATGACAAGAAACTGCAACAGCCATATATCTTTTAAAAACCAATGAGGGTATACGTTACAAATTATTTAATAACTTTCAAATTCAAAAATATCTTTATTCAGTTGTTAGCATAGTTACACTTTGAATCGTCAATTTTTACATAACGAACGTCTCATCCGCCTAAAACTACTGCAGCTTCTCACAACCTGTATAGCCGGGGAAAAGAAGCTGCGAGAAAAACCTCGGCACAGGGCCCTAGACGTTCTTTAAAAATATATATATATATATATTGGTATACAATTGAGTAATTTAGCTGTCTAATATCAGTTCTCAGACAGTTAATGCATTCATATCTTCTAAATAATCACTAACTTTATAATAACCTTTTTTGTAAAGTTTTTGTTTAAATACTGTCTTAAAACAATTGAAAGGCAAATTCTGAATGTCAATAGGAATCTTATTGTAAAAACGTATACATTGCCCTTAATTAATTGCCCTTAACTAGAGAAACATATTTTTACTAACCAGGATCATTTTCCGCAGGTATCCTCGCCGGCCACGACAACCGCGTCTCCTGTCTCGGGGTCACAGAGAACGGCATGGCGGTCGCCACCGGCTCCTGGGACTCCTTCCTGCGCATCTGGAACTAAACACCCCCCGCCCCCAACACCCCCAACACACCCTACCCCCCCGACACACCCGGTGGAAGAGTGGGAGCGTTAGGAATTGCGTTTGGGAGATACCCGCGAATGAAATTGGATACTTCAAAAAAATATATATCTTAGGTCCGGTGGATAACTGTAATAACTAAATCCACTACTTCTACCTAAGGCTGAACTTGTATGCCTGCAATAAACCTGACATCAAGGTGTGACATTCGACCTTTACAACCCAGTCGATAGAAGTCTATTAGACGATATTATACTCGATAAATTGATCACGACTCACGTTTTAGTTGTGTGATATGCGGCTAAAGGTGCCGTGCTGCTATTAGCTTGATAAGTCACAAGAGATCCTGCAACAAAACGTGACAGCTACACAGCCACTGTTACCATCAATACCATCTGTCAAGATGTTGTGGCCAATGATGATGCAATGTGTGCCAGAGAACACTTATCCAGGCAGTAGTCCTGTCCTACATTCCTTGTCTCTTACTATCCCTTCGGGAGTATAATTATGCATTTAATTGAATGAGACAAAGTAAATAAACACCAAAATTCACGGGTAGCTCCCCCCCAATCCAAAGCTCCTAACGTTATCACAAAATGGGCGCGAAAATTGAAGCCACGAAATGGCTGCCGCCACAAAATGGCGGCGAATGCACGGGGTCTAATTTATAATTTTATATTTGGAACGCGTCTGAAGTGCGGTGTGAATGGGTGGCGTTGTTTTGGCGATTTCGTCCCACGTTTTGGGGGCAAAAAGTGTCAAAAACTAATACTTAAAAAGTTTTTCAACTAGGTAAAGTCTGACGGAAAAGGGTTTCCGTCGAAATGACTAAGGTGTTAGACCATTTTTGACCTCAGTGTCCAACCCATTTTTGCCCCCCAAACGGCAGGTCACCAAAACGTTTTTCAAAACTTAGCTTGAGCTGAAGATTTCTACAAAGCAAACAGCACAAATTGCCCCTGTAATAAAGATACTTTCTTCTTAACAGGGAAACGATAGCACACTTTGCTTTATTTATTTAAAAAATATATTTGTAGATGATAATTTCTCATTGGCTGTTTAATGCAGAATACGTTTTGAACGAGGGAAGTAAAAACTGTCTCTTTCTACTTGAATACATCCCGTAAGAATGACAAGGATAGAATGAGTAATTTTCAAAAAAATATTCTTTTCTAAATCTACCATTCTTAGTGTTGCCAATTTAAAATTGTAATTTCTACTAAAATGGTAGTTTCTAAATAAAGGAAAAGAATAATATAAGAGTGCACAACTCGTTTCTAAAACGTAATCTGTTTTTATTACAGTCTGCGGAAGCATTTAAACTACCATACGAATGTTGTAGTTTATATAAAAAAAATGTATGGCCGATGTATGTATGTATGTGTGCGTCAGTCTGGTCCATGTTCACAATTACACATTTATATAATAATGATACTGAATGTAATATTACAATGTTACTGTGTGTCGATTATAGATTCGACGCGTTGTTGGTAACACCGCCGATTTTTTTTCTTTGTATTGGTGAGTATTTTTCTTTATACGTATTTAAAAAAATATATTATTTTCATTCTACGAAAAAATGTTGTATAGTACTTAGATTTTTTTTTAATATTTGATTAGCTGTCTATGGCATAATGGTACAAAAGTCTGACGAAGTAACCTTAACTTTTGTATTTTTTATTAGATTTTTTTTATAGTGTTTCTAATATCAACAGTCTCATGAATAGTTTACATATTTACATTAAAATAATAATAATAATTGAGGATACTATCAAAATAAGTTGACGTTTGGAAGTATTTCTGTTTCACCTTTTGCGTTAAAGCATGGTGCGTTGGATAGTTGTTAGAATGGTATCATTTTTGGCGTCTCTTTCGCACTAGGGTATCACAACCCCGACACTTTTACCGTGTGCCAGTTTACCGCGTTTTTTCTAAGTTTATTTATTTATTATGGACAACTTACAAGCTACACTCTGCACTTGCAAAGTTACAGACAGTAAAAAAAAGATTAAGAGCTAGCTCAATTACAAGTAGTCACAGCATGCACAATCAAGTGAACAAGAAAAACAAGATATAAACTATATTAAAAAATAAAAAATAGTCATAATTTAACAAAAAGCAGCCAGTGCAATATTTTTATATGCATTTAAGGGCATAGTAATGTCAAGATCATGATATCTGGCCAACACATTATACAATCTACACAACCTGGAAATAGTAGCATATTGACCCAAATCTGTTCTAGATGGGTGGAGTTACAAAGTTTTCTTCTTTCCGATCTTTAGGGAATAAATATACATAGACACATAAATAGCCTATATACGTCCCACTGCTGGGCACAGGCCTCCCCTCAATCAACTGGAATAAATATAACACTATGATTATGCATTCAAACGCTGCGCAAAGGGTTATAGTGTGAAAATATAACCAAAGCAATATGTTTGTTTACTCAAATTTTATGGGGAACTATCAAAATTTAAGAACACTCGACAGTAGCGACACCTGATGGGAGAAATAGGCAGTTTTTATCCTCATTGGCTCTAGGCTGGGAGTTACTGTTCTATATGTAGTATTATTCTTGATTTTTTTTTGTCTCACGCACCACGCTGGAACGCAAATAGTGACGTAGCTGCGAATGGTCCACAAAAATATTGTATTTTTTTATAAATTACTGACATCTACCTTTCTTCTAATTCCAGATAATACATCGCAGCAGTAACGAGATAAAATCAAACTATTATGATTAAAGAACCAAATATTATTATTAAAGTAACGTGTAATTTATTGAATGAGAATTTTTTTCGTCTAACTGTCTGGTTAAGTTATGATTTAACTTTGTAATGCGCTGTCGGGACTATGTACTCAAGGAAGTAAAAAAAGTTTTGTAACCGTCTCGCACGCTCTCATGGATTACTATATTGGGTAGAGTGAGAGGGGTGAAGGTTGCTTGCCGCTTAGCGATTTCCACCAGCCATTTTTCTTTATATAACTTGAGTATGTAGTAACGATTGCATATAAATGTTAGTTATAGTAATCACCCGTTTAATATTAAGCGCAGTGATTTATAATAGAAACATCCCTTCTCTCCGAAATTATTGTCTTTTTTTGTTTCGATTGTATAGTCGGCCTTTATACGCGAATGGGACAGTCAAAATTTGTATGGAAAATCTTTTTTTGTGAAATACTACTTGTGTCATACAAAAATGCCTAAAGTATGGTGTAAATATGAATTGTAAAGAGTGCCATAATTCGCTGCAAATTAATGTTACTAGACGGAAAATGATGAAAGTTTTCCCTTCGCGCATAAAGGCCGTTAGACACTGACTTTCCACGAAAAATGTTGAAGCGAAGCTTTAAACTAATTTATTTACTTTGACAAATCCAATATATTGATTTCTTACTGTACATTTTTTTTCTCATTGTAAAAACCAATTCCACCCTCATTGTCGTACGCACATAGTATATTAGTTTTTACGATAATCAGCATTTTAAAAAACAATAAAATGTCGATTGCTCGAAAAGTATAATTTGAAAAAGTCCGCACAATTTTTTTAACGTTTTTTAAAACGCACGAATGTTTTATTGATTTAAAGACGTACTTTAAAATCGGCATTTATTTATGCAATTTTATAGCGCTTTGAGATTGTTTTTATTTAATTAATTTCAAAAATTGGAGGGAATTACGTACGGGTTTAGTAAGTTTTGTAATTTGCACAAAATCCTAAAATTTTCAAAACCAAAGGAAATTTTGTAATCGGTCGGTTCTTGTATAGTAACACTAAATTAAATATATATAAAAAAAATAACGTCTAATTTGGACTCAATGCAGTTCAGGGGAGTTAAAATGGCCACATGGAAGCAATTCATCTAAAAATGCAATATTGCAATTTGACATTGAAAGTAAGTGTGCAATGCAAACAAATGTCAAATAGCAATATTTCTTTCTTGGATGAATTGCTTCGATGTGGCCATTTAACCCCCCTGGTCGTAAAGATCAAAATGGCCATATTAAAGCATCCAAATGGTCGGTATACGCTATTCGTAAGCATTGGTATGGATCAAAGGATGAGTATCTCAAAATCATCACAAAACAGTACTTATACTACATTTTTTACCTTTACCTAATACCCATTTACCATTTTACCATCATGCAAAGTTCATTAACATTTTTCGTACACAATCCTTTATACAACTTATCAAAATACACTTTTTTGAGATAGGGACGGTAACATCGCGTCCCTAAGTTCATTTTACTAGAATAAGTTAGCATAAGAATATAAGGGTTTAAACATAAAATAAGCATTTTTAACTTCGACATTCTGTGTTGCTAGTGCGAAAAATACGCCATTTTCTTTATGGGTAACACTAATTTCGTACAGTTTTCTTTGCAGTATTGTAAGCAAGAAATGAGAATTTTTTTTTTTAAATTGCGCTTTTTATAATTTTTAATTGATGGATGGTTGTCACTGTTATTTTTCGTTTTTGGGTGAATATAAAAATTTCAAGTTTGGTGGCGGAATTTCATATTATTGTTTCGTGAAAAATTAGGTTCCGACATGAAAAAGGTCCAAAAGGATCCTCGGTTCCGACATGAACCCGATTTTTCACGAAAAAATTATATGACAGTTCGCCACCAAACTTGGCACATTTTGATATTCACCCTTTTGTATGTAAGCCTTTTATTAGGTAGGCAGTATGTAGGTGTAATGTAAGTCAGGCGCGTATGGACATTGGGCCAATACAGTTGGATATATCAATATATTATTTTAAAAAATCCGATGATAAATAGACCATCCTTTATATTGAAGTGTTGGTGTGTCTTCTTTCTTCTCTGCGAACGATCTCCGTGGTCCAGTGGTTGAGCGTGGCTGGCGGTGGGGATATACCACAATATGTAGGACATCACAGGCTGATCACCTGATTGGCCGAATGCTTCGGAAGTTTTTACTGATGTAAGAAAGTAGTCGTTACATGAGCCACGTCAGGGGCCTTTGGCGGTTCAATGGTAACCCTGTCAGGGTTGATGGGGTTGGAACTTCACCTCACAACCGACACGATAGAAGAGAAGAAATTGAAGTTTTTATTTTAGAAGCATAATCCTAGTTGATCTACCATAAGTTGGGGCTGCCCCGGCTCTGCGGCGCGTCAGGAATGTTCGCGCAGGCACCGCTTGCTTTCATGCGAATCATGCGCAGGTGAGGTGCGCAGAGCACGGGCTAGTTCCAATATCCTTTCCATCAATTCCAATATCCATCTTACCTTTTTTTTAATATCCATCCTAGAATCGTAGGTTCAGTAAAACCAGATCAGGGGGTCTAAAAATGTCGCGTCAGCAAATGTCAAATAGCAATATTGCTTTTCAGGTGAATTGCTTCAATGTGGCCTTTAACATCCAGACCAACTTAAGTCCTTTTGGTACCGGTTGCTACTTATGTAAGTACGTAGTTACATGAGCCATGTCAGGGGCCTTTGGCGGATCAATAATGACTGCCACCAGGGTTGATGAGGGTAATCCACCTCACAACCCACACGATAGAAGAAGTCCTTTGGAATCCAAGTTCATATGTCTGTGTGAACCGCTTATCACCATACATATCCATCTTCATACCGAAGATTACTTCTGTCGTGTGGGTTGTGAGGTGGATTACCAACCTCATCAACCCTGGTGTCAGGGTTATTGAGCCGCCAAACGCCCCTGACATGGCTCTTGTGACGACTATTTACATCAATAACTAGTGACCGGGACCAACGGCTTAACCTGCCTTGCGAAGCTCGGATCATCTTTCGGGCGATCTGGTGATCCTCTGATGTGTCCCCACCGGGATTCGTACTCGGGACTTCCTGATTGTGAGCCCAACGCCCAACCACTGCACCACCGAAAGGTCGAAGACGCGATTGAAGCTATAACTACCCACTTAAACCGCGGGATTCCTGTCTGCCTTGACCATCTCTCATCATATATGCATTGGTGCCAATCGGACAGTCACCAACAGTCACCAATTTAGTTTTTAATTTAATTTGACAGGACTAAACTAGCTGTACTCTTTCTTGCATTTATTGTAAGTTAAAGACGGCACTAAAGACCTGTCAAACTGAAATAGGTTAACACGTTGAACGCCAGACTAAAATTCATGGTCTAGACGAGTGAGTTGCGGGACAGATGTCAAATGGTATAATGAGTAGTTTTTTTTAGCAATTTCCAGACAATATTCACAAAAATGTCTCTACGATTTTTGGACAATTCTCACATTTTTGGCATGGCCCCAGGGGTAAGTCCATCGCCGGGCATTTGGTGTCCGTGATGGCGTTCAACGTGTTAACTTTGTATCGGTCCGAATAGCCACCGTTATCTGTGTGTATGAGATAGGGTACACTAGTTTCCAAACATTGATTTGATACTCATGTTTAGGGGGGTTAAAAAGGCCACAACGAAGCGATTCATTTAAAAAAGCAATATTGCATTTAGACGTAAAGTAAGTGCGCATTGCAAACAAATGTCAAATAGCAATATTGCTTTTTTTAGATTAATCAAAAATCAAATCAAAAATTATTTATTCGGACAACATAAAATCCACTTACATACTAAGTTAGTTTACAAAATAAGTTGGACGATATTCGGATTTAAATCCGCCCGCCATCCCAATCAAGTGGCACATTCAGGGCGAATCGTATTTATCGACAATCGCATTCAGGATTCTGTTGTAGCTGCCGTGCACTCCTTCCAACAATGAAGCAACTCGCTTACGCAAGATTGCATCGCTTGGATGTGGTCATTTTAACCCTCCAGGTCTAAAAAGGGGTGGTCTATATTTTCCCATAAGAATATGTAAAGTAATATAAACAGTTTTCATAATATGCTCAATTATGTACGTATTTATTATGGAACTTTGAAATAATAACGAATTATTTTGATATATCCGTCAAGGCCGAAACATTTGGTATTCGAAACTTAACTTGAAATTTGAGTATTTTTTTAAAACATTCGTTCATCGATGGAATGAGGGATTTTCCAAGCGTTCCCTAAAAACACGATAGATGGCGTTGTTAAGTTTTTTTCTTCGTTTAAACTTCGTGGATTACAGACATGGTTCTTTTATCTTTGTTTTTGGGTATAAATAATGACCCTTTTTATTACACCAAGGTACAATTACAACCCATTATTATTCTGATCAAAATAAAGAGAAGCAATATAGGTAGCAACATCATTCTATACATAATGTGATTAAAATATCAAGCAGCAATTAGTTTTATATATGCTTCTGCCATTACATTTCTTGAATAATTATGTACCCCAGCAATGAGAAAATAGGTAATTATCACGTTATAAGTGAATAAAGCCTTCTAACGTGTGTTTGGGGAACGTCGATTGGAAAGTCCCTAATTAAAAACGATTCTAGAGGCTAATATCAGTTTAAAAAAAAGAAAATTTAAAAAAAAACTTTTGAAAATAACAAGTCCATCCGATGTCATAAACCGTTACAAAAGTTCCAGAAAATGTTTTAAAAAAGCACTGAAGTTGTGAGACATTTTAAAAAAATGGTAAAGACAAAAAGATGAATGTTAAAATGTCATATCAGATACTTCGCCATGTTTTAATTTTTTTTATCCAGAATATCCGGTTTATTTAAGACAACCTTTCATGCTTTTTTTTACACTAGGATTATAGCTCTGAAAGGCATTGCCTGAGGTACCTATACATAAAAAAATCGTCTAAGGACTAGTTTGACTCTTGCGCATAATATCCTGTTCGGCACGCAAGTCTAAAATGAAAGAAATATTAACAACTTATATACGGCCGCACACGCCTCTTCATCGATCTAACGAAGTAACTATGTCTTGGTTTTAAAAAATCTTTTATAAAAGCCACAGAATAAAGCCATACAATCGTGTACTTTTTAGAACCGTGTCGCACTAGCATATTTGGCATTTACTGAGACTTACAGATCAATTTGTCGAAGAAGTTAATGTGACATGGTACCAATACTCGTGACAGTATTTTCAGCATTCTCAGGCGATGTCCCCGCAAAATTCTAGTGATTTTAAATGTATTTATTTAAAAAAAATGTAAAGCAACGCATGCATCTATTTGTCTATGTAAGGGTGTTTCAATGTATGTAAACGTTTATTCGTCCAACGTAAAACGGAACGGAGTAGACAAAAAATGGCCGCCATTTTGAATTAGGGTGCGGAATTTAATGGAGGTTGCAACATTGATTGTTTGCTGCTGAGAAAAAGTTCCAAGGTTTCGAGTGCTCTTAGACTTGTGCAAGTGAATGTTCCTTTTTCCAAATAATTATTTACGTTGGGCGTGTAAAGGATTGGCACTATGGATTTAGCTCGGTCTGGTCTGCTAGTTTTACGCGTAGGATAAGACTTTTTTAAAAATAAAGCGTTGTTTTTTCTACTGTAACGGCTTCTTTTCCAATCGATGTACGATAAAATAACTTAATATACCTAATTATGTATGACATTGGATAAGTCGGATTTTTACAAACTCGAAATGCTGTTGGTACGTTCAAATTGTGATGTTTAGAAAGGGGATAGTGTTGTAAATTGTGCGGCAGTGTTGCCAGCACAAGGGAAATCGTGCTAATACGTTTTTAAATATCATATGAGCCATTTTGAATGTATCGTCAATGGGTTAGTGAAAATCTGTCTTAGTGTATATGTATGATATTTATAATTCGACTCCTATTTTGTTTATAATTCTGACCAATTTTTGTCACTTTTACATCGTATTATCGGTAATGGACTGCCATATTTTAACCCTTAACTGTAATATTATAAACTTAAAGCGAGGGTAGAATTTTTACATCCAAAATATAGTTTTTGTTGGCCTTATTGGGCTCAGGTCGGGTGAGAAATGGCAACATTGGGAACACAATGGCAACACAGTGATTATAAAATAAAATGCTACATGTAGGATGGTCGTCTTAACAGAGCCCAGAAGGCAGTGGATGTTAAAAATTTACATTTCGATATATAATATAAACCCTTGCAAAAATTAGGAAAAACCTGAACTGTATATCTGAATAATTGACACTTGAAAAAAATTATAAGTTAATTTTTGTTTGCTAGTCCACATCTTGAATATGTTTAAATAATTATTCATAGCGATGTAATACTAATTAAATAATGTATTGTGTAAAATATTTTTTTTAGTTATTATTATCAATAAATTAAAATTTGTTTATTTAGATGATTTGTTTCATTTGTTGGACTATAATTCTAGTTCCAAAATATTTAAATAGTGAACTTAATTTAAAAAAATAAGCTTTTCGGTAGGTATAAATTTACTTGTTCCCACTGATCGGCAAAGGCCTCCACTTGATTCTTCCATAAACACACAAATCTTAACAAATGAAATACCTTATACATGTAATGTATAAAACATATAAACAGCCTATATACGTCCCGCTGCCGTGCACAGACCTCCCCGAGCATACTCCACCAGACTACTCCGCTGCGGATGTTTTGGCTAGTAGCCCCGGAATCAACAGCTTAATGTGCCTTCGAACAATCAGGTCATTCAGCCTGCAATGTCCTTACGGATCGCAACTGGACATTTTTTTTACCTTTGATGGGTTTGCTCTTGGCCCCAGACTTGCCCGAAGGCATTGACGCGCCCTAAGATGGAGCTCGCCCAGAAGGTGCCTGTTCACTCTGGCCTTGAAAGCACCCGGGTTATATGCATTCGGAAATAGAGAAGACGGCAGAGAATTCCAGTCTCTAGCAGTGCGCATAATGCAGGACCATGCGAAGCGCTTTGTGCGAACAAAGAACAAGAACAGTTTTGTACCTGGACATCCATATCAAGAGCCCGACGTTCTAACCACTAGACTACAGTCACCGGAAATCTTTGATAAGTATCGGCGTCCGAAGACGTAATATACGATCCCGACGACCCGATTACTCTAGCCATAGAGGCAGCCAATCAGCTCGCGACACCAAACACTTCAGGACCCCGATACCGACCCCGCCGGCGTGGTCGAAGATTTCCCTCAATCAGCGCTTATCGCAATCGACACAAATATTTTTCCTCTCAGACGTCGCCCTGAGCCCAACTGGGCACGTAAACTTTGTACCGGTACAAAACTCTCACCCGGGTGAGAGTCTTCCGCGCTCCCCATTTGTCCGGCCAAGTAGTTAATGCCATCTACGGCATGACCGGATCTACCTATGGGCTGATTGGGCTGCAGCCCAGGGCCCCGGGGTTACGAGGGGCCCCCAGATCCCGCTAAAAAGTAGACCATAATTTGAAAAAAAAAATGTCTGTTAAAATATTTTTTTTTTGCTATTAGTTGAGTATTAAGATAGGCCCCCAAGTAGTTTTAGCCCAGGGCCCCACAAATTCACGATCCGGCCATGATCTGCGGCAAATCTACAATAAGTCACTTAAAAAAAAAAGGAAATCTTTGACACAAGTACAGGTTAGTTCAGGTGGTATGCTCAAATGTTTATTTAAAACTTCCACAGTATTCCGACACAATACTAAATGGAAGCATCAAATATCAAAAACATTCGGTCCGCGTTTCTTCATAAGCATAAACAAATGCGTTTGATACTTTGATACAATCAATTAAGTAAGTACTTACGTACAGTCAGAAGCGGGTGAAAGCCTTCAGCGCTCCCCAATTGTCCGGCCAAGTAGTTAATGCCATCTGCGGCAAATCTACAATAAGTCATGTCAACAAGTTTTTGTTGGAGGTCAATGTAACATTTTTGGATTTACGTCATTTCGCAAGGTGTTATGGCTGAGGAGAAGAAATGACAAGAAACTACAACAGCAACACATCTTTTAAAATCCAATGAGGGTATACATTACAAGTTATTTAATAACTAGAGGAACACATTCAATACCAGACATTTTTACCATTTAGGTAGTCATTAATCTTATAATAAGCTTTTTTACATAAAGTAAGCTTCACACGTAGTAGGCTGAGCTGTAAGCCATCTACGGGGTGCACAGGTGGCGGATAGTGGATCGGCCATCAGATATGATGGTTAGCTGCGAATATTAAAATAAGCAGTCCCTGACCAAACAGCGACAGGATTAGCAGAACGTAGTGGGTAGCTCACTTGGACGGGCTAACCTATAAAATGCTACTTAGGTTCTATGACGATCTTGTGACGTAGCGAGTAGGCGCCGCTACTTCAAAAGCGCTTCCCTGATGCCGGGCAGCAGCGGTATCAGTACTGGTTGGAGGCCGAGGAAATGGATTCTGGTAGGGCTCTAGCTAGAACATCACCGATTGAGAAATTGGTCGGTGTACTGGGGAACGGAAGGCGATTGGGGCAACCACCGTTCTACACGCCCTATCCATGGAGTATGAAGGCGATTACTCCACCGACAAGAGCGCAGCTCTTAAATAAAAAAAGAAGAGAAGCTTCACATGAGCTTTAAATTTATTTTCTGACAAATTTAAAATATTATCTGGTATTTAACATCTATACACGTGTACATTGTAAAATGAGAACATGGATTTATAGTGACAGTTAATATTCGATAAAGTATTACCAGATATTTCCAGCTTGTTATCTTAAATATTGCTTCTGTTTGCAAGGTTGTGGGAAACTGTCAGATGCCGAGATAAACTAAAAATTGATATTGATAAAACTATCACGTATTACCCCATAACTTTTTGACATGATATATTGTAGATTTGCCTCTCTAGGCATTGCAAACTTGAATCACCAGATTGTCCGAAATAGTAAGATGATTTCGACCCGATTACTCTAGCCATAGAGGTAGCCAATCAACTCGCGACATCAAACACTTCAGGACTCCGATACCGACCCCGCCGGCGTGGGCGACGATTTCTCTCAATCAGCGCTTATCGCTATCGACCCACTAAGGTCGATGTAAGTACGTAGTCATTACATGAATCATGTCAGGGGCCTATGGCGGCTCAATAATAACCCTGACACCAGGGTAGATGGGGTTGGTAATTCACCTCACAATCCACATGATAGAAGAAGCCTGTAATATCCTAACGGTTTTTTTTTTTCTTTTTTTGACGTGATTTATTGTAGATTTGCCGCAGATGGCATTAACTACTTGGCCGGACAAATAGGGAGCGCTGAAGGCTCTCATCCGATACAATATTTAAGACAATAGGCCTGAGAGTGCCCAGTTGGGCGCGAACCTCGGCTCAGGGCGTTGTCTGAGAGGAAAAATATTTGAAAGAATTAATCGCCCTAATGGGTTGATAGCGCTGATTGAGGGAAGTCGTCGACCACGCCGGCGGGATCGGTATCGGGGTCCTGAAGTGTTTGGTGTCGCGAGCTGATTGGCTACCTCTATGGCTAGAGTAATCGGGTCGTCATAATGTCCTAACGAAACTAGGGACATGCCATTGTCTGGTCGTCAATTCCCGATTAAGTATAGTGAATTGTCAGGCTTATCAGTCAATCGTGACGATTAATATACTATTGTTCCGCTAATCGGATTGAGTCAACCACCAGTGCGGTTGCTAAGTGATAATAAGTATCTTAGTGTTATCAAAACTGCGTATTCTGTTTAAACATGGGTAAAAGTCACTGTTTTCCTGTGGAACGCTAGCTTCTCAATGAGGGGCTTTCGAAATAACCTAATAATTTAAAACATACTTAGTGATTATATTTTCTTTGTAATGTAACTAACAACTGTTTCCGCTGTATTTGCACACAAAGTAAAAAAAAACCATTAATATTAATGAAACACGTAAAATTAAAAGTCGTTGAACGGATCACAGAAGTGAAATATTTAACATTGAATCTATTTTTAAAACTAAAAACCAAATAAACAAACAAAAAATTTTTTTTTGCATGCCTAACCTACTCCCTTCGTGATGTAATTTCGCGATCCATTTCTTTTGTTTTAACGAATATAAAATTATATTCTTAGTTAAAGAGAAGTGTACTTTGAAATCTCTGACGTGCTTATGAGTTGGATCTACGCTCCTACACAGTTGCGCGGGCGCACGCGAGAGCGGGAAACAATTTTAATTCTTTTTGACGTGATTTATCAAAGAGACAACGGCCTTCGTGGTCCAGTGGTTGAGCGTTGGGCTCACGATCCGGAGGTCCCGGGTTTGAAAGCCGGTGAGGAAATATCACAAAAATTACTTTGTGATCCCTAGTTTGGTTAAGACATTACAGGCTGATGATCACCTGATTGTCCGAAAGTAAGACGATCCGTTCGGAAGGCACGATTAAGCCGTTGGTCCCGGTTACTACTTACTGATGTAAGTAAGTAGTCGTTACATGAGTCATGTCAGGGGCCTTTGGCGGTTCAATAGTAAACCTGACACTGGCTACACACGAGAGAAGAAGAATTCAATTTTATATTTATATATATTTTAAGTTTCTTGTGTTTATTATTATTGTTGGTAAATTTTGCGTCAATCTTACAAGACTTGTATCCCATTGTCCACGATTTCTCAAGTTACAGGCTCCGCGTAGTTTGGGAACCTCTGTTCATTTTGTAAAACTTATATTGATCCTACCTCAAACATATGCCTTCTTTCTTTGTCAGTATATTATTTCTGATAGAAAGCCGCTTCTGCGCCCGCGCACTCACTATGAATGTGGTCTTACGTGGAAACTTGGCAACGAAACAACCGTGACATTGTCATTTCAAAGCTGAAAACATCCGTAACACTGAAACGAGCCAATTCTAAAACGGGTTACTGGTAACAGATGTAGCATTTTATTTTTAGTTACATCAGCTGTGGTCTAGTTCAAAATTCAAAATTCAAAAATATTTATTTATCAAAATTGGCTTACAAAGTTAGCGCTTTTTGAACGTTAAAAATTAAATTACATATTGGTGCTAATTCCTGTAAATACCATCTAATTTTATTTTAAGTTATATCTGTCATTTTCTTATCCGCCGAAAAGGAAAGGGACGGGTAATCGACAAGCATAAAATTTATGGAACACACGTCAATTTTAAGCACAAATCTAAAGCAATCGTCTAAAAATTTTACATCAGTCAATAACCCGACACAGTTAAGTAGACAGCACGTAAAACGGATTGCATACCAGCGACGTACCTTTTTGATTCGCCCGGGGTATTCATTCATTTACTCATTTATCCTAAAATTAAGAGCTGTGAATCATCCGTCCCTTTCCTTTTCGACGGATGTGAAAATGACGGATATAACTTAAAATAAAATTAGGCGGCGTCTGCGGGAATCGGGGCCATTAGGTTAACTAGCTGTAAAACTACTACCACATCGGAATCTGTAACGCTGAGGGAAAGACGTGGCCAGAAAACCTCGCAGCACAGGGCTCTAGTCCTAGTCCTACTGTTTCAGTTAGAGCGTTCGGCTCACGAGATGCTGGTCCCGGTTCGATTTTCGATGGGGAAATTGTTTAAATCATTGTAATAGACTGCCCTTTTGTTTTGTAACGACATTGTAGGCTGGAATCACTTGATTGTCCGTAAAAAAAATATATTATAATCAAAAGATATTACGTACTTTGAAGCACGCTAACTGCCGTAAAAAACACCTCCACCAATTCACGGCATAGCAGCGTGGTGTCATATGCTTTTTTTATCGCTCTATTACTAACACTAGATTAAGTTGTTTATTTATTGCTTGTTACTAACTTCTATGGAACATGTCCGAAATAAACTCTTTTTATTTATTTATTTATATGTAAGTATGAATAGTTTGCGGACGAGTGCAGTGCAAAATTGATGTATGAACGAACAATTGGCGAATACTTGTATATGGCGCGCGTTTCGCGCTCACTCGGCCCTTCCAACCTTTTCATTTCATAATTTATTCATAAACAATATCATTGTATGCGAATGTCAGGTAAGTAAACAATTATCATAATAAGCAGCACTAAATAAGTCAATCGTACAAATTATAAAACAATTCAAATACACATTATACTCCTTTACCTCTTTCTTTTATTCCATGCTCTACACTTCTTCCGGTTTATTGAATGGAGGCCAGTGCCTAGCAGAAGTGGACTGCTCATGTTTATATGAGTAGATACCCACACTTCACCGAGATTCATATTAGACTAGCGTCAGCTTCCGTGTCGCCGTCTAAAATCCTCGAGCCAACTAATATACTTTACTGATAAATTGTAAAAAATAAGGACTTTAACGAGATACATCTGCTTATAAAAGATAGGCTGTATAGGCTGTTCGTGACATCGTAACGAATACTGAGGGGGATGATTCAGACCATGATTCTGAGTTAATATCAAGTAGAATTTCATGAAAATTTTCAGAAAAATGAAAATTTTAGTTTTTATTATTTTCAGTTTTAAACTTTAGCGACGGAAAATTCCACTTGATATCAACTCAGAATCATGGTCTGAATCATCCTCAAAGTTTTCGTTACGATGTCACTAACAACTGTATATTCTTCCATCTATAACATTAAGTAATGATTTTTCATCAAGTTTTAGGGTTCCGTACCCAAAGAGTAAAAAACGGGACCCTATAACAGGCAACAGCTTGTCTTCTGATAACTCGCAGCTCTGTCTACCCTGCTACACATTGAACGCTGGATTCCATTATTCAGGTTAAAAGTTCAACTAACCACTTGAACGGCAATTAGTTATCGTTAACACCAATTAAATTCATGGTCATGTTATGACATTCAATGGAAAGACAGGCACGTTAAGCCGTTGGTCCCGGTTACTACTTGCTGATATAAGTAAGTAGTCGTTACATGAGCCATGTCAGGGGCCTTTGGCGGCTCAATAGTAACCCTGACACCAGGGTTGACGGGGTTGCTACTCCACCTCACAACCCACACGATAGAAGAAGATGGAAAGACAAAAGCTCTTCAATGAGGACCTTCCTGGCTTGGTTCATGGTTAAGAAATATAGTTGTCTCTGTTTAGATTTAACGTGGTAATTACCTATTTTCTCATCGCTCGGGTACATAATTATTCAGAAATGTAATGGCAGAAGCATATATAACAATAATTGTTGCTGATATTTGATATATGTATAGAATTCGGTTGCTACCCAGATATTATGGTTTACTTTATTTTGATCAGCATAATAATTGGCGGAAGATCTCTTGTGGCTGGGTGTAGTAACAAGGGTCATAATTTATACCCAAAAACAAAGATAGAAGTTGCTTATGTCTGTTATCAACAATCGTTTACCGCTGCGCCACCGAGCTCCTCATTAAGCAACTTTCGCAAAGGCCGGTCATAGGATGGGAAACCACAAAAAAAAAGTTTTCATCTCGAGCTCCTACGTACTTCGGAAGGCACGTTAAGCCGTTGGTCCCGGCTGCATTAGCAGTCTTTAATAACTACCAATGAGCACTGGGCCCGCGTGGTGGGTTTTGGGTCCAATCTCCCTATCCATCCATTTGACGTTAATGGGCTGGTGATGATGATGATGTCTGTTATATATGAAACTAGAAGGCAAATCTGTACGTACAGCTCCATCTATATTTTTTTAGGGAACGTAGCCTGGAAAGTCCCTCATTTTAGACAGAGACTTTAAACCCTCTCAAAATTTTACATTGGCCAATCATCATCATCATCATCATCAGCCGTACGACGCCCACTGCTGGGCATAGGCCTCCCCCAAGGATCTCCACGACGATCGGTCCTGCGCTGCCCGCATCCAGCGGCTTCCCGCGACCTTCACCAGATCGTCGGTCCACCTTGTAGCCTACCCACTGAGCGTCGTCCAATTGAGCATTGGCCAATAACCCGATAGAATTAAGGTTCAAACGGGTTTGCCAATTATTGTAGGGATGCGCTCGCTTCGTCCTCAGTTTAACCCCTAGAAGGCGCCACATTGAATTTAGCGTGACGTCATATAACCTATAACCACCGGACAATCAAGACGCTTCTAGTGACACCTCATTTGATAAATTCCGACAAGTGGTTTAGAAGTTACGTTGGAACAGACGTGTATACACACATAGCGGTCAAACACATAACCTTCTTTTTGCTTCGCCGAAGTCGGGTAAAAAAATAATAATTAAAGCCGTTTTGACACTCCATAAGTGACTCGCACACCATGCGGGGTTTGCTGGAAGAGATCTTTGTACCTATTTTGTCAAAGCCAGAAATGTATTGAGAACTCTTTCGTTTGAGTTTAAAGTGCAAACCGTTACGCGAATTCAGGTAGCATTATGACGACCATACAGAACAGTTCATGTTCTTTATTAGTAGCGCAGCTATTCGTTCTCATTATCGTATGAAAGAATCAACAAATAAGATTACTGTAATCATAATCGGGTATCGTTCGAATATACATTGTTTCTAAGCCCTCCGGCCGCATAGCATGTGTTTGCAAAAGAAAAGTGGGTGACGAAAATATTCGAAAATAATTGTGATATTTCTGCGGAAAATGGTGTTGTGATTTCTTTTTGTGATATTTTTAAGTGTTAAAACACTAATCATGGGTGAAGATAGGCGTGCAGGGAACAATACGCCTTTGTTAAGACAAGTAAGTAAATATAGATACTTTTTCCGTTTAAAAACGTTTTTGAATTTGGAAATTGCGTCGATTCGTTGTTTTGATTTATTTTCAAACAGTTTTCAAGTTTAAGTTTTTATGACTTAGTAAGTACGTTTGAATTATTTTTTTGTGTTTATTACGATAAATGACCATTATGTAGACTTTGTAAGTCTCTTCAAGAGCAAGTTAAACAATATACAATTCCAGTTAGAAATCATAAGGTTAATTCAAATTTGTAGTAAGTAACTACATAGTGCTATATAGGTACAGAGTGTTAGTTGTCAGTAAAAATCTGTCCTTCTTCTATCGTGTGGGTTGTGAGGTGGATTACCAACCCCATCAACTTTGGTGTCAGGGTTATTATTGAGCCGCCAAAGGCCCCTGACTCATGTAACGACTACGTACTTACATTAGTACGTAGTAACCCGGACCAACGGCTTAACGTGCCTTCCGAAGCACGGATCATCTTACTTTTGAGCAACCAGGTGATCAGCCTGTAATGTCCTAACGAAACTAGGGATCACAAAGTGATTTTTGTGATTTGTCCCTACGGAGATTTGAACCCGGGACCTCCGGATCGTGAGCACAACGCTCAACCACTGGACCCCGGAGGCCGTTAAACAATCTGTCCTAAAACTGCGTAACGAAAACATTGGGGGATGATTCAGACCATGATTCTGGGTTGATATCAAGTGGAATTTTCTGTAGCAAAATTCATGAAAATGTTAGTGATTATTCTGTTACCATCAGTTTGTATCTTCTAAATTATCACTAGGTAACCTTATAATAACCTTTTTTACAAAGTTTCTGTTTAATTACTGTCTTTACTTTACAAATGCAAATGGGAACCTTATTTTAATTAATTAAAAACGTAAATATTTATATAAATAAATAAATAAATAAGAAATGTCATGTACAAATATAGCATGTCATGTCATATTTGTCATGTAGCGATTGATGAATGTGGAGGAAGCAAGAGATGTGTGTCAGGATCGAAGCAAATGGAATTCCATAGTCTCTGCTTACCCCGGTGGGAAATAGGCGTGAATTTATGTATGTGTATGTATGTACAAATAGTCACACATGCGAATTAAAACCCGTGGGTGCTCCTATAAAGGGGTCGTGTATATAAATTCGTGTAAATCTTCTATTTTTAATACTGCAATAATGATTTTGCGCAGTAGACCGATTTTTGTTTTGGTTCTCTTAGTTCAGTTTTTTTTTCATGACTTATTCCGAATTGTGGCGTTTTTGACGTGACTTATTGTAGATTTGCCGCAGATGGCATTAACTACTTGGCCGGACAAATGGGGAGCGCTGAAGGCTCTCGGTACAACGTTTAAGACAACAGGCCTGAGGGTGCCCAATTGGGCGGATATAAGTGCCACGTATCCTTGTCTAAGTATAAATATTCTCCATGCTACTTTTTTATGGAAAAATAGGACAGTGGTTTCCCTCTTGCCTTCCGCCCCATACCACCGCTGCCGCCTAGGGAAAACACGTGATATTAGGTAAGCGGATCCTGTGAAAAATGGGATAATGGGTTCAACTGATGTGCTTAGGAACGTTACGCAGTAAAAAGGCGAAAAACTTATGTAAAATGAGCTTCATTACCAATTTTAAAAGCAGATAAGACCAGAGTACAATTAAGAAGAATTTGAAAAAGAAAAGCAGCCAGTGTCCTCACTTTCAAAGAGTTTTTACAACGGGAACTTTCCCACTTTACGAACAATCCCTGGGAAAGACACATTGACAGAAGGTAAGTACAAGTACAGCTTTGAAATAGACTACTCTGGGCGCCATTCCACTCGCGTCAGACAGAGTACTGCGGGGCGGAAGGCAAGAGGGAAACCACTGCCCTATTTTTTCCCTAAAAAAGTAGCATGGGAAATGCTGCACCGACAAGAGCGTGGCTCTTAAATTAATGATGATGACCTCAAAAGGAAAAACGGAACCGTTACAAGATCACTTTGTTGCACCTACATTGAGTGGTAGGTGCCCAACAGTGGGACGTATATACGCAGGTTGTTGTTAACGCATAGACAACAACGAGTCACGCTCTTGTCGGTGTAGCATTCTCCATGCTACTTTTTTAGGGAAAAATAGGGCAGTGGTTTCCCTCCTGCCTTCCGCCCCGCAGTACTCTGTCTGACGCGAGTGGGATGGCGCTCAGAGTAGTCTATTTCAAAGCCGTAGTAGTACTTATCTTCTCCTGTCGCATTTGAATAGTGCTGACAGTTACTGCAGCCCTCTGTCAGGTTCAATGACTAATGAGTTAGGTAAGATTAATTTATCATAATGCAGTTTTCACTAACACAGTTGGCTCGACCATTATAGATGGCTATACGGCTCACCTATCACGTTGGTTTAACAGAAAGCTCGGTGAGGTGTGGGTACTTAATTGATCTTGCGATGGATGTCCCTCTGTCTACAAATTGGGAAGATACTTATATACTTTTAGTAAAAATATTACGTACAGTATGTGACAAATAATAGTAGGTAATTTACAGTAAGTAGTCAGTAATTCACTTAATTTTCAATAATAAAATTTACGTCCTTAGAATGTTGGAGATACCAATTTAATGGTAACACTTATGTCATCAAGGCGGCTTGTCATAGGATTGAGCATACCAGGTGGGTTAAAAAGGCCACATCGAAGCAATTCATCTAAAAAAGCAATATTGCAATTTGACATTTGCGCATATTGCATAAGTGCGCAATGCAAACAAATGTCAAGTAGCATTATTGCTTACTTAGATGAATTGCTTCGATATGGCCATTTTAATCCCCCTGCGGGCTTAGCACCGTAAGCACGCGACTCTTTCTCGCCGCGACAGAGATCATCTGTCTCTTTCTGTGCAGTACTGTGAGAGAGTGACGGGTGACGTATGTCGAGGCGAGAAAGAGTCGCACGCTTACGGTGCTAAGCCCGCTGATGTTATACCATGATTCAGCTTACCATTCGATTGAACCATTGACGTATAAAAATCGTATGAGCCCGTCACCTATTTCTTTAGGCAACCACGCTTGTCGTTAAGCATGTTATAAGTATATGCGATTATGTGATCTGTTTTGAAATATATGAACTATCACTGATTAGATTATCTTTGCGACCTTACGTCAGGAATAATGGATCATGTTTGGGTTGCCACGGAAGAAAACTGTATGAAGTTTGAGGAAGGTATATTCTTCAAAAAAATATATCAGTGAGCCGTGGTAGCTCAGTTGGTAGACCGCTCGCTTCTCACTTTGAGGTCGCAAGTTCTAACACAGGCCTAAACCAATGATGGTCGACTTTGTTTTCGAATTCATGTTTGGATCGTAAATGATTATCACGTGCTCAGTGAAGGAAAACATGAGGAAACCCACTACATTCTCTAGAAATGCATTTTCGGAGGTATGTGACCTAACCTGTATTGGGCTGGTTTGCCCTTCGCGGGTTGGAAGGTCAGACAGGCAGTCGCTTCTGTAAAAACCGGATCTGTCAAATCGTCAGGTTAGGTAAGCGGACCCTGTGAAAAACGGGATAATGCTAGGGAGATGATGACTGCGTTTCCCGTGATAAGGAGGGATTTCCTCGCATGATAGTCGATATTTAACTTTTTGCCCTGCACGCGCAGCTCGTCGTGAAGTTTGCGGACGAGTGGAGTGCAAAGTTTAAGTATGAACTATTTGCTTGTACTTGTAGGGCGCGTGGCGCGCTTGGCGCTTCCAATCTCTTTCTTATATTCCATGGATGAACCAATGATTACGGTACATGGGGAGGGGATTTCCCTCATTCAGCGCTTATCGCTATCGACCCACCAGGGTTGATTAATTCTTTCAAATATTTTTCCTCTCAGACGACGCCCTGAGCCGAGGTTCGCGCCCAACTGGACACCCTCAGGCCTGTTGTCTTAAACGTTGTACCGGGTACCGCGGGTGAGACCCTTCAGCGCTCCCCATTTGCCCGGCCAAGTAGTTAATGCCATCTGCGGCAAATCTACAATAAGTCACGTCAAAAAAATAAAAATAAAATAAAAGTACATGGGGGGTTAAAAGGCCACGTCGAAGCAATTCATCTAAAAAGCAATATTGCTATTTGACATTTGTTTGTATTGCGCACTTACTGTCATCTGCGCAAATGTCAAATTTCAATATTGCTTTTTAGATGAATTGCTTCGATGTGGCCATTTTAACCCCCCTGGTTGTAATTAATGATCCTTTCCAATTAACTGCTCTTAGGCTAAACGTCTAAATAGACACGTTAATTTCAATCCAGGTTAGATTTCGTGCTATAGTATTAAGTTGTACCAGGAATGTATAGAGTAGTTTCCTAGCTTCCGAATACATTCCGCTTAGGGACGGTACTGAAAAGTATCGGCGTCCGAAAGACGTAATATACGATCCCGACGACCCGATCACTCCAAGGCCATGGAGGCAGCCAATCAGCTGGCGACACCAAACACTTCAGGACCCCGATACCGACCCCACCGGCGTGGTCGACGATTTCTCTCATTCAGCGCTTATCGCTATCGACCCACTAGGGTCGATTAATTCTTTCAAATATTTTTCCTCTCAGACGACGCCCTAAGCCGAGGTTCGCGCCCGACTGGGCACCCTCAGGTCTGTTGTCTTAAACTTTGTACCGGGTGAGAGCCTTCAGCGCTCTCCATTTGTCCGGCCAAGTAGTTAATGCTATCTGCGGCAAATCTACAATAAGTCACGTCAAAAAAAAGGTAGTTTCCTAGGTCAAAGATAAATTATGAAATTCTCATTAAATAAAGACAGATCCAAAGATGACAAAAAATATTTTCTTTTTTCCATTTAACTGATTTATGAATTTTAATAAAGATAAAAGATAAGCACGAATCATCTTACTTTCGGACAATCAGGTAATCAGCCTGTAATGTCCTAACCAAACTAGGGATCACAAAGTAATTTTTGTGTGATATTTCTACACCGGGATTAGAACCTGGGACCTCCGGATCGTGAGCCTAACGCTCAACCACTGGACCATGGAGGCCGGTTATTTATAATGTCTTTAACCTAATCAAATACTCTATTAAAGCGACAGTTCTTTAAACGTCTGCGCCGCCAAGGCTCCTTTTCAACATCAAATGCGTTATCTAGCCCTGAACGATGATTAGCCAGTAAATTGCAGTGATAATTCCTCATTAAGATACTGTTCGTCTTTTAGATGTTATCAGACACAATCCACGTCGTTATTATGCGAGGAGAAATGAGTTTTTAAGCCTCTTAATAGTTTATCCGATTTAAGTTTTCGAATTCGCAAACTAACTAAATCTACGAGACTTTTTGAGTGTAGAGTCGGGAGCAATATTATGTACTTACCCACTTTAGGACCCTGTCGCACTATCATATTATTGACATTTAATGAGACTTACGGTTTAATTTGTCAAGAAAGTTAATGTGACATGGTTTCAAAGTGTATATGTCGTGGCCAGATCTTAGAATTGATCATGTCATGATGTGCTCGGTCATTTCACGAAATGGTCATATTTCATGAAATAAAATATCACACATTGGTCACATCCTGATGTAGTTTGGCCAGATCAATGAACACAAAACGTTTAATGATATGAGCAACTAAATGCATGATTACTTCATGAAATGGCGCTGGTGTCGATTTTTTAAAACTTGATTGAAATTGTAATCGATGGGTCAATGTAATTGTACAATTTTCCATATCGAATAGGTAAATAATTTTGAACCTAGAAAATTAATCGAATTTTTAGTACACCACATAGCATGGACCCCGCCTACATTAATGAATAATGATATGGCCAAACGTTGATTGAAATATCATTAAACCATCTCATGAAATCGACCACTGGTTGTCTGGAAGAAATTGCTGCTTAGCAATAAGGCCGCCAGATTGTACTGTATCTTTCGTGTATGTTTTGTGTAAAACTTGTTTTGTATGTTGTGTGCAATAAAGTATATTCGTATTGTATTGTATTGTATTGAAATAATCAATGCTACGATCTGGCCGCGACATATGTATACATAAACTCACGCCTATTTCCCACCGGGGTAAGCTGATTATGGAATTCCATTGTAGGGTGACAAAAAAGGAAAATAAAGATTAAGAATAAATGTGTGTCACTAAACAATCGTCCATCGTATGACGTAGGTTGTAAAATTTCGTCATCAACACGGTATCCGATAAGATTACCTCATTTATTAAGTAGTTATGTTTTTACAAGTCGGTTAAGGTTAATATGCTCTTGAAATTACTGTTTGTTTTTTAGATTATCAGTAAGAACTGTATTGAGGAGCAACAGGTTAGCTTCTTCTATCGTGTGAGTTGTGAGGTGGATTACCAACCTCATCAACCCAGGTGTCAGGGTTACTATTGAGCCGCCAAAGGCCCCTGACATTATGGCTCATGTAACGACTACTTACTTACATCAGGGGGGTTAAAATGGCCACATCGAAGCAATTCATCTAAGAAAGCAATTTAAGAAAGCAAGCACTCTCACGTACTCTGTCTCTGTCTGATGCGAGTGGGATGGCGCCCAGAGTAGTCTATTTCAAAGCCGTACTATGTCCTCCGCTTCTAGTACTGCAGTTACTTACGAGTAAGTACCCATCTAAATATATAAAAGGAGAAACTGACTGACAGACATATCAACGCGCAGCCTAAACGACTAAACGTAGGCACTTGAAATTTGGAAGGGACGTAGCTTAGGCACCGTAGAGGTGCACTAAGAAAGGAATTCCCGAAATTCCCACGGGAACGGGAATTAGCGGGAAAATCCTTTTGTATGAAAAATCTAAATCACTTAAAGTTAGACGCTTGAGGCATTCAGGTACCTTAGTAAACTTAAAGCTTAGTTGCAACAGGATATTGCAAAATTCTCACGGGGACGGGAGTTAACGGGAAAAAACATTTGTATGAAAAAATCTAAACTGCATAAGTCAGATGCTTGAAATTTGACATGCACTCCCACATACACAAAGATCTCTCTTTTATAACACACCACGCGGATGACGTCGCGGGCTATTTAGTAGTATTTATTTCTATTTAGTAGTATTTAGCTAGTACTAATATAAACTGCCTATATACGTCCCACTGCTGGGCACAGGCCTCCCCTCAATCAACCGGAGGGGGTATGGAGCATACTCCACCACGCTGCTC
The DNA here is from genome assembly GCF_024362695.1 of Pectinophora gossypiella. Taxonomy (NCBI): domain Eukaryota; kingdom Metazoa; phylum Arthropoda; class Insecta; order Lepidoptera; family Gelechiidae; genus Pectinophora; species Pectinophora gossypiella. The sequence continues at coordinate 9,799,708 of NC_065427.1, read as the reverse complement.
CACTGCGGGTTGGTGGAGGTGTTTTTACGGCTAATAGCCGGGACCAACGGCTTAACGTGCCCTCCGAAGCACGGAATCATCTTACTTTTTCGGACAATCAGGTGATTCAAGCTTGAAAAGTCCTTACCAAACAAAGGACAGTCTCACAAAGTGATTTCGACAATGTCCCCATCGGGAATTGAACCCGGACCTCCAGATTGTGAGCCTAACGCTCTAACCACTAGACCACGGAGGCTGTCTAGTCAGTAGTTAGTAGCTAGCTAGTACTAAATAGAAATAAAATTAAATAGGCCACATCAAAGCAAATTCATGCAAAAAAGGAATATTGCTATTTGAAATTTGTTTGCATTGCGCACTTGCTTTTATATGCGCAACGCCCTTAAGGGGAAGTCCGTCTGGTTATAAAGGCATAACCCCCCCCTCCCCCCCTCATTCTAAATACAAAGTAAATTGACGTCAGAAGTCACGGCCGCTCTTTGTTTTCAATTTGACAATTAACAAACGAAAACACGGCACCTTGCCAAAGTCGGCCATTTTACAACATTGTGGGTACACATGTACTGCTAATTTAAGATATGAAGCCAGTTAAATACTTCATGTAAACAAACATACACGAACTAGTATGCTTCACGACGGCCGAATTTCTTTTTACGTACAAGAGTGAGCTTAAAGCTTAGGTTACACAGTGCGAGCAGCTGATGTAACAATAGACAGCTACTGTGCCTGTGTACTCGTATGACAAGTAGGTCGACTCGCCTCGCACGGTCACACTATGCAAACTTCTGGCGTCGCAGAAGACAGCTACTATACCAGTGTACTGGTATAATTCGTTTGTATCATGTCGCCCAAACAAGAAACACTGTACCCGGCGTGTGCCCGAGCGTACGAGCTACTGTCATTTCGCAAAATCGTGCGAGTTGACGACCGAGCGGCGTGCGAGTGGTGTGGTGGGGGGAGGCAAGTAGCGAGTAAAAACAAAAAATGTTGAAGTAACTCGAACGCGAGCAACTGTCCCACTCGCACATGACAGTAACTCGTATGATGCGGTCACACGTGCGTAGTAGCTGCACCTCCATAACTGACTCGGTCAGCTCGCATGTTAGCTCGCACTGTGTAACCTAGGCTTAAGGCTAACCAGCCTAGACACAGTGCGAGTTGCTGCCTAGCTAGTAGACATCTACTTGTACGCCAGTAGCTCGGCTCGCCTTTGCTGTCTATACGACACCGAGTCGATTTTATGGGATTAACTGTCTGAGAACTGATATTAGGCAGCTAAATTACTCAATTGTATAAAAATATTTTATGTATTTTTTTTTAAAGAACATCTAAGGCCCTGTGCCGAGGTTTTTCTTGCAGCTTCTTTTCCCCAGCTATACAGGTTGTAAGAAGCTGCAGTAGTTTTAGGCGGATGAGACGTTCGTTACGTAAAAATTGACGATTCAAAGTGTAACTATGTTACCTACTGAATAAAGATATTTTTGAATTTGAATTTGCGATGTCGTGAACTCATTTTAATAAAAAAAGGGTTGCGAGCTACTGCCTAAAGGCGGATTTCTACTGACGCGGAGATGGGCGGAGAACAGCGGAGATGTGCGGATTTGACCAATCACAGCGTTCGAGAGAGCGAAAAACGAAGACGCTCTGTCACTCTCTTCCTCACGGTGATTGGTCGATTCCTGCACATCTCCGCTCCTCTCCGCCCAACTCCGCGTCAATGGAAACGCAGACTTACGCCATAGAAGAAGGAATAATGCTACTAACGCGTCCAAATGATGCGAGCGACGCGGCGACGGCCGAGCCGCTGACCCGCTGTCGCACATGAGTGCGACTTACTGCTTGCGAGCGGTTTTCAGGGCTGCTTTATTGACGGGTGGCGCCATCTGTTGCATGTGGGCGGAACTAGCTGGTCAACTAGTTAGGTCCGCCTCAGTTTCATAATTTATCTTTGACCTAGGGTAATATACTAATACCCTATTATTTTATTTTTTTCCATTTATTTTGGCACAAACAATCATGTATACAATAAAGTAAAGAAAATAATTACATTACATAAAGACAACGAGTGTCCAAAAAGTGCTTACAGATATAACCTCTTGCGGCCGAGATTTCCAGACACAATAGTTAAACAATGGAGTTCGGATTTTAAAAGGACATTCGGTCTTACGACTTTAATGCAATTAAGAGCTTATTGAGACAGACACAGTTATGCTTAGAGGGAAAACATGGTACATAAAACAAATGATTACTTAGTACCTACTTATTAGATGGTCACTAAATCTACAAAACTGAAAGTGGATTGTTCTTATACAAAATGAAAATTTTGGATACAATATAAAAGCAACTTGTAGACAAATGTTTTATTATTTACAATTATATTCAATTCAATTCTCAATTATTTATTGCATTCCATGTATGTTATACACTAAGTTTTGTAAATTATATCGAGCGCGTTAACTAATACGTTTCTAATGATATCCTATCTATGTGAATAAACGTCGTACGACTGTTGGCCCGCGCTGGTACTGCCAGCAGACACATTTTAATTTTATTTTAAGTTATACCCGTAATTTTTTTAACCGTCGAAAAGGAAAGAGACAAATTAAAAATCAAATCAACCTGAGGTTAAAGACGACCTGACCTGCTCTCCGCGCAGGGCGAATTACATCGAGGGATTTGACCAATAGCCGTGCGACGTCTATCCACGTAGACAGCATTCGCTGCGTCTTTGGTCGAAATCATCGATATAATTCTCACCGCAACCGCGCGCGGCATGGTTGCGACGTCAACCTAGACGTTGAAGAAATACATACCTACTTAAATCGATTACTCTTGTAATAATGATGCTAATCTACCATCTTTTTCTCAATACTGAATTTTCTTCATCATCTTCCAGTGTTTCATCACGGCCGGAGTGTCGCTGAACATCATCGGCCACGGCTGCGTCATCGGCCTGGCTGCGGTCCTCATACCAGCTCTCAGGAAGCCTGAGTCTCACATCAAGGCTACCATTGCTGAGGAATCATGGATAGGTGAGGCTGATTAAGGCTGATTATACTTTCTGTCTCTAGTGGCATCCTGATCCTGGGAATCGCTATTTTTTACATAACGAGCGTCTCATCCGCCTAATTAACTACTGCAGCTTCACAACCTGTATGGCAGGGGAAAAGAAGCTGCAAGAAAAACCTCGGCACAGCGTCCTAGATATTCCCTGAAATAAAAAAAGTAAAATAGTGTTATACAATTTAGTTTCGGCCAAGTAGTTAATGCCAACTGAGGTAAACCTGGAATAATGATTTTTGTTTTAAAACTCATAAAGAGAAAATTCATTTAAGTAAATCGAAAAAAAAAATCTGACTCGGACGGGACTTGATCCCGCAGCTCTGTCAAGCCGAGACAAGCGTGTTAACCAGTACACCACCTTGTTAGTTTTTTGTCGTGACTTATTGTAGATTTGCCGCAGATAGCATTAACTACTTGGCCGGATCATTACACCACCGGGTCCTCCTCCTGTCCATGCGAAATTCATTCGATATAATTATGTATCGTCATTAAGCCAACGCCGACGCAATATATCTATAACATTGGGCACTAATATGACTTTTAGACCGACGACGTCTAATCAACACCCTCCTTTTAGGTAAAGGTGTAGGATATGTAACCGGTTCCATAATTTTCACCAATATACCTCAGCAACTCAATAGAAAAATACCTCCTAAAGTCAGAGATAATCTTATCGGAAAATAGTAGATAAGTAAATGTACCAGACTTACATTATTTCATATGACTCAAAACAAAGTCTACTTCGCCGCCGATTCCAGTACACGCCATCTAATTTTGTTTTAAGTAATACCTGTCATTTTCTTATCCGCCGAAAAGGAAAGGGACGGGCATAAAATTTATGGGACACAGGTAAATTTTAGGTAGAAAGTTAAAATTCCTCCCAAAATTTTACATTGGCCAATAACCCGACAGAATTAAGATGACAGCACACATCAAACGTGTTGCATATCACCGAGATGCCTATTTTATTCGCTCGGGTAATTCATTCATACACTCTTTAATTTTAAAATTAATTAAAAACAGTTGTCAATTATTCGTCATTTTCCTTTTCGGCGGATAATAAAATGACAGGTATAACTTAAAATAAAATTAGGACGTGTCTGCAGGAATCGGCGCCTTTAAAAATATAATATTGTTTAAGTAGGTACCTACTTAGTATTTACGTATGTCTCTAGTGTTCAGAAAATTTGTTGCGATATCGTTTGTCGTACACTCACTTTTATGGTTTGGTTTATTGGCTGAAAATCTCGACTGCCAAACAAAATACGACTGTAACCGAGTCAATATACGATCGAACTTTGTCGACACTAGTCAACGTGCTTTTAGACCGAACCATAGAATAAGGAATAATGCTACGTATAGAACGTCAACTCTCCGCTCCCCACCAGCGGCTGAGCTAGGTTTACCTCCCCTCTCCTCGGTCTTACTTTAGTCTTCAATCGTATGGACGTCTTACGTCACACACACACACACACAGATGCGCGTGTACGATAACGCCAATGTGTAGTGTCTGCGTAAAACGAGGTGTTTTGTATGAAGTGTCCGGAGCGTGAACGATTGATGAGAGAAGATTTACGCCCAAGCGTCATTTATTCAATGCCCGCCTTCCGTTATATTCGAAGATAATAAATTAACAGTCCCGTTTCTCCTTTTCCAGCATCCATCATCGGCTTCGCGCTAATCATGGGGAACATCATCATCACTCCATTGATGGACATCCTTGGAAGAAAGAAGTCCCATTTGTTGACCATCGTGCCAAATATGATTGGCTGGTTCTTGCTTCTAATGGTCAACAACGTAGCTGGTCTGATCACTGCCAGGTTCCTTCAAGGAGTCGCTATGGGCATGCTAGGGCCTCTTGGCTCCATAATAATTGGAGAAACTACTGATCCTAAGAATAGAGGGGTGTTTTTGACCTGTGTATCCCTTTCCTTAACTATTGGAGTCATGACTTCACATGCCTTAGGAACCTATTTTACCTGGCAACAGACTGCGCTGATGTGTTCGTTTATAACCTTCGGAAGTTTGATATTAATAATCTTCAGCCCAGAATCGCCTTCTTGGCTGATTTCTAAAGGAAGATACGAGAAAGCTAGGGAAGTCTTCTTCTGGTTAAGAGGAGAAGATGAAGACCAGAAGAATGAGTTGGAAAACATGCTTCTAGCTCAAAAAATGGTGAGAAAATCCAGTGTTGAAGGACAGAAGCTGTCTCTAGCGACGAAGATTAAGAGGTTTTGCAGCTACTTGAACCTGGCTTGTCGGAAGCCTGAATTCTACAAGCCTATAACCATTATGTTCTTGACGTATACCATGTTCCAATTCGCCGGAATCAACGTTATTAGCTCGTATGCCATGGACATCATACACCAGGTCGTCGGCCCAGATGCCAATGCGAAGTTCTGGATGGTCGCTTTGGATATAGAAAGACTAGTTTGCAACATCCTGGCGGTATTTTGCATGAAGACTATGAAGAGAAGGATGCTTCTATTCAGCTGTGGAGGTCTCTGCATCTTCAGTTACTTAGGGAAAGCTGCTTACGTTTACGCTAAAGGCAATGATATGCTTCCGTACGACGGGCAATGGATACCGATCACATTAATAGGACTCTACATGTTCTCTTTAACAGTAGGCATATCATCTGTCACCTTTGCTATTTCTGGGGAAATATTCCCATTAGAATATCGAGGTTTGGGAGGCGGATTAGGTATCTTAGGTCTGTCGTTAAACTTCTTCATAGCTGTAAAATGTTTCCCAATGTTGACCACTGGTATGGGTCTACCGTTGACCTATTGCCTCTATGCAGGTATAGTGGTGGCATGTCTCTCTGTAATCTGGTTTATGTTGCCAGAGACAAAAGATAGGACTCTGCAAGAGATAGAGGATGAGTTTAGGGGAGTGACAGCAGCTGACAGGAAGTGTGTCAGGCCGTTAAATGGAAATGCTAGTGGTGAAATGAGAAGGTGTAGTTCTCATATTCTTTATTAAGGATGTAGTCAAGATATCCTATGGTATTTGTAGTGTATTGGGCTTGAATTTATTGTGAGGGTAGACTGACAGTTGTCTCGAGCACATGCGTTACTGAGACAGTCTATGTTCAACCGTCGTACAGAGCGGATGTGTGGCGGTGTGTGACGAGCCAGGTACACAAACGACTACAAAATCCAGGATATTACAGTTTTTTTGTATATATTCATTCATATATTAGTTAATGCACTTACCTGTAGCAAATTCTACACAAACAAAAATGTTAGGAGTCATTTTTGGTAAGTATTTTGATGACCAAAATATGTTAGCTGTTGGCCGCGATTCCTGCTTAATTTTATTTTAAGTTATCTACCGAAAAAAAGGGACGGATAATTGACGATTGTTAATTTAAAAATGAATTAATGTATAATCCGGGCGTATAAAATTTGACGTGTGCTGTTCACTTAATTCTGTCGGGTTATTGGCCAATGTAAAATTATGAGAGGATTTTTTAAATTTCTGCATAAAATTTACGTGTGGCTTTCTGTCGATTACCCGTTCCTTTCCTTAATAAAATGCATAAGAAAATGACAGGTTAAACTTAAAATAAATTTAGATGGTGTATACTGGAATCAGCACCAGTTTTAATGCTAAGCTAACTATAATTAGCATAGACGTAACACGCTCGTCTCGGCTTAACAAGAGCTGCGAGTCAAGCACAAATTAGGTAATTACGTTCAAGACCCGTTCGAGACAGACTTTTTTCGATTAAATTGACTCTTTGTTATTCTCATCACCAGCCCATTAACGTCCCCAGTCCCCACTGCTGGAGCACGGGCCTTCCCTTTGGATAGATAGGAAGATCGGGCCTTAAACCACCACGCGGGCCCAGTGCGGATTGATGGTTATTAACGACTGCTAATGCAGCCAACGGCTTAACGTGCCTTCCGAAGCACGGAGGAGCTCGAGATGAACTTTTTTTTTGTGGTCACCCATCCTATGACCGGCCTTTGCGAAAGTTGCTTAACTTCAACAATCGCAGACCGAGCGCGTTTACCGCTGCGCCACCGAGCTCCTTTCCTATTTTGTGTAAATTTACATATCTAAGTGTTGTGTCACTATTTAGTAAGCTGTGGTTGTGCCTTAAGGCCTTAAAAAGGCCACATTAAAGCAATTCATCTAAAAAGCTAATTGTCATTGGTTGACATTGTGCAATTACTTTTATTAGGATAGTATCATATTCCCACTCGCGTCAGACAGAGCGGGGCGGAAGGTATGAGGGAAACCACTGCCCTATTTTTCCCTAAAAAAGTAGCATGGAGAATGTTACACCGACAAGAGCGTGGCTCTTATTTTAGTAATGAGTGTCAAATTGCAACGAGTATTGGTTTTTAGACGAGTCATTGTTTCAACGTGACATTTTTAGACCCAATTTTCTGTAAATAATACACCTAACTCCCACTACCCTTCTGTCAATTATGCCTGAGGCTGTAAGGAACTTGCAGAGTGTTGCTACTGTATGAGAGCCGTCAGCGGTCCCCATTTGTCCGGCCAAGTATGTGGAAGTTTTACTTCGTTTTCGAAATTTCACTACTGGGTGTCGAACCGGAGATTTTTGCTTCAGTGGTCAAGGTATTTAGCCTTTACACCTTAGAAGTCGTTTAAAAATATAAATTAGCGTAAGGAATAAGTAGTATTTTTTTAAATTGTACTTAATACTATAGTATTACTAATGTCTAGGTGCTTTTAAGTATACCTATAGAAGTGATTAATTTGTAATATGTATAATTCATTATGTAGGCAATGGCCCCGATTCCTGCAGACACCTAATTTTATTTTAAGTTATACCCGTAATTTTCTTATCCGACGAAAAGGTAATGGACGGATGATTGACAACTGTTCATTTTAAAATGAATACCCGGGCGAATCAAATAGGCATCTCGCTCATATGCAATCCTTGTAATTTATGCTGTCAATTAATTATGTCTGGTTATTGGCCAATATAGACTTTGGAACGGCTTTTTAATTTCTGCCCAACACTAACGCGTGTTCCATAAATTTTATGCCTGTCGATTACCGGTCCCTTTCCTTTTCGGCGGATAAGAAAATGACAGGTATAACTTAAAATAAAATTAAATGGTGTAAGTATATAGGAATCAGCACCATTTAGTAACTTAATTAGTCGTATATTTTATGAGTAGGAAATATTTCAATTAGTGAGATTATAATTTGAATCCCAATTCGTTCGATTATTTTATTACTTAAGTATATTAGAAACCAATTTATATAAAATAATTTATTATTATATAATAATAATATATGATATAAAATAGCATCACGCCTATATCCCAGAAGGGGTAGGCAGAGATGTATAGTACACCCAGTCCTCGCTATGTATAAGTCTCATGCTCATGTAATAGAGGGCGAGCCTATTGCCATTAAATCAAATCATACATACATAAACTCACGCCCGTAATCCCTAATGGGGTGGCAAGACCCACAGGCTATCATAGATTTTAAATAAATTATTATGTGTCAATAAATCTTACTTTATGATTATTATTGCGTGTGGCAGACAAAAATAAAATATCCTGCGTGGATCATTATATCCAGCTTAAGCTACCCTAAACAAGTCTGCCGCATCCGTCACACAATGCAGCTCGGCTATGCCACCTGGGAACCGGTGCAGAGGGCACTCGTTCACTATATGAGAAATGGTTTGATCCGGGTGACCACATTCACAGTATGGCGACTCCTTTAAGCCCCGTTTATGTAGGTGATGGCTTGACTTTCCATGGTTGGTCCTACACCGGTACAGTCGGGTCCAGATTTTTCGCTTGGAGTCAAAGCCAGGGACCCTCCGCGAGGGATCCTAAACAAGGTCCGAATTTGTGCCGTCGAACATGTTCCACTCCAGCCTCCACGTAAATTCCACACTGAATTGACTTTTTATGTTTGTATTGCTTTTTATCAATTTATGATATCATATTTCTTAATTTAATAAACGCAATATTCACTTTTCTTTTTGCACCACACTGTCACATTTATCATTACTTTTATAACTTTATAATATTAAGACTGAATGTAATGTTTTAACTATTAAAAACGCTTAAAAACTGGGGAGCGTTCAGAATTACGTATTACGCGCCGCGAGCTCCACGATTGCATTCTGTCTATGTTAAAACAAGTTCACTAGCTACGCCGGGCACCAGGAGGGGGCCTGTTAAAAGGTGACACATCGAAGCAATTCATCTAAAGTTTTAGACATTTTGTTGACATTGGGCACTTAGTTTTATATGCGCAAAAGTCAAATTGCAATGATTGCTTTTTAGACGAATTTTCAAATTTAAACATATCTTTATTCAGTAGGTAACATAGTTACACTTTGAATCGTCAATTTTTACATAACGAACGTCTCGTCCGCCTAAAACTACTGCAGCTTCTCACAACCTGTATAGCGGGGAAAAGAAGCTGCAAGAAAAACTTCGGCACAGGGCCATAGACGTTCTGCTTCGATGCGGCCTTTTTAACCTCTCTGTTGATGGGTTCCCAGAGAAATCGTGGGCAACCCTCATTTTTTTTCCTCACCTTGAAGTATAAAAGCTATACAAGCGTTGGAATAGATGTGCTAAAAAAAAATAATAAAATAAACCCACTTCAAAATCTGTCTAGTAAAAGTAAGAAATAATATTTCAATGAATACAATATTTTGAATCTAAATTGTAAACTCGACAGTCGTTTACAACCTTCTTTTTGAAGTCGGTAAAAATATGATGATGAGATGAAGTCAGAAAGTAAGCATCGACGAATTTACTAGAACAACTTTAAACTTAACTAATCTCAAGTTTAAAATAAAACAACTTGGAATGTTATAATGTCTTTTATTTTTTAAAACCGAAACCGTAACGATAACTTTGGGGAACGATTCAGACTGTGATTCCGAGTTGATATGAAGTGTTAATTTTTTTTCGTTCTTCTATCGTGTGGGTTGAGGTGAATTACCATCCTCATCAACCCTGGTGTCAGAGTTATTATTGAACCGCCAAAGGCCCCTGACATTACTTATGTAACGATTATTCACTTACTTACATCAGTAACTAGTAACCGGAACCAACTTACTTACTTTCGGACAATCAGGTGATCAGCCTGTAATGTCCCAACCAAACTAGGGATCACAACGTGGTTTTTGTGATATGTCCCCACCGAGATTCGAACCCGGGACCTCCGGATCGTAAGCACGCTCAACCACTGGACCACAGAGGCCGTTTTTTTTGTTACGTATTACTAACACCCTGTAAGAATATTTAAGTACTTAATAAGTATACTTAATAGTACAGTCTGCCAAAAATGTGATCATCAGTCATTCTGGGTAAAAGTACATAATAAGCCACCATACTGCGCGTGCTGGCGGACCGGTGGGACTCACGGTTGCTGGCCCGATGGATACGACTGCACGCAGTCAAACAAGTATAGTCTGCCGCCATCGGGGGTCCAACCGGCCTCGATTACTTATTTGTTACTAATACTAGATTTAAGTTTGTAATGTTACTAACAAATATGGATGTTTTTTTATAAGTCCGAAATAAACTTTTATTATTATTATTATTATTATAAGTAAGTAGGTACAGTTCGTGATAAAATTATCCTATTTTCGAATGCAAAAAATGCTAATTTCCATGTTCATCAAATATTACCTTTTTTTTACCGTGCATCTGGTCGACTAAGTTTCGTCTGGTTGAAATTTTAGTTCTGTGCAATAAAGTATATTTTTGATCTTATTTGACTAACCAGGATCCCTGCTACAATGTTTAACTTACTTAAGTAAGTATTTGTATTTTGTTTTTTTTTTTAATATTGTTATACTGGGTATTAGTGACATTGTAACTGAAACTTTTACGGGTAATGTTTTTAAAATTATTTTCCATATCTTTGCATAATTTTGCGACGGAAAATTCCACTTGACATTAACTCAGAATCATGGTCTGAATCAGCCCCCTCAGTATTCGTTACGATGTCACTAACACCCTGTATATGCTATTGTTGACAAACTGTTATTGTTTAACAGGGAGTAATCGGATGATCTTTAAAAGCAATAATAATAAAACCAAAATAATCTCCTCTTCCTTTTGAGCCAGCTCCAATAAAGAGCTTCTGTCTCTCTTAATCTCCTACTCGACCGTCTTCTAAATTCCCTAACTCCAACATCCTATCTCTATCCCGGCTCTCCTTCCCTAAATCTTCTTCTATACCTCTGAAATGGCACTCTATCTCGTATAAAGTTCTCCCCTTAGTCTCTGGTAGAAGAAAATACAAAAAACCACCGCATATAAAGGTGCAAATTGCGTAAATACAAAACGTGCCACTAACCCCGATCTCCCTGAACGACGTGGGTGCAGTCTTCACCACAACGAAGAACATCACAGACAAAAACATCCCAGAAATACCACTGCCTATACTCCTGTACGCTAAAGGGAATATCTCCCCTGCAATTGCCCAGGGAATAGGCAATATACCTAATGTCTTCCCAAAAATGTAGACTAAAGTAGGTATTAACGGAACCCATTTGTACTCCTCTGGTATGTACCCATAATCTCTTAAAAATAGTAAAGAAGATGCCATGAAAAGCGACACCACAGTCAATATAACTCCGAAGAATAGGACTCCCCTTCTACTGTATTTGTTAACAATGACACAAGCCAATATGGCTGTCACAAATCGCACAGAATCCACCAAAAGCATGCTCGTGTTAGCAGCTATACCTCCACCTGTAAGCTCTTCCATCATCGGAACAGTATACGACGGAACCACAGTCATACCAGATATTTGAAAAAGAATAAACATAAACATCATTATCACAGTTGGCTTGTAAAACTCTGGTCTTCTGATCATATCAGCGTAATACTTCCATTTAGACCTTACAATAACATTCTTGTCAGCCCTATTCTTCTGACTGTTGAGTAAAACCTCCAATTCCCGCTCAGAATTTTCACTGACACCTCTTAACCAGCGGAAAGACTTACGGCATTCGATGTATTGGCCTTTGGAAGCCATATAAGGTAGAAACTGCCACAGCCCAAAGCAGCGGTTCTCCAATATAGTAAAATTCCGAAAACGTGAGCTAACAGCATCCCAGTGGCGAAGGAGAAGGCAATAGTGGCTAGGAAGGCTCCTCTATGCTTCGGTGAGGAGTATTCCGCGATTGTTACCGGCGCTGCCGCCGCTTGGAGGCCCATTCCGAAGCCCTGGAATTTGAAAAAGGAAGATTTAAGAAAGATAAAAAAGAAAAGATGAATCCGTGCCTCAGAGGGGACGTTAAGCCGTTGGTCCCAGCTATTAGCCGTTGAAACACCTCCACCAACCCGAACCCGCAGTGGAGCAGCGTTGTGGACTATGCTCTATACCCCTCTAGTTGATTGAGGGGAAGCCTGTGCCCAGCAGTGGGACGTATATAGACTGTTTATGTTATGTAATAAAGAAAATAATATTGAATTCTCTTCTTCTATCGTATGGGTTGTTAGGTGGATGACCAACCTCATCAACCCTGGTGTCAGGGTTATTATTGAGCCGCCAATGGCCCCTGACATGGCTCATGTAACGACTACGTAAATTGGTAAGTAGTAACCGGTACCAACGGCTTAACGTGCCTTCTGAAGAATACATTTCTCGGGTATGTGGGTTTCCTATCGATGTTTTTCGTCACCGTTGAGCACGTGATAATCATTTATGATTCAAACATGAATTCAATAAAAAAAACATTGGTTTAAGCCCGTGCTGCGATTCGAACCTGCGACCTCGCAGTGATAGTCAAGCGTTCGGTCACGAGCATTAATATGCATACACTTTGGTATTATGTCACATTAACTTTTTTGACAAATTGAACTGTAAGTCTCACTAAATGTCAAGTATGTTAGTGCGACAGAGTCCTAAAGTGGGTACATTATATTGCTCATGACTGTTCTAGGAAACTGGGCTACCGCAGCTCTTAATTACTTACTTACATAATAAACTATGTAACTAACACATTCATTTCACATTCTATTATTAACCTTCGCTTCCGTGTCAATACATTTATCAGGTTTAATAATTAAAAGTGTCAATCAATTAATTGTTAGCGGAATTTGAAAGTGTGCCAAAAAAGTACTTAGATAAATGTAATTAAAACAAACCTTTAAATGTAATGACGTAATCAAATTGGATATAAGCACATCCCGGACACTTCATACAAAACACCTCGTTTTACAGACACCACACATTGACGTTATCGTACACGCGCATCTGTGTGTGTGACGTCTGACGCCATACGATTTAAGTCTGAACTATGGTCGAGGGGGGGGGGGGGGTGAGGTAATCCTAGCTCAGCCGCTGGTGGGGAGCGGAGAGTTGCCGTTCTATACGTAGTATTATTCCTTATTCTATGATGTTAAACGTCCGATCATGACCTATGCAGGGGTAGTTTTCGCTCATGCGAGTCCCTCTCAAATCCACCGTCTACAGGTACTTAATACAAAATCGTTTCATGCGGAAAGCCACGGGAGCTCCGTGGTTCCTTCGCAATGAAAATCTGCACATTGACATAGGTCTGCCAACCATTGCCCAATGGCTCAAATTAGCTTCCAAACGTTTTTTCGATTCTGCTCCGCACCACCCTAATCCCCTGGTAGTTGCGGCTTCCGAATACATCCCGCTTAGGGACGGTACTGAAAAGTATACGATCCCGACGACCCGATTACTCTAGCCATAGAGGCAGCCAATCAGCTCGCGACACCAAACACTTCAGGATCCCGATACCGACCCCGCCGGCGTGGTCGACGATTTCCCTCATTCAGCGCTTATCGCTATCGACCCACTAGGGTTGATTAATTCTTTCAAATATTTTTCCTCTCAGACGACTCCCTGAGCCGAGGTTCGCGCCCAACTAGGCACCCTCAGGCCTGTTGTCTTAAACGTTGTACATACCGGGTGAGAGCCTTCAGCGCTCCCCATTTGTTCGGCCAAATAGTTAATGCCATCTGCGGCAAATCACAAAAAATAAATAAATATTATGTTAAAATGAATTCTATTAAAGTCGAAATTAATTTCAAAGCACAATAGACAACGGTGTTGTCTAAGTAACAATCTCTTCCAAGCAACCTTTGCTTGAAACCGAAACGCTCGAGAAATCAGTTATCCAGTCCATTGGTGACTTGATGTATACAGTACAGGGTGTTAGTGACATCGAACGAAAACTTTGAGGGATGATTCTGAGTTGACATCGCGTGGAATTTTCCGTCGCAAAAGTATGGAACTGAAAATAATTAAAATAAACGCTAAAATTTTCATGAATTTTCCGACAGGAAATTCCACTTGATATCAACTCAGAATCATGGTCTGAATCATCCCCCTCAGTATTTGTTATGAAGTCACTAACACCTATAAGTATATGTAAACATCGAAATTTAAAAAAAAAAACACAATAAGATATTAATTTTGCTAAGGAAAATTACACTATGCAATTACACTATGTAGGGGTCAATAACACTATGTAAAATCATAGAATAAGGAATAACACGTATAGAACGGCAACTCTCCGCTCCCCACCAGCGGCTGAGCTAGGTTTACCTCACCCCCCTCAGTCTTACTTTAGCCTTGAATCGTATGGGCGTCACACATCACACACACACACACACAGATGCGCGTGTACGATAACGTCAATGTGTAGTGTCTGTGTTAAACGAGGTGTTTTGTATGAAGTGTCCGGGGCGTGTAAGATGTATTATTTACCTGTAAGAACCGACTGGTGAGTATAGCAGCGGGTCCTTTCGCCATGGCCATTAATGCCCATCCCCCTAGGGCTGGTAGGGTGCTAAGCTGGTTGGTCAGTCTTCTGCCCAGCCTCTGTAGACAGAATGGCGCGGCGAGGATCCCGGATATCAAGGCTAGACCTAAAATTGACGCTGTGGAGAAAATGTATACTGGATGTTAGTGGCACCAGGGTTGATTAGGTTGGTCATCCACCTCAAACCCACACGATACAAGAAGATACATAATAAAATACAATGTACTATAATTTTAAACAGGCTCCGTGGTCTAGTGGTTAGAGCGTCAGGCTCATGATCTGGAGGTCCGGGTTCGAATCCCGATGGGGAGGGACATTGTCGAAATCACTTTGTGAGACTGTCCTTTGTTTGGTAAGGACTTTACAGGCTTGAATCACCTGATTGTCCGAAAAAGTAAGATGATTCCGTGCTTCGGAGGGCACGTTAAGCCATTGGTCCCGGCTATTAGCCGTAAAAACACTTCCACCAACCCGCATTGGAGCAGCGTGGTGCAGTATGCTCCATACCCCCTCCGGTTGATTGAAGGGAGGCCTGTACCCAGCAGTGGGACGTATATAGGCTGTTTATGTGTACTTTAATTTGCAGATTGTAACATAAAGTACCTAATTGTAGCCGTGGTATCCCAGTTGGTATAACGCTTGACTCTCAATTTGAGCTCGCAGGTTCGAATCCCAACATAGATAACCAATTTTCGAATCTGTTTTCGAATTCACGTTTGGAACATAAATGATTATCACGTGCTCAGCGGTGAAGGAAAACATCGTGAGGAAACCCACATTCCCGAGAAATGTATTCCGGAGGTATGTGATCTAACCTGAAACGGGCTGGTTTCAAGACCAGACAGGCAGTCGCTTCTGTAAAAAACCGGACCTGTCAAATCGTCAGGTTAGGTAAGCGGATCTTGTGAAAAAATGGATAACGCTAGGGAGATGATGAACACAAAGTAATTGAAAATTACAGTGTAGCTAAAAATTACATCTGTCTGTTCGTTGGTAACTAGTAGGTAACTACGCACATACTATAATTTGCCAGATTGCATTTCTGAATTGCTTTAATAACGACGTCATTATCTATCCAAAGATATGCCAGTCTCGGGAATATTCCCTCTTTGGGAACTTTCCCGGCAGTAAACAGGCACAAAACTTATGTAAAAAGAACTTTATTAGAAAGAAAGAAAGAAAGAAAGAAAGAAAATATTTACTTCCTTATTGGACGCCACATTTACAAACTTACATTACAGAAAAAAAAATAGAAAACAAAAACAAAGACAAAAAGACAAATAATACAGACATTAAATACACAATGGAGGCGCCCAAAATAAAAAAAAGGATCTCCCTCAGCATAATGCCGTGACACGTGCTTAGCACGGGCCGCGGCGCTGGTATTATGTACCCTTACGTATTACCTAAGTACCCTTTAGGCAGATAAGACCCAAGAAAGTACAATTTGAAAAAGAAAACCAGCTAGTGTTGTTACCATTAAAGAGTTTTTACAACGGGAATATTGCCACTTTGGGAACATTCTACGAAACGGCACATTTCTGTATCTATCTCTCGCGTGGATCACGTTTGATACAATGTCGTCTGTAGGTTGTGCAAATGTCGAAGGTTTTTCGCTAAGACCCCGATACTGACCTCGCCGGCGTGGTCAGTGATGCCAGCCATGTCAGAAGCCTTGGGGGTTCAATAATAACCCTGACTGGTAACCCACACGAAAAAAGAAGATTATGAAACTGTCGTACTGACCTATCCAGGAATCATGGTGATGTTCTAAATGGACAGCAGCTCCTGGTTGTCGTAGCTGGTGCAGCAGGACTCCAGGATACGCGATGTTGGCTCCCGTCCCGATCATGTAGAGGATCACGCCGCTCACTGCTAGGAACTGAAAGAAAATAAGGAAGAGGAGTCAAAGAGCGACCTCACCAACCCTGCTATCAGGGTTGAGTTGCTAAAGGTTCCTGGCACGACTTAAGGAATAATGCTACGTATAGAACAGCAACTCTCCGCCCCCCACCAGCGGCTGAGCTAGGTTTACCTCACCCCCTCGGTCTTACTTTAGTCTTCAATCGTATGGGCGTCAGACGTCACTCACACAGTTGCGCGTGTACGATAACGTCAATGTGTAGTGTCTGTGTAAAACGAGGTGTTTTGTATGAAGTGTCCGGGTGTGACTACAGCCAGCCATATGGAAAGAATTGGTCTTTGATAGACAAGAATGGAGAATGCTACACCGACAAGAGCGTGGGTCTTATATTAATAATGATCTTCTTCTATCGTGTGGGTTGTGAGGTGGATTACCAACCTCAGCAACCCTGGTGTCAGGGTTGCTATTGAGCCGCCAAAGGCCCCTGACATGACTCATGTATCGACTCCGTACTTACATCAGTAGTAACCGGGACCAACGACTTAACGTGTCGGAAGCACGGATCATCTTACTTTTGGACAATCAGATGATCAGCCTGTAATGTCCTAACCAAACTAGGGATCACAAAGTGATTTTTCTGTTTTCGAAACCTTCGCTCCTTTGCGAGAAGATCAGGCAATCGCTTCTGTCAAAAACAGGACCTGTCAAATCTTCAGGTTAGGTTAGAACTCAGTGAGAACGGAATAAGGTGAAGAAGAAGAGGGAGATAGAATGAACTGTTTGTTACCTGTCTCAAAAACGGCGGCGCTTTCCACCGCGTCCGTGTAGGCACATCAGTCATGGTGTCGCTTCTGTTCTTTAATCTATGAGTATCCTTTATATCACACTGCTGGCTGAGCCAGCACTCTGTAAAGAAATAGGCATTAAAGAAGATGTAGAGTTTGATTATACTTTTCAAGTTCGGTACAGTCATGAGCAATATAATGTACCCACTTTAGGACTCTGTCGCACTAACGTATTTGACATTTAGTGAGACTTACAGTTCAATTTGTCAAAAAAGTTAATGTGACATGGTATCAAAGTGTTTAAATATTAATGCTCGTGACCGTACAATAAAAAAAAGATGATATGTAAGATGATCCTTGCTTCGGAAGTCACGTTAAGCCGTTGGTCCCTGTTACTACTTACTGATGTAAGTGTGTAGTCGTTACACGAGCCATGTCAGGGGCCTTTGGCGGCTCAATAATAAACCTCACATCAGGGTTGATGGGGTTGGTCATCCACCTCACAACCCACACGATAGAAGAACAGACAATAAAAAAAACATTGTTCAGCTTCTAATAGGTTAGTTTCCGACTAGTCAAATCAGTTACTTTTTACTAAACGTCAAAACACGAAATGAGTATGGAATTTGTATGAAATAGCGCACTGTGAGAAATAGACAGTTTTTATCCTTATTAAAATCACGGAGTTCAGGGGGGTTAAAATGGCCACATCGAAGCAATTCGTCTAAGAAAGCAATATTGCTATTTGACAGTTGCGCATTTAAAAGTTAGTGCGCAATGCACAGAAATGTCAAATTGCAATATTGCTTTTTTAGATGAATTGCTTCGATGTAACCTTTTTAACTCTCCAGGACTCAGGAACACAACAATGAATTCTAATTTATTCTTAAAAGATTCTTAGAGTGTCCCGTGTTTCCGTCTAAGTTATTGAACCCTAAAAACCGGTTCCTACCCAGACTTAGAGAGGAAGGAAAGTTAAAGTTTCGCATATTTATATAAAATAACACCCGGAATTCCTTATGGGGTGGACAAAGCCTCAGGTAATCATGTATACAGGGTGTTAGTGACATCATCATGCTAGTGAAATTCCACTTGATATCAACTCAGAATCATGGTCTGAATCATCCCCCTCAGTATTCGTTACGGTGTCACTAACACCCATACCTACTTGTATGACTACCGTATATACTTGTACGGGGTGTAAGTGACATCGTAACGAATACTGAGAGGTGTGATCCAGCTGATTATTCTGAGTTAATATCAAGTGGAATTTTCCATCACAAAAGTATAGAATTGAAAATAATTTATAAAATAAAATAAAACACGAATTTGTCGACGGGAAATTCCACTTGATATTAACTCAGAATCGTGGTGCGAATCTTCCCCCTTGAGTATCCGTTACGATGTCACTAACACCCGTTACTGATGTAGCTCTGCCTACCCGATTAGGGATTACCGGCGTGAGTTTATGTGCGACAAAGAATAAAGGCCTTTGACTCTTAAAGTTTCCGGGTACAGATAAAAAAGGAATAGACTTCCTAACAAGGTACGTTCACCATAGCCTTGTATAGGAAATAGTTTATCTAGGAAGAACCTAGATTAGAATCTTAGAACTTATATATCATGTAGTTGACAAGTGTCTATTTATAGAACTTAATCTATTTCCTCGTATCTAAGGTCTTTAAATGTAATAGCATAAGTCTATTTATTTATATAATGGTGCTAATTCCTGCAGACGCAATCTAATATTATTTTAAGTTATACCTGTCATTTTCTTATCCGTTGAAAAAGAAAGGGACGGGTAATAGACAGCCATAAAATTTATGGAATACACGTAAATTTTAACCAGAAATCTAAAACATCGGCCAATAACCCGACAGAGTTAAGTAGACAGCACGTCAAACGGAGTACATAAATTCAAATTCAAAAATATCTTTATTCAGTAGGTAACATAGTTACACTTTGAATCGTCATTTTTTACATAACGAACGTCTCATCCGCCTAAAACTACTGCAGCTTCTCACAACCTGTATAGCCGGGGAAAAGAAGCTGCAAGAAAAACCTCGGCACAGGGCCCTAGACGTTCTTTAAAAAAATAAAAATAAACATAAAATATTGATATACAATTGAGTAATTTAGCTGCCTAATATCAGTTCTCAGACAGCGAGATGTCTATTTTATTCGCCTGGTTTATTCATTCGTTTTAAAATTTACTTGTTGACAATCATCCGTCCCTTTCCTTTTCGACGGAAAGGAAAATGACAGGTAAGTATAACTTAAAATAAAATTAGGCGGTGTCTGCAGAAATCGGGGTTAATACGCTACTTGACAACCCAGTCAAATAAGATACTTTTTACGAAAAGTCATAACGAAAGTTCTCTTTGAAGTTTGTACGGAAATACTGTCCTGACATCATCAATAAAAGCGGTCAAATATCGTACTCATTTGTTACTTAATTCATAAATACAATTCGAAAATAATTCGTGTTTGATCATCTTAGCTTGGCTTCTATTTCTAGATTAGCATTTTATAATTTATCTTTGACCTAATCAAATACCCTTATTATTTAATGAACTTTATAAACGTCAATCAGCCTACTTTCCCTAGTTTGGTTAGGACATTACAGACTCACCTGATTGTCCGACAATAAAATGATCCGCGCTTCGGAAGGCACGCAAAGCTGTTGGTCCCGGTTACTACTTACTGATGTAAGTGTGAAGTCGTTACATGAGCCATGTCATGGATTGTGAGGTATTACCAACCCCATCAACCCTGGTGTCAGGGTTATTATTGAGCCGCCATAGGCCCCTGACATGTCTCATGTAATGACTACTTACTTACATCAGTAAGTAGTAACCGGACCAACGGCTTACGTGCCTTCCGAAGCACGGATCATCTTACTTTTGGACAATCAGGTGATCAGCCTGTAATGTCCTAACCTAACTAGGGATCACAAAGTGGTTTTTGTGATTTGTCCCCACCGGGATTCGAACCCGGGACCTTCTGATCGTGAGTACAACGCTCAACCACTGGACCACGGAGGCCGTTGTGGCCCATTTAACCCCCTGCTTATCAAAAAATTATCGCTATTTTACGGCTGCCAAGAGTGGCTTCAAGGTCTTGTAGCTCTACCTAGAGTCCAGGTCCTAAACCAATGTATTGTGGCCAGACAGATTTCACTTGTATACGTGTGTGTTTAGCGAAACGACTTTACTAGAAATGTTTTCTAATGTTGTAATAGGACAGTTAAATAAGATGTTCTGCTTTCTACTAATTTATTAGCTGTAAGCTCCCCAAATAAAATAAAATAAATAAAATAAAATAAATAAAATAAAATAAATAAATAAATTATTATTTTCATGTACTTGTAAATAAAAAAAGAACTTACCTAAAAAAAAGTAAAACAACTACCTCATTGTTTCCAAAATACATTAAAGTATAATCTAACACGATAAGAAATCACATACGAACATAATGCTTCTCACATGTTCAAATTCAAATCAATCCAAAATGTCCAAATACCATAATAAAATATGGTCACCACACTTTATTACCGGTACGGAGTTTAAAAATATATTTAGAAAAAAGTTTTCATTCAAAAATCGAATAAAGTAATTCGAATTGTAAATTTAAATTATTTAAAATGGCGGCTACACGTGTTGGTCGCGGCGTGCGGACTACAACTGGCTATAGCTCGTGTGCGAACGTCGCGTCGCTTCGCAAAAAGTTGACCCCTGAATACGTACACGATAAATAATGTGGTCATGTGAGAGAGAGTTCGACATATAAAGTACTTACTCCGGAATTTTAATTTTATAAAAATATCGATAAGTAATATTTTTTCTGAAAATTGGTCTGAGTAATGACCAAAATAGAGATACGTCATGACGAGTCTATCAAATAATAAACTTTTGCTGTGTATAGTACGAGAAATTTGTGTCCTTCAGCGTCATAGTCTTGGCTATGGCATTATGCTGAGGTGGAACCGTTTCGGCATACTTACATTCATAGTTGTATTATTTTGTTTTAATACACACATATTCATGTATTTCATGTGAAAACAATATGTACGTTGAAAAAATATTTTTTCTTTCTTTCTATCCTTATTTGAATAATTGTTCGGTAATATAATTCGCACTTCGCTATTAATAAAATAGCTCTATTTATAGTTTTTTTTTTATTTTATACACTTACTTAACAACCTATTCATCTTGGCATATTTATGTTAACAGTAAGTCATAAAAATGAAAATTTATTTTTAGCATTTTTTACAAGTACCTAGATTAGTTTAACAAGTTACAATTAGCTATTTGACTACCCAGTCAAATGTCAAAATGAAACACTTTTTAAGAAACGTTAAAAAGAAAGTTTTCTTTATAGTATAGGAATATTGTGACGTCATCAATAAAAACGGTCAAACCTCGTACTCATTATTACTGAATTCATAAATAAAATTCGAAAATAAGTTGAATAGTATACTTAATGTCTAAATAGCATTTTATAATTTATCTTTGACGAAATGAAATTGTCTATCGTCACAGAATAATATATAATAATAATAATAATAAAAATTTATTCAGAAAAAAACATTAAGTACTTATAACTATTTACAAACAATCATCTTCAGACAAAGTATTGGTACATAATATTTTAACTGTTATTAAACATTCATACAAGATTAGTTGTAACTCCTGCACTAGGCTAAAGCCCGTATCGCAGAAGTCACGTTCAAACGTTACCATTATAGTTAGAACATACTATCTTATACTCTGCTAAAACATTATAAAGAAAAAAATTATAATAATAATACACTAAATAAGTTGTTAATCGTTACATTTGAACAACTACACTAACAAACAATAATATTTGACTTTAAAATAAATGAGATCATTGTTAAAAAGAAGAATCTTATTTGTATGTATGTCTGTGAGTGTATATTTAAATATATGTATTATGTTTATGTGTAATAAAGGGTATGAGTGACTGTGTGTGTATGTGTGTGTGTGTGTGTGTGTGTGTGTGTGTGTGAGTGCGTGTGTGCGTGTATGCGTGTATATTAGTACTTAGTACTATCGTGTAAATCATGGTGTAAAAAGACCAGGCATGCTCAATCCTATGACAAGCCGCCATTGCTAGCCCTTGATGATGTAAGTGTTACCATTAAATTGGTATCTCCAACATTCCAAGTACGTAAATTTTATTATTGAAAAATAAGTGAGTTACTGACTAATGTATTTAATTAATATTATTTGTTAAATATATAAAAAAACATTAAAACTGTACGTAAATCTATTACTTAAAGTTCAAAATTTCTTTGTAAAATAAATTTAAAAAATTGGAACTTCGACAGGATTCCATTTCCAACAAAAAATCAAAACTACTATTATTATTTAATATGTAAACTATTTCTTTTCTTTTTTTGTTGTTTTTTATTATTATTATTTTCTGACACCAGGATTGATAGGGTTGGTAATTCACCTCACAATCCACACGATAGAAGAAGATTATATTTTCACACAAACACTGCATCGCCTGAGACGCGATTAAGGAAAGAAAGGTCTTATTTATTAGGTACTTACAAATATAAATTAGATTTTTTTTATTGTGGAACGGGTTTAATAAGCCAGGCATTTTCCTGTTATAACTTAACATAAACATAATATAGTTAAGCAACTTTCGCAAAGGCTGGTCATAGGATGGGTGACCACAAAAAAAAATCATCTCGAGCTCCTCCGTGCTTCGGAAGGTGCGTTAAGCAGTTGGTCCCGGCTGCATTAGCAGTCGTTAATAACCACCAATCCGCACTGGGCCCGCGTGATGGTTTAAGGCCCGATCTCCCTATCCATCCATAGGGAAGGCCCGTGCCCCAGCAGTGGGGACGTTAATGGGCTGATGATGATGATGAATATAGTATCACACTTGTATTTTCAAAGGGGTAAGCAGATGTGAATAATACATACACCCACTCTTCGGCTATGTCATCATCATCAGCCCATTAACGTCCCCACTGCTGGGGCACGGGCCCAGTAAAAGTCCCATTTATTAGGGGGCGAGCCATATAACAAAAGCAATTTTGCGATTTATTGTGTGGATGATCCGTGCTTTGGAAGGCACGTTAGGTTACTTTTCCGGCCAAGTAGTAATTGCCATCTAAGGAAAACCTACAATAAATCACGTCACAAAAAGCTTGCTACTTACTGATGTAGATACTGGTAGTGGTTGCCTGGAAGAAATTACTTCAGAGCAATAAGGCCGCCCATTTGTTCCGTTGCTAAACGTTTTTATAAATGTGTGTATGTCTTGTTTGTGTGAAAAAAGTACTTATATTTGATTTTAATTTGATATAAGACCGTAGTTGGTATATAGCCCATGTCAGGGGTCTTTGGCGGCTCAAATTCAAACTCAAATTCAAAAATATCTTTATTCATTTGGTAACATAGTTACACTTTCAATCGTCAATTTTTATATAACGAACGTCTCATCCGCCTAAAACTACTGCAGCTTCTCACAACCTGTATAGCCGGGGAAAAGAAGCTGCAAGAAAAACCTCGGCACAGGGGACTAGACGTTCTTTTTTAAAAAAAAACATAAAACTCTCATAAAACTCTCGCTCAGACATCGAGCGAGAGTTGCGGAGATTCGTCATCCACCTCACAACCCGTATGATAGAAGACGAAGTCTTTACTTTATATATGCAAAGATCATTGTACGGTCACGAGCATTAATATGTACACACTTTGGCACCATGTCACATTAACTTTTTTGACAAATTGAACCGTAAGTCTCACTAAATGTCAAATATGGTAGTGCGACAGAGTCCTAAAGTGGGTACATTTTATTGCTGATGACTGTACTTCCAGACTTAAAAGGTATGTCGTAACGGCCGCCGCAGCGCCTACCATTCTCACAGACTGCAGTGTCGACATAACAAGGCTTCACCACGTGACCATGTGAGTGAGCGGATTTATGGATGCAAAATGAAAGGCATTAGACTTGGTGATGAAACCGTCTATTCATTAATGACGTTTAAAATTAACAGCTGTTTAATCTTAGTTATGAAGGTCACGACTTCGCCCAAGTACAGTCATGAGCAATATAATGTACCCACTTTAGGACTCTGTCGCACTAACATATTTAACATTTAGTGAGACTTACAGTTCAATTTGTCTGACTCCATAGAACAGTATTTCCATACAAACTCTAAAGAACACTTTCGTTTTAATGTTTCGTAAAAAGTGTCTTATTTGACTAGGTTGTCAAGTAGCCTAAAAATAAAATTAAGATAAAATAGCGTTGTCTTGCGTCTGTTAAATATAAAAACAAAATCGTTTTTACACCAAGTTTATTATGTCACTTACACAAAACATCACAATCACAAATACACTTAACTGTCCTAACTTATTTATAAACTAGATTTTTATTTCATTATAAATAAATGTTGAAGACACAGACATTTCCATATTTCATACAATATTAATTTAAAAAATCCAAATTATTTCGCACCAGGTCGTTATTTTTGCAAATATCCAAAAAAATCCTGCATGCTTATTTATAATAACTTAGTAACACATACAATACATGTGTTATAAGTATTTTATTATATTTCTTTCATAAATATTTTTTGAATAATAATCAGGATATAGCAATAATAAAATTCATTTACAACGGTTAAAAATCACAGAAATAAGTTAGTTTATATTTAAAATTATACAATTTAATAAAATATATCTACTGAGTATTCATTTCTTATCCTAAATAATATCAATTTTTAAGAATAACATTTTTATTTAAGTTATTACAAGAAAATAAATACGCGTATACAACTACTGTTGACTAGTAAAAGACTAAATTGTTACATTGTAAAAACAAAGAATAATTTAAAATAAAAATATTTGCAAAAATGCTTCGCTTTGTTGGAATTAAAATAAAATTGGGTAAAAAGAAAACATTGGCAGTTTCACCGGTACCACTAGATGGCGTAAATAAAATGAGTAACAAAGGAGTAAACGAAGAAAATAATAATTAAAAAAACATTACAATTATAATACAAACATAGAATATTTTAAAAAGATGTTACCGCTACTGTTTCTAACTTTCCTAACTTATCCCTAAAATTAAATTTACTTGGCCACCATACCGATATGCCATTGATGACAATAAAATTCAATAAAAATACTTATTGAATGCTCTTTCTTTAGGGACCGACGTAATAATAGTATTATAAATATTTATTTATTATTATTATATTTTTTAATGAGGTTGGTAATTCACCTCACAACCCACACGATAGAAGAAAAATATTGATTTATTTTTATTAAATATAAATAAATAATTAGGTACTTACTTACATATATAAAAGAAACAGTAACAAAACGTTATACCTAAAAATAATAACATACACAAATAGTACTTAAATAATAAAAAAAGGCATTTTATTGTTAAATGTACAAAAATATGATTTATAAAAATATATACTGTAGAAATAAAATAATAAATATTTACTTAAAATATTTTATATACGTATATCAATGCTTTAAACCGCACTGGAGTAGCATGGTGTACTATAATAAATATGGTCCATACCACTCCATTTGATTGAGGAGAGGCGAGAGATTATGTTTACCTGGTGGAGTATGCTCCATACCCCCTCCGGTTCATTGAGGGGAGGCCTGTGCCCAGCAGTGGGACGTATATAGGCAGTTTATGTTATGTATGTTATGTGTTCAATTATGCAATATTTTACAACAGATATATGGAGTAAAATGTATGGAAATCCCCTAAGATAGGATTGGTCCTCAAAGAAAGAGCCACTTAAGGTTTTACCGTACATTAGGTATTGACTATACACTTTAATAGTTTAATTACTTTCTAATATATAATTTACTTTACTGTCCTACTGGATTATTGGCTGATGATTCTATCAACGTTATACGTCATAACCATGTCTAATGCGTGAACACGGAAAGAACAATATGCGTTCAACTGTTTGGAAGGCCAGACAGCCAGTCGCTTTTACAAAAAGCCGGGCCTGACAAATCTTTAGGTTAGGCAAGCGAACTTCGTGAGAAACAGGATAACGTAATAAGCATAAAGAATTACCAGTCAACGAACCCATTTTTAAATCACTAAATTATCTTCAAATTAAATCGAATCGATGATAAACATAATCTCAATAATCAGTATACGGCATGGCGGCCTTGCCAACGCCATCTAGCGATACAGGTCGGTAATAATTTGCCATTTCTCCCCAACCGCGCGGCGCAACATTGAAATTCGGGCCTTGGACCAACGGAAGACGAGGACTTTTTGGCGCTGCAAAGACATCGTTCAACTTCGTAGGAGCCATAGGAACTGGAATTTCGATATTTTGCAAAGTAATTATTGGTGGTGAGACTGGGAAAGGCTCCATTCTGGGTAGGCTGTTCGGGCTGTTCTTGAGAGCGGATTTGGGGTAGGTTTTCTGGTTGCGTAGACTAGATGGCGGGCGATATGCCGTGTCGTGGTTGGCTACCGGCGTCGGTGTAGAGCACAGGTTTGATGTGTTGCGACCTGGAATAGATAAGAAGATACTTTTAGCAAGCCTTAATAAGAAAAAAATATCCTTCATTCCAGGGCACTCGGGTTCAAAGTTGCACTGTAGATTAATAATGGCTTCTTGTATTCTGTGGCTTTTAGGACGTTGACGATGTTGAGCGCTTATCGCTATCAGATAACTAGGGTCGATTCTCTCAAATGTAATCCTATCAGAAAATTCTCAATTATTCTTTTGATTACACATACATACATACATAAACAGCCTATATACGTCCCACTGCTGGGCACAGGCCTCCCCTCAATCCCCTCATTCTTTTGATTACTCAGAATTTTCTGTAAATTTAATGCTCTGAAATAATCTGAATAAATTGAAACGTCGTTTAACATCCGGGCGTAAGACTGATATATGGTAACCCTACTTCATCATCATCAGCCGTATGACGCCCACTGCTGGGCATAGGCCTCCCCCAAGGATCTCCACGACGATCGGTCCTGCGCTGCCCGCATCCAGCGGCTTCCCGCGACCTTCACCAGATCGTCGGTCCACCTTGTAGCGGGCCTACCCACTGAGCGTCGTCCGACACGTGGTCGCCACTCCAGAACCTTTCCGCCCCATCGGCCATCGGTTCTCCTCGCTATGTGTCCTGCCCACTGCCACTTCAGCTTTGCAATTCTCCGAGCTATGTCGGTGACTTTAGTTCTCCTGCGGATCTCCTCATTTCTGATTCGATCCAGCAGGGAAATACCGAGCATAGCTCTCTCCATTGCCCGCTGAGCGACACCGAGCCTCCTCACGAGACCCATAGTAAGCGGCCACGTCTCACTGCCGTAGGTCATCACTGGCAACACGCACTGGTCAAAGACTTTCGTCTTGAGACACTGAGGTATTCTGGACGAGAAGATATTCCGCAGCTTCCCGAACGCTGCCCATCCGAGTTGGATCCGACGAGAGATCTCTTTCTCGAAGTTGGACTTACCTAACTGGATTATTTGTCCTAGGTAAATGTACTGGTCTACAACTTCGAGTGTAACGTTCCCAACCTGAACTGGAGTGGGTGCGACATGGTCGTTGGACATAATTTTTGTCTTTGCCATGTTCATGCTAAGACCCACTCGTTGGGATGCGTTACTGAGATGCTCGAGCATGGTGTTCAGGTCTTCCAGGGTCTCAGCCATTAGGACTATATCATCGGCAAATCGAAGGTGCGTCAGGTACTCGCCGTTGATGTTGATGCCAAATCCTTTCCAGTCCAGAAGCTTAAAAATATCCTCCAATGCAGCAGTGAACAGTTTCGGAGAGATGACATCTCCCTGTCTCACTCCTCGCTGCAGTTGGATCGGATTAGAGCTCTGGTTCTGTACTCGAACTGACATAGTGGCATTTTGGTAGAGGTCCCTTAGCACCTCGATGTACCTATGGTCCACTTGGCACCTCTGAAGAGACTGCAACACAGCCCAGGTCTCGATCGAATCAAAGGCTTTCTCATAGTCCACAAACGCCAAGCAAAGTGGCAAATTATACTCTTCGGTCTTCTGTATAACCTGCCGCAGCGTATGGATGTGGTCTATGGTGCTAAAGCCTTTTCGGAAACCGGCTTGTTCGGGAGGCTGGAAGTCGTCAAACCTGCAAGCGAGACGATTCGTAATGACCCTCGAAAACAACTTGTAGACATGGCTCAGAAGCGAGATAGGTCTGTAGTTCTTCAGTAGGGCTTTATCCCCTTTCTTGAAGAACAAGATCACCTCGCTTCCGCTCCATGCCCTCGGCGTTTTGCCCTGAAATATGACGGAATTGAAGAGCCTCTGGAGGACTTTAAGTATTGGCGTTCCGCCCGCTCTCAGAAGTTCTGCTGTGATTCCGTCATCTCCTGCCGCTTTGTTGTTTTTGAGTTGTTTGAGGGCCATCCTAATCTCGTACAGGCTGACGTCCGGGATATCTTCAGTGTAGTGTCGGGTAAGCTTGGCTCGAGGGTCTCGAGCCATGCTTTCGCCTGATGTTTTCGTGGAATATAGCTGTCTATAGAAACTCTCAATCTCTCTCAGGATTTCGGGAGTCGACGAAATGATTCTGCCGTCCTCAGTTTTCAGTCTCGCTAGTTGACTTTGCCCAATAGACAGATCTTTTGCGAACACCTTGGAGCCCTTGTTCCGCTCTATAGCCTCTTTAATACGTTTAGTATTAAATTGGCGAAGGTCGCTCGTCAAAGACTTCGAGATCTGTCTATTAAGTTGTCTATAACGTACGACATCCGCTGAGTCCTGCAGCCTCATTTCGTGTCTCTTATCCATGAGTTCGAGTGTGTGTGCGGAGAGTTTCTGCGTTTTGGTACGGCGGGTTCTAAAGTGTTTAGAACCTACCGTACGGACAGCATCCACCATCAGGTCGTTTATATCGTCCACGTCTGCGCAGTTCTCAAGGTACTCGAAGCGGTTTTGAAGCTCGAGCTGAAAGCGCTCGGGGTTTTGGATCTGGGCTGGCGCCGGTCGGAGCGTGGATTTTATCAGTCGCGATCTTTCTAGCTTGATATTGATATTCAATGTGCCTCTTACCATGCGGTGATCGCTTCCCGTCTTAACGGCATTGATCACAGAGACATCATTGAATATGTGCTTTTTCGTCGACATGATAAAATCGATCTCATTTTTATACCTGCCATTGGGACTTATCCAGGTCCATTTGCGGGTCGCGGGCTTCCTGAAGAAGGAGTTCATCATATAGAGGTTCTCCTTCTCCATAAAGTCCGCAAGCATCCCGCCTCTGGTGTTCCGGACCCCAAATCCAAATTGCCCCACTCTCAGCTCGTTACCGCAACGTTTCCCCAACTGTGCATTAAAGTCCCCCATCACAATCGTGTAGTGGCTTTTATGGCTATGCATGGCTTTAGAAATCTCCTCATACATAGTCTCCACTTCGTCATCATGGTGTCCCGAGGTCGGAGCGTATACCTGGATGACAGTCAGCGAATATCGCGATGATATTCTGAGTACCAGGTACGCTACCCTGCTCGAAACACTACCGATGGTCAACACGTTGTTGACTAGGGACTTGTGGACGATAAACCCGACACCACCCATGGACAGTTGTTCGCCCTCCCGGAAGTACAGCAAGTTACCGGAGCCCAGAGTTATCGTGTCCTCGCCCTTTCTTCGGACTTCAGACAACCCGATGACATCCCAGTGTAACCTGCTGATAGATTCTTCCAACTCGGTAAGCTTCTCGTCGGTCCTCAGTGTGCACGTGTTGTATGTTGCCAGGTACAGTCGTCGTTGGTGGTAGCCGAATCCAGCCCGGAGATTCTTCGCACCCCCTGCCCCGCCGTTACCGTAGCCGCTACCGTAGCCACGGACAACGGGGCTGCCGGGGACTGGGGGCCGTTTTTTATGTGTTGAGGTCATATTGGGGGGGGTTTGGACCATAAGCCCACCGCGCTGGTCCAGTGCGTGTTGGTGGGTCGCCAGAGCCTCTTTCGTTGAATAGCAGGATGTACCGCGTGCAGGCGAGGTTGGCTTGGGCTCCGAAAGGTGTCGTTTGGAGCCCCTTACATCCCAGTAACCCTACTTATAGACTATAAATTGTAAAATAAATGCACCAATTTATTATAGAAAAAGTAGTTATTAAGTACAGCCGAAAAATGCACGTCTTTTATATTTTTAGAAATTTACTCATGTCGAACGTAATTTCGATGATAACCTATGACAATTAATAATTAAAAGTCAAGATGAGTTACGAGAGACGCGACAAACGCCAATGCAATTTGACACCTGCCCTCTATAAATATTACTAATAATAAAACCGTCCATGCTGGCTCCACACCAAAGTGCCAATCCGATACTAATAAATTAAAGAGTACAGTTTATAATTAACTGGGAGATCCTTATAACAGTTTAAGTACGGTCGTGATCGCTATCATGTACACAGATATATATAAAATAACCCTATCGCATTAACTAACACGGTAGACGTTTACTGAGAGTTTGTTTGAATTTGTAAAGTAACTTAAAGCGACATGGTTCTATTTATTCATAATTATAATTAGTGACGACTAAAGTGCAGTCGGTAACTGGAGCGCAAGATAGCAGCTTCCCCGAGTGGTGTCATAATTATGTCTCCTATCTTCACCGTCTTATTTACTTCTAAGCACTGTTGCTGAATAGTGACTATCGACAGAGATAGTATCGACATAGAATAAGGAATAATAATACTGCGTATAGAACAGCAACTCTCCGCTCGTCACCAGTAGCTGAGCTAGGTTTACCTCACCCTCCTCGGACATAGTTCAGTCTTCAAACGTTTGGCGTCAGACGTCACACAAAGAGTTGCGCGTGTACGATACTCGAAACATCAAGGTGTAGTGTTTGCGTAAAACGAAGCTTTTTTATGAAGTGTCCAGGGTGTGGTATGGACTAGATTCTCTTTTCTCAGGACCTCAGGACCTCGTCGGTGTAGTTGTCGACGATTTCCCTCATTCAGCTTTTATAGCTATCAGCTTACTAAGGTAGATTAATTATTTCAAATATAATCTTCTCAGTCATCGCCCTGACCCGAGGT
Organism: Pectinophora gossypiella; assembly: GCF_024362695.1. Lineage (NCBI taxonomy): Eukaryota > Metazoa > Arthropoda > Insecta > Lepidoptera > Gelechiidae > Pectinophora > Pectinophora gossypiella. Next base: position 9,768,137 of record NC_065427.1, on the reverse strand, counting down.
TCATGCCCAACTGGGCAACCTGTCTTAAACTTTTTACCGGGTGAGAACCTTTAGCGCTCCTCATTTGTAAAATAAAAGCAAAACTAGATTCTTTAAAAAGTGTGTAGCGGACCCAACTAGTTGGCCACCTAGTTCCGCTCACATGCAACAGATGACGCCACATTCAATACAGTCAATGCAGTCTTCAAGCGGTCGTGAAACGCGGTATCGAAGTTTACACAGCAAGACGCATATACAACACTGTTGGATCGTCGATCCCTAGTCACACTACCAACTTGTGGCTAGCGGGGTACTATGCTCGGTTCGGTACCCCGTCAACATCCTTTGGCGGCAGCACACCCTCGCCGCTAAAAGTGTAATGTAAAATTCTTTCCTACCTCTTCCCTCGTGCACCCACTTGACGGAGCGCTTCTTTCTGTTGATGTACATGCTCTGCCCGCGGCTGGTGTGGTTGCTGGAGTCGCTCAAGGACTTGGAGATGGCTCGGGCCAGGTCCATTTGCTCCTTCACAGTCGGGTGGACGCCGGGCACGTAAAACGCTGATGATGCGAATGTCTTCTCTGGAATACGTAGACAGCTGGGGTTAAGGTTTTGGAAAAGATTTTTCGGTGATTGTGTTAGATTCGGTGAAGCTATATTCTAGCCAAGTAGTTAATGCCATTTGCGGAAAATCTACAATAAGTCACGTCAAAAAAGGGTGAAGCTACACACATAAAATAAACTGACGCTCATACATAAACAGTTACCAAAAGATTACTTGCAACAATTATATGCCTAAATAGTTCATCAAGTTCTCTATCGGTTTTCATAAAAATCCCTTAAGATTATCAGCTGAACGTATTCTGTTTCTCATTAGAGCAACAGCAACCAATACTATATTTAAGACATACATACATACATACATAAACTCACGCCCGTAATCCCTAATGGGGTGGGCAGAGCCACAAGTAATCAAAGACAACTTGCAGCCACTGTTGATACGAATTCCAAAGATGGATATGATGAACCTTATGGTGATAAGGGATCAGCCTATCGCCCATAACATTAGTCCATCATGTTAGAGGACACAATCCCTCTGTCGGTTTTTACGACATGCCCGGGAAGAGAAGCAGCTGAACGTGTTCTATGTTTTTTATATGCTCCCAGAACAGCATAGAAGCATATTTAGAATTTAGAAGCATACTATATTTAAGAGACTTACCAAATTTCTTATCCTTCTTTATGAGATGCTCCTCAGCATCAGGCGCCGGCGTGAAGATCTTGTTGAGGTCCACCTCCTTGTCGCCCACTATGATGGGCTTGTTCTCCATTTCCTCCTAGAATACCCAGGTCATGGTTAGGAGAAGTTGCATACAAATGACATCAATAATTTAGGGCTGCACATCCAAAAAAGGTGAACAAAATGTCGTAAACCTAAACAAGAAATAGGGGTTTTCATTGTCCAAAAATAGCCAAATTTGAGGTCATAGTAAGTTTATAGGTTCTCAACTAGTTAGGTACTCTTTTTTTAATTTAAATTATTAGGGATGTATCAGTTAGAAATGTATCTTCGAGTGGTACACAGGTAAAACTAAGTAATTGATATTGAGTCACTGACCATTTCTACACTAAAAGTATAAAAATGTAAGGACCTACGTCAATGTCGGCGCATTTACGTCATGTTTTATAGGACGTCCATGACGCATTAGCAGCACTATTAGCAGTATATCTTAAACTATTGTGAAGCAAATGAGGAAAATTCTAATGAAATTGATAAATAACTTTGTTATTTCGAATTAATTTAGTAACCTACAATTATTAAGACACTACTCTAGTTTAGTGATTTTCTTTAAGTGCTACACTATTAAATAATATATTTTCATTTTTTTTAAATACCTGTAATAATTTTTAAAAGTATGTTTTAGTATTTTAATAAAATGTTATTATTTTAATTCTGTATAACAATGCGTAATATTTATGTGACTTAAATGTTAAAAATTGTAATAAAAAAGGGTGAGACAGATATAAAAAATCCAAGCCTGATTGTACCTAACCTGATTTCATGCAATAAACGTTTATTATTATTATTATTATTATTATTAAGCCAAACTGTTAGCACAATAACATTTAAATAAATAATCCTAACTTATTTAATATTATTCACAAAGTGACAACATTTTTGTTTTCATAGTTTAAATCTTATTTTAAACGTAAATAATTACTTTGTCATAAAGAATGGCATCCTAAAATGGAATTGAAAATGACGATCTTTGACACAAAAATGAGAATATTTACAATTTGCATGATCATGTGATCAACAAACTAGTGACACCATGATTCTGGTAAACCAGGGACATTCCAAAAAACCTACCAGTTGCTGCAAAGTTGTTGCGTTAGCTGGTACCTCCACATCATTCTGTGATATTGATATTTTATATTAATATTGAGTATCACTATTTTAATAAACAGAAATAAAGTTAGAATTTAAACTTTCTGTATCTAATTTAAAGTAAATAAAGATGGCGATATACAGTTTCAATTCAAACTTCGAACGTCAGCTTTTAATATAAATATTTAGATTAACTTACACGAAAATATGAATGAATCAGAATTATTTAGAATTCGCCTAACGCTGCCGTATTTCCGTCTTTCAAACAAATTACAAGATTCAAGTTTTCCAACACTAACTTATTATATTTTTCAACGTCTCAAATCTGTCAAAGACAAATAACGAATTGAAAAATGTATTAATAAAAACTCCTTGCTACTTTAAACACTTTCGAATTAAAAACTCAAAGCTTATTTACGAAAAATAAACAAGATCAATTTTCAATTTTACATCTTATCGGTGAGTAAATAGAGTGTAAAGTCCAATGATTACGATTCTCATTTGACGTTACTCTGTTGACGCTGACAGAACTTTTGGCGGGAATCCAACTTTTAGGTTACGTTTGGCAATGGCGGCGGACGAGATGTATTTACGAGGTACAACAACAATATTTCTGTGAATTCAGGCCAATTCGATTCGTTAAGATTTGCTTTCAGAAACTACGTTGTTTTAACACATGTTTAGATATTTGCGCAACTCCTGAAGGGATTTCTGACATCATAATCGCCATCTTAAGTACCTAACCTAGTTAAGCTACTTAAAAACGCTCTGAAATGGATGTAGAGAAAGGGTATGGAATGCGCTCAGTTGCTAAATCTCCTCGAGTGTGTCCCGATCGACCCCGCCGGCGTGGACGACGATTATCTTATCGGACTACTAGGGCCGATTCATTCAAATAATAATCCTTTCAGATGACGCCCTGAGCCGAGGTCCATGTCCAACTGGGCACGCTCAGGCTTATTGTCTTATGTAACGCGTGCGCAACATTCAAGTTTTGTTCTTTTGACGTGACTTACTGTAGACTTGGCCGGCCAAATGGGGAGCGCTGAGGACTTTCGCCCGGTCACCATACTCACTGATCATCTCTTCATACATACATACATAAACTCACGCCTATTTCCCACCGGGGTAAGCAGAGACTATAGAATTTCATTTGCTTCGATCCTGACACACTTCTCTTGCTTCCTCCACATTCATCAATCGCTTCATACACGCACGCCGGTTCGGAGTAGATCGTACTAAACCTTTTCTAAGGAAATCTCCAATTTGGTCAATGTAAGTCCTTCTAGGTCTTCCTCTGCCAGCCCTACCATCCCTAGCCCTATCATCTCTTCATTCATCATAATTCTGAAATTGTATCTATGGGCTTAGCACCGTAAGCACGCGACTCTTTCTGGCCGCGACAGAGATCATCTGTCTCTTTTTTTGCAGTACAGTGAGAGAGTGACGGGTGACGTATGTCGAGGCGAGAAAGAGTCGCACGCTTACGGTGCTAAGCCCGCTGGACTATTGGACTATTTTGTAAAGTTGTTAACTCATTGTTCAACAAGTTATTTTAATGTGTTTGGCAACTAGTTGTGTATTGGGTAAATGCCTATTGGTCTGCTAATACGGTGATTAGGCTGCGCGCGCACCAAGAAAAAGTTAACACGATAGATAAGAATTTGTAAGTAAAGACTGCGGGCGAATAAGGCTGTCTGTCTATAGGACAGGAGCAAGGCAGCGGAGTGGAGAAACGGAGCAATTGGATCGTGTACTAGGCTCAAGATAAATTATGAAATTCTGCTGCTAATTCCTGTAAATACCATCTAATTTTATTTTAAGTTATATCTGTTATTTTCTTATCCGCCGGAAAGGAAAGGGACAGGTAATCGACAAGCATAAAATTTATGGAACACACGTCAATTTTAAGCACAAATCTAAAACAACCGTCTAAAAATTTTACATTGGCCAATAATCCGACAGAATTAAGTTGACAGCACACGTCAAACGGTTTGCATACCAGCGAGATGCGTTTTTGATTCGCCCGCGTTATTCATTAATTTACTCATTCTTCCTAAAATTTTCCTTTACTTTCCGGCGGATAAGAAAATGACAGGTACTAATAACTTAAAGTAAATTTAGGTATGTGTTGAGTTTGTGGCTCTGCCCAACCCAATAAGCATTATGTAGGTTTGTATGTAACATTTACATCTTCCATCAAACTCTTTTTTTCCATCCATCAACTCTTCCATCTACAAACTGTAACTTCTAAGAAACAGCCAAAAATATCCAACCTAGATATTACCAACATGTTCACACTCTGTGAGTTTGTTGGCCTACACTGACTGAAATTCCCGCACCGGGCATCGAACCCGTGTACCTACGGTCTTGGCCTTAATCTATTTACGGGTTTTGACATTTTGACAACGTTTTATATCAAGTAGTTTAGCTGTGTCCATCTTAGGGCAAAGAATAAGGAATAATAGGTATAGAACGGCAAATCTCGAGTAATTAGGTAATGTTTAGTGTCAAAACGGCTTAATTAGTAACTTTTCTAAGTACTTGTGGCTTACTTCATTACTAATTATAATTATTGATTGGTGCTATCCGCACTGGGCCCGCGGGCCCGATCTCCCTATCCATCCATAGGGAAGGCCCGTGCCCCAGCAATGGGGACGTTAATGGGCTGATGATGATGATTGGTGCTAATTCCTGCAGAGACCATCTAATTTTATTTTAAGTTATACCTGTCATTTTCTTATCCGCTAAAAAAGAAAGGGATGGGTAATCGACAGGCATAAAATTTATGGAACACACGTCAATTTTAAGCACAAATCTAAAACAACCGTTTAAACATTTTACATTGGCCAATAACCCGACAGAATTATGTTGACAGCACACGTCAAACGGTTTGCATACCAGCGAGATACCTATTTGATTCGCCCGGGTTATTCATTCATTAACTCATTCTTCCTAAAAAGAAGGGGTGTCAATCATCCGTCATTTCCTTTTCGGTGGATAAGAAAATGACAGGTATAACTTAAAGTATAATTAGATGGTGTGTACAGGAATTAGCAGCATTATTATTATTATATATTATTCTGAAAATACGTTTGTTTTTCGACTGCGAGTTGACTCCAGTTCGGATATAAATAGGATATTAAGTCGTGCTGCTTCTGCGCAGATAACACATCTGTTGGTTCAACTGGCTATTACGAACAGTATCCTTGTAAACAAATTGGGCAAATCACTACATAGTATATAACAAAGTCGCTTTTTCTGTCCCTATATCCCTATGTACGCTTAAATCTTTAAAACTACGCAACGGATTTTGATGCGTTTTTTTTTTAATAGATAGAGTGATTCAAGGGGAAGGTTTTTATGTACAATAACATCCCGAGCGAATCTGGGGCGGATCGCTAGTAACTTTATAAATATAAAAGTCAAGTGTAGTCTTAGTTTAGTCTCAATTGTTGGAATGCAATCTCCACCTTCGGTGGGAATGGCTAGCTGGTAGCGGGGAGCGCTACAGGCTCTCACCCAGTACAACGTTTAAGACAACAGGCCTGAGGGTGCCCAGTTGGGCGCGAACCTCGGCTCAGGGCGTCGTCTGAGAGAAAGAATATTTGAAATAATTAATCGACCCTAATGGGTCGATAGCGATAAGCGCTGATTAAGGGAAATCGTCGACCACGCCGGCGGGGTCGGTATCGCGGTCCTGAATGACTTTACAACATTGACAGCCCACAGACAGCTATTCAAAATAAGTATTCCGTTTTATTCTCACTCTCGATATAAGCGCGGTGCTGTGAACATCTATTTTTTATTGTGCTCAGGGAGGGGTGGAGTTTTTTTTATTAGATTTGCTGGCTTTAACTACTGGGCCGGACAAATGGGGAGCGCTGAAGGCGGTACAAAATCCGGTCAAAATTTCCAGTAATGTGCAGGAATCGACCAATCACCGTGAGGGAGAGAGTGACAGAGCGTCTTCGTTTTTCGCTCTTCTCCGCCCATCTCCGCGTCAGTGAAAACCCGGCCTAATGGTTAACACGCTCGTTCCGGCTTGACAAGAGCTGCGGGTTCAAATCCCGTCCAAGAAATATTTTTTTCGATTTAAAATTTCTCTTAATGTTATCTTTATTTATCTCGAGCTCGATGGCGCAGCGGTAAACGCGCTCGGTCTGCGATTGTTGAAGTTGAGCAACTTTCGCAAAGGCCGGTCATAGGATGGGTGACCACAAAAAAAAAAGTTTTAATGTCGAGCTCCTCCTTGCTTCGGAAGGCACGTTAAGCCGTTGGTCCCGGCTGCATTGGCAGTCGTTAATAACCATCAATCCGCACTGGGCGGGATGGTTTAAGGCCCGATCTCCCTATCCATCCATAGGGAAGGCCCGTGCCCCAGCAGTGGGGACGTTAATGGGCTGGTGATGATGACTCAATATTTATACTGAACCAGTCGCTTTGTTTAATAATATACACATCTCATTTCTGCCTAGCCCTTCAGGGATATAGGCGTGATGCTATATTTTCGAACACAATGAGCACATTACTCATAGTTCATTGACTGGTATTTAAAAGTATAATTATTGTTTGTAGATCACCACCCACACTATATCACTTCAACATGATGGATCTGACAATCTGACATACATACAAACATAGCTTCTTCCATTGTGTGGGTTGTGAAGTGGATGACCAACGCCATCAACCCTGGTGTCAGGGTTATCATTGACCCGCCATAGGTCCCTGACATAGCTCTTGTACGACCTCCGTGATCCAGTGTGCTGACTCTCCGGAGGTCCCGGATTCAAATCCTGGTTTGGACATATCACTAGTTTGGTTAGGACATTACAGGCTGATCACCTAATTGTCCGAAAATAAGATGATCCGTGCTTCGGAAGGCACGTTAAGCTGTTGGTCCCGGTTACTACTTACTGATGTAAGTGAGTAGGCGTTACATGAGCCATGTCAGGGGCCTTTGGCGGCTTAATAGTAACCCTGACACCTGGGTTGATGGGGTTGGGGTGACTACATCATGATGTGGCCAACGAAATATGACCATTTCGTTGGCCACACCACACATTGAAATATTATTAAAACAATGTGTTGCAACAGGCATTAGATATTTTAAAATAAGATTAGGTAAATGACCTGTTAGTTCCAGATTTCTCTGATATATTAGCTGTAAAATGCTGTAGATGGGGTATTAAGCCTAGTCGTGGGGCTGGTGCCAAATGTCATGTTAATCTTAAATCAGATACACCATGGCCGGATCGTGAATTTGTGGGGCCCTGGGCTAAAACTACTTGGGGGCCTATCTTAATACTCAACTAATAGCAAAAAATATTTTAACAGACATTTTTTTTTTTTTTTCAAATTATGGTCTACTTTTTAGCGGGATCTGGGGGCCCCTTGTAACCCCGGGGCCCTGGGCTGCAGCCCAATCAGCCCATAGGTAGATCCGGTCATGAGATACACACGTTACAAAGCGTGCAGCCCGCTCGCATTCGGCGCACGCTTCGCTATGTTCTGTATCACAGACGGGAGCAAAGCCTGTACGATCGAAATATGCCCAAAACGAGCATAATAAGGCAAGGATCGTATTATATTATCGATAATTTTATCACGTTGTTCATGATATGATGTGCTGATGAACTAAATACCCACCGAGCTTTCTGTTAGACCTAAACCTGCACTGAACCTTTGATTAATAGTTGTAGCAACTGTTCGTCCAAATTTTAACAGCTCAATGGGGAACTAACTAACTGGGTTAATCTGTCTGAGCTATAGATAGATGACTGAACCATTGGTTGTTATAATTATAAAGTGAAAATAAAGTAGAAGATTATATATGTTCCCGTTTCGGTTCTAATCTTAGATTCTATCTTCTTCTATCGTGTGAGTTGTGAGGTGGAGTACCAACAACATCAACCCTGGTGTCAGGGTTACTACTGAGCCGCCAAAGGCCCCTGACATGGCTCATGTAACGACTACTAACTTGTGAAGTAGTAACCGGGACCAACGGCTTAACGTGCTTAAGCACGGATCATCTTACTTGCGGACAATCAGGTGATCAGCCAGTAATGTCCTAACCAAACTAGGGACAATAAAGTAATTTTTGTGATATATCCCCACCGGGAATCGAACCCGGGATCTCCGGATCGTGAGCCCAACGCTCAACCACTAAACCACGGAGGTCGTTAGATTCTATGGGAAAAGACAAACATAATCCAATATAATGAAGGACTTTCCAGGTTACGTTCCTGAAGAACTGATAACGCTGTAGAGATTTTCCTTCTCTTTTTCTTCTTCTTCTTTTTTTAAGAGATTTTTTTAACCTTCTAATTTCATGGATAACAGACACAAGCATCTTTTATCTTTATTTTGGGTATAAATGATGACCCTTTTTATTGCACCCAGGCTCAGTTACATCTTCCACCCATTATTATTCTGATCAAAATAAAGTGAAGCAATATAGGTAGTAACATAATTCTGGAGTGTTAAAAAGGCCACATCGAAGAAATTCATCCAAAAAAGGAATATTGCAATTTAACATTGCGCATATAAAAGTAAGTGAGCAATGCAAACAAATGTCAAATTGCTTTTCTAGATGAATTGCTTCGATGCGGCCTTTTTAACTATTCCGACCAAGTAGTTTATGCCATCTGCCGCAAAGCTACAGTAAGTCACGTCAAAAAAAGGCCTTTTAAACCCCACTTACATCAGGCAAAAGGCAATATTGCAATTTGACATTTGCGCATACAAAATTAAGTGCGCAATTTCAAAAAGCAATAATGTTTTTTAGATCAATTTCTTCGATGTGGCCGTTTTATCCCGCCAGATAGCCAGGTACACTTTCATTCATTCTCTCTACATAATAATACATGTCTGAATTCTTCTTAACGGACTCGACTTTACATAGATCATTTTTGAACACGATAATATTTATCCTGACGTCTTTATATTTTTTTAATTCTTTAACTTTCAGTAATCGTTCTAGAAACAAGCTTGGCCTGGATAACAGCCAGAAAATAGTTCATTCATGCGTAACAATTATTTTGAACTAACGTACTCTACCTAACGAGATGAAACTTTTCTATAAATCTGCAGTTGTACGTGAAAGAAACCTTGAGTTGAATCTGCAATGGAGTTAAAAAGGCCACATCGAAACAATTCATCTAGAAAAGCAATATTGCTTATTGCGCACTTTTTATATAAATACGTAAATATCAAATTGCAGTATTGCTTTTTTAGATGAATTGTAACTATGTGGCCGTTTTAAGCCCCCAAGGAAATTATAAATATGATGAGTGGTTTCAGAGGGTTTCCTTCTTCTATTCCATTTTAAAAATCTACTTTCTATCTAACATACATTACATTTTCTTCATAGATAATTGTCTATACTTATTTTTGAAGACACTACATCATAAATGTTAAACAAACTATAAATATTAAGTAAGTGTCAGTAATCTAGCTACAATATACATAAAATATAATAAAACCATATAATACTTATAACACGAGGCCCAATATGCACCCTTGCGGCACACCGTAGCGTTGCTCTTGTTAGTAGCGGCTCTTAACTTAAATCGGATTGCAAATAACTTACCCAACTTACAGGGAACAATTTATAACTGAGGTTTGTGAGAAACTCTTTTTTTTTCGGGTCAAACATGTCGGATGGCTTGAATCCCCTCTTCGTAAGCAGTTCACTGTTCCGACTGGACGAACTCTGGACGTCTCCGAAGCTATCCCGATGCACCACTCTATCGTTGATCTTGTACAAACTCGACATTTTGTTCGAAGAATAGTGATTTTCGCTTATAGTCATCATTTTGACTGATTTAAGTCCCTTTTTATTAACACTTTTTAGCACTTTTGGAGTTATTCTGTGTCAAATAGCTTCTAGTTGTAGTGACACTGAAAACTAATATATCTTGGTTTAGTTTTCGACGCTATCTATCAAATTCTTTAACAATGTATGTCTGATCTATATTATGTAGTTTAAGAGTGACTGAACTGACGACTGCACAAGTTGATTAAACATCAAGGAAGTTGGTGGATGCATGAATGTAGGAGGAGCAGGATACAAAATCGATCTTACAGAAAACTGAAATACGGTTGTTAGTGTAAGAGGTAAAATAAAAGGTGAATGAATTGTGGGATAGGCAAAAGAAAGAATTGAGTGTAGTAATAACTGCTGATCGGAAGGAATCGACAAAGACATAATGACGACCACAAACACGGATAAAGGAAGGAAGACGTTAAGAATGTTATAAGATCTTTTTGATTTGATTTATTTCGGCATTCGCTACTTAGCCGCAGCAGAAGTGGAAGATAAGAGAAAATATTTAAAAAAACATAATATAAGAAATGCACACCAAACGGCCTTATAAGATTGATCGAACAAGAAGAAAAAGTACTGATAAAGGATAAGAATATTCACAAAATGTACGTAAATTCTAAAAAGAAATGTGATTCACGAAATGTAGGAGTAGGTATCTACGTACATAATTGACGTACAAAAGTAATACATCAGCATTGCGTTCCAAACCCAACGCTGCTAAGAATAAAGAACAATATGAAATGCAGCGATGCCAATTTTTTGGAGTTACAAAAATACTTTCTTAGAAATTTTGTTGCTGAGCGTGAATTTTGTTATGTTTATGAACCAGACATTACGTTTTTATGATTTCCAGGGTAGACAGAAAAGAATGAGCAATGGGCGGTGTATACATGAGTTTATAAATCTTAAAACTTTTTAAGCATTGTGATTTTTTCTTCAGGTTAAAATAAACATAAATAAACGAACCAAAATAAACTAAAAACTTTAAGAAACCAGTAGGTAACTAAAACAACATACAATACCTATGAATTTAAGTGAAAAAACAAATGCAAAACGACATTAAATCGATTTAAAAAATATAACAAGGAAGACAACTGAAATAGGCACCCGGAAAACAAAAGCAAATGTCAGAAAGTGAGAAAAACAAAACAAGAAAACTCAAAATGGCCGCCGCACCCACGCTTCGTCCTAACAAAACTTGTTTTTCCAGACTATTTTTTATGAAACACTTTTTGACAACCAATCACAATACAACAAACTTTTTTTATTACAGTTATGGTGACAAATACCTATTTTTTCTTTTATATTAAACTATAAAAAACAAAAGCGCCAGATGCGTACACGTCGCGGTGCGGGTTCGAACTAACTAAAATAAGTTCTGAAATACCGTTGCATAATACGCAGAAAAGCTCTGTAGAGTAGTGTGACCATGCGGTTGGAGATTTTCACGGACAACTTAATTAATTTTCAGTGTATTTTTTCCAGTTTATGCTACAAAAATATATTTTTGATATTTGACAGAACTTAATCGGCCACTGAAGTTGTCAAAAATTACAGTAAAGGCTTACTGAGATGTCTTACTATCCAAGGGATGTTTTCGTATAGGTATGTAATGATCATAAAAAAAATATTATATTTCTTCCTCTATCGTGTGGACTGTGAGGTGGATGACAAACCTCAGAAACCCTGGTATCAGGGTTATTATTAAGCCGCTGACATGGCTAATGTAACGACTACGTAGTTACATCAGTAAGTTGTAACCAGAAGCAAAGGCTTAACGTGCCTTCCGAACCTCGGATCATCTTCCTGTCGGACAAAGGAATGATCAACTTTTTTTATTTATTTATAACACACCTTGCAATGTAATGTCCTTGCAATGTCTTAACCAAATTAAGGACCACAAAGTGATTTTTGTAATATGTCTCTATTAGAATTCGAACCCAGGATCGTGAGCCTAACCCTCTGGATAAGTGTGTCAGGATCAAAGCAAATGGAATTCCATAGTCTCTCCTTACTCCGATGACAAATACGCATGTGTTTATGTATGTATGTCTTATTTATGCATACCGTTTTCCTCATCATCGTCAGCCCATTAACGTCCCCACTGCTGGGGCACGGGCCTTCCCTATGGATGGATAGGGAGATCGGGCCTTAAACCACCACGCGGGCCCAGTGCGGATTGGTGGTTATTAACGACTGCTAATGCAGCCGGGACCAACGGCTTAACGTGCCTTCCGAAGCACGGAGGAGCTCGAGATGAAAACTTTTTTTTTTGTGGTCACCCATCCTATGACCGGCCTCTGCGAAAGTTGCTTTACTTCAACAATCGCAGACCGAGCGCGTTTACCGCTGCGCCACCGAGCTCCTCTAAGCTAGCTTCAATCCACATGAAAAATTGTGGACTCAATTTTCCTACATCTGTCCAACTTTTACTTTATCGCGTGGTCACCGACTCCTGCGCACTGCCAAGCTAAATCCGTACAACGTTTCACCATCCCGACTCGCACACTTAATATTTACAATTTTGATTACCTTGGACGATAACCGAAGGGTAAAACTGAAAACAATACGTGAATTCATACATACATAAACTCACGCCCGTAATCCCTAATGGGGTGGGCAGAGCCACAAGTAATCAAAGACAACTTGCAGCCACTGTTGATACGATGTCGTAAGCTGGATATGATGAACCTTATGGTGATAAGGGATCAGCCTATCGCCCATAACATTAGTCCATCATGTTAGGGGACACGATCCCTCTGTCGGTTTTTACGACATGCCCGGGAGGACAAGCAGCTGAACGTGTTCTATGTTTTTTATTTGCTCCCAGAACAGCATAGAAGCCACGCGAATTCATGCTTGTAATTAATCCTAATGGGTTGGACTGTGAGTGAAATCTAAGAAGCTTACCAAGCCTCCCCCTGACTACCCTAATTGGAATGTAACCGTGAACTTATGTCATGTTTTTGCCTTACCGAAAATGAATCTTTACGTGTATTTGGCAGTGTCGACATTCAATATGGAAGGTACAATCAAAGAGCTTCAAGTGCAGTCACTGAGCACAGCGAATTAGTTGTGAACAGTGGTGAAATTATGAACCTTTACTTGTACCTAATAATTAAAAAAAAATATTATGTTGTTGTAAGTACTTGTTTTGGTCTATTACAGAAACGACATGTAACCAGTAGGGTTAAAACGGCCTCCGTGGTCCAGTGGTTGAGCGTTGTGCTCACGATCCGGAGGTCCCGGATTCGAATCCCGGTGGCGACAAATCACAAAAATCACTTTGTGATCCCTAGTTTGGTTAGGACATTACAGGCTGATCACCTGATTGTCCAAAAGTAAAAAGATCCGTGCTTCGGAAGGCACTTTAAGCCGTTGGTCCCGGTACTTACTGATGTAAGTTAGTAGTCGTTACATGAGTCATGTCAGGGGCCTTTGGCGGTTCAATAACCCTGACACCAGGGTTGATGGGGTTAGTAATCTACCTCACAATCCACACGATAGAAGAAGATTCCGAGTAAAAATTGAGTCCACAATTTTTCATGTGGATTGAAGCTAGCTTAGAGGAGCTCGGTGTGCGATTGTTGAAGTTGAGCAACTGTCGCAAAGGCCAGTCATAGGATGGGTGACCACAAAAAAAAAGTTTTCATCTCGAGCTCCTCCGTGCTTCGGAAGGCACGTTAAGCCGTTGGTCCCTGCATTAGCAGTCGTTAATAACCATCAATCCGCACTGGGCCCGCGTGATGGTTTAAGGCCCGATCTCCCTATCCATCCATAGGGAAGGCTCGTGCCCCAGCAGTGGGGACGTTAATGGGCTGATGATGATGATGATGAAGCTAGCTTGTCTATTGCGAGGTTTTGTTGACAAAAATAACATCCAAATATGTTTCAAAAAGACGCCGACGTGATTTTCGCCAAGGTTTCCGATAAGCACTTACATCATCACGCCCAAAATCACTCTGGAGTGAGCAGAAAGACTATTATGAGTTACCAATTTTAATTATCAGCCCATAACACAGAGTGATATCCGCACACGGAAATGGCGGTGGATTACTCATGTCCTTAAAACACCTGTGGAACATCCGACCCGACGAGCTCTGACCTAGTGTGTGCGTGGAAAACGCAAAAGCTGGCGGCCCAAAGAGACCTGGCGACGCTCAGTTGACCGAAAGTTCTCGGCATGTCATGGGATCCTTTGTAGCTTTCCAAAGGCTGTGAAAGGTGCGGCTTTTAATTTAATATTGGTGCTATACCTGTCATTTTCTTATCCGTTGATAAAGAAAGGGACGGGAAGAAAGGGACAGGCATAAAATTTATGGAGTACACGTCAATTTTAAGCAGAAATCTAAAACAACCGTCTTAAAATTTTACATCGGCCAATAACCCGACAGAGTTCAGTAGATAGCACGTCAAACGGATTGCATACTAGCGAAATGCCTGTTTTATTCGCACGGGTTATCCATTCATTTTAAAATTAACTTGTTGACAATTATCCGTCCCTTTCTTTTTCGACGGATAAGAAAATTACGTGTACAACTTAAAATAAAATTAGGAGGTGTGTGCGGGAATCGGGGCCATTGTAATATTTAAGTACATACCTATGTATATAATATTGCACGCCCGATTGGGTTAAATTGTACGTAAGAACGGTATTTTATTAATTCTATAATGTACCTATGACATCTTTTTTGTACTGTACAATTGAAATAAATGTGGGATATAGAAATAACACGGGATATATTAAATATCTTTACACCTTATATTTTAACAAAATCCTCTAACCCGACCGACATCGCACCATAGACTCACCTTTCTTACTTTTTAAAACTGCCTTACGTCCCATTCATTATCCATCCTCCATTCACACCATAAACAATCAAATTCCCGTATTCCCACTTTCCTACATAAATCTCTTTTGATTTTAATTTTAGGAGTGGAAATCTGTTATTCGAGCCCTACATCCCGACCCGATTACTCGAGCCATACAGACGGCCAATCAGCTCGCGTCAACAAACACTTCAGAACCTCAATACCGACCCGGCCGGTGTTGTCGATGATTTCCCTAATTCAGCGCTTATATAGTGATTATAATACCTTTTTAACTACCACATCTTGCCATACACACACTTGATTATTTATTTTTAGTAAAAATCTTGTCGCACATAAGTACTTATCTGAAAATCTAGTTTCTGAAACTTGTAAATTTTAAACGTGTACCGCCACCTATTGAGGAGTTTTAGTTCTACAACCTAATAACTTCTTACCATTTTGCTTACAAAATAGTTCATGCTAGAAAGTTCAGATGGCGCTACAAAAAACTCTCAATTTGTTTCCTATAGTCAATATAGATGGCGTTGAATACTTAAACGTATGATAAAGTAACAAACAACATTGACCTATAACGAATATTTCGAGAACCAACCTCCGCTGCCCTAATGGCGCAGTGTGTAATGTCCCGCTGCCAAACGCGGGGTACAAGGTTCGGTAACTTCAAAAAAATAATTATTTAAAATTAACTTATTTTTTTTGTGTAAATGTTACCTTAATTGTTCTATTACTAACACTAGATTAAATAATTTTTTGTTTGTTACTAACCTCTATGGATCATGTCCGAAATAAACTTTTAATTTTTATTTAAATAAAGTTTTTACCAGAATCGGTAAAATTGGGAATGTAATTTATTATTTTAACTAGGTGTTATTGTTCATTCTATTTCTATACTAAAAAATATGCAGGTACCTACCTGTGTAATTATTTATTTTTGTATCTAAATTACAATACATTGAGCAATAAGTATTGGGGGTTTGAGATGTGCAAGTAAGTACCGGGTAAAATAAATACCCGGTAAAAACATTTTTTACCATAGAAAGTATTTATTTATATATTTTTTGGTGTTGCCATGTAGTCAATTTAAACACAACCTAGCCTGAAAAACTGTAAACATCTTTATTTTTAGCATCGATTTTAGTTGTTTTGTCGATGTAGGTATTTCAGAAATATGAACCACCGACAACGTAACACATAATATATATGACTGGCCGATCCTTTCACCACGATGGCGATCCAATGTAAGCGTGGCCAATTACTGGTCAGCAAAAATTTAATATCGATCGCCATCGACTCGCAAAGAAGAAGAAATATGAACACAATATGTATGAATGAGGTAAGTATACCTTGAGTACCGGATGAGAGCCCTACGCGGTCCCCATTTGTCCGGTCAAGTAGTTAAAGGCATTTGCGGCAAATCTACGATAAGTCACATAAAAAAATAACATCATACAGCATCATACATTGCGTTACTTATGTGTTTTATACACGATATCTTGGGACCATTTCGTCTTACTGAAATATACCTACCCGACTTTTCAGGCAAATCGTGTAGTTTAATGGGGCCTTTATGTAAAGGCCTTATTATCGGTCGATATAATTATTCATCAAGAGGGCCCCGATTTTTCCATTTTACACCTACACCCAGCACGTCAAGGCCGATTAGAATAATCCTGTATTATAATAAGGCTTTAAGTGGAGTCTAAAGCTCGGTGAGGTGTGGGTAATCACTAACACAGTTGTCTCGACCATTATAGACGGCGATACGGCTCACCACCTATCACGTTGGTCTAACAGAAAGCTCGGTGAGGCGTGGGTATTTAGTTCGTCTTGCGATGGATGTACCTTTGACTATCCCAGTTGGGATAAACCTAGTCATGAGCTTATACAGGGTGGCCCAGAAGTTCAGGTTCAAAATGAAAAATTAGATAGAGGGGCTCATTAGCTACCAGATACACCCCCATGTATGATTAGCAATTATTTACGGTTTAGGAGATATGACCCATTTTGTACCTTTTTCTAGATTTTCTACCTTACTTCAGAAATAATCATTTTTAACAACGTTAGAAAGAAGCAGCTACACTGTATGAGAATGTCAAATTTTCCTTCAAATCTGTCTGTCTTGCAATCTTTGAGGGCTAATAACTTAGTTTTATGCCCTTATTAAGGGTATTTTTTTTTTAATGTTTCAAAAAGCCTATTAAATGGAGCAGTTTTTAGAAATACTTTCAGGGTCCGTGACAATCTCATGTGTTTATTATTCTTCGGCGAAGTATTAACAACTGTAACAATTTTGGTCGAATTCTCACTTTGACTTCCGATAACCTTTTTTTATCTTTGATTTGACTTTGATTTATCTCTGATTGAGCAGTACACAGTCTTACGCATAGTTGTGAAGTAAAATAAAATAATTATTAAGAAAGGGATAGCGAAAAAATGATTATTTCTGAAGTAAGGTAGAAAATCTAGAAAAAGGTACAAAATGGGTCATATCTCCTAAACCGTAAATAATTGCTGAACATACATGGGGGTGTTTCTGGTAGCTAATGAGCCCCTTCTAATTTTTCATTTTGAATCTGAATTTCTGGGCCACCCTGTATAATGTATGTTAGAGTCTAGAGTAGTAAATCTATTTGTGGTTCTCTGTTGTGTCATGCATTTAGTAACCTAGTAGTATACTAGATTTTAAGATGTAGCGCATAATTTATTGCTGTGTGGGGTGCTAATTATAATGTTTATACGGACTGTTGTGACATGTTTAGAGAGAATGTTCGAGATTTTGAACTTTACAAGTCGGTGAATCATTTGGATAAAGATCGAATGAATCATATTGAACTAGTCTTTGAGTCTTTATGAAAATATTGTACTATTATTATTTATCTTTGTTAGTTATTTTATTTAACTTTCTTTTGTCTATTGTCTTTAAAGAATGTGTAATGCTTGTCTATTTTTGTCTACTTTATAGTATCTGGCGGACAATAATGCACACACTCAATGTGCATTACCTTTGCTTTAGAATTTGGAAGGAATAACAGTCAATTTCGGCTTAGCTCGATGTAAATAATTTCCAGCTAGGTAATGTAAATTAAAAATGTCTTCTTGAAATAAAACAAAGAAGTAAATTGTTAATACTGTCATTTTATTAACTTAAAATAAATCAAATCCAACTTATGATCATTTGGTGGTCACGAATAAGTTACTTAAAAACTAATATCACACTTCAACTTGGTTGAAGATACGGATTACTAACTAAAAGGTTTGTTTTTAGTCCACTTCCTCGACTTTAGGCCCGCTTGACTGGTGTTGTCCAGGGTTGCCGGCTCCATGCATCTTGCTCATGAGAGGAGAGCATACCCTCTGAAGGTCCTTCAATTTGTGCTCATATTCTTCCTGCTCAGCCAGTGTGTTGTTATCCAGCCATTTCAGTGCTTCATCGCACTCACGTCTCGCTTGGTCTTTGTCTGACTCGCTAAGCTTGTCCGCAGCATCATCCAAGGCCTGTTTGACGCTGAAGATGTAGCTTTCCAACTGGTTCCTAGCTGCAACTCTCTGTCTCTGCTTCTCATCTTCTTCCTTGTATCTCTCGGCTTCGCTCAGCATTCTCTCAATCTCCGCTTGAGATAGACGACCCTTATCGTTCTTGATAACGATATTCTTGCTGTTTCCAGTGCTGTTTTCCTTAGCGGATACGTTTAAGATGCCGTTTGCGTCTAAGTCGAAGGTCACATCGATTTTCGGGACACCACGAGGTGCAGGCGGGATACCGGTCAGGTCGAAAGTACCAAGAAGGTTATTGTCCTTGGTCATAGCACGCTCGCCTTCGTAAACTTGGATGGTGACCGCTGGCTGGTTGTCGGCATAAGTGGTAAATGTCTGCGACTGTTTGCAAGGGATCTTGGAGTTGCGCTCAACGATCTTCGTCATTACTCCACCGGCGGTTTCAATGCCAAGGGAGAGAGGAGCAACGTCCACAAGCAAGACGTCTTGGATCTTCGAATCGGTCTCTCCAGATAGAATAGCTGCCTGCACCGCGGCGCCATACGCTACAGCCTCATCAGGGTTGATTGAAAGATTCAGCTTCTTACCACAGAAGAAATTCTGTAGTAAATTCTGCACTTTAGGAATGCGCGTCGACCCGCCCACTAAAACAACGTCATGAATCTGGCCTTTGTCCAATTTCGCGTCCTTTAAGGCCTTTTCTACCGGCTCCAAGGTGTTTCTGAAGAGGTCTGAGCATAGTTCTTCGAACCTTGCGCGGGAGATGCGGGTGTAGTAGTCAATGCCTTCATAAAGAGCGTCGATTTCGATAGTAGCTTCGGTACTAGACGATAAAGTACGCTTGGCTCGCTCCGCGGCGGTGCGTAGGCGGCGCAACGCGCGTGGGTTAGATCTTAAATCTTTCTTATACTTCCTATTGAACTCCTCCGCGAGATGATTCACTAGTCTATTATCGAAATCTTCGCCTCCTAAATGGGTATCTCCTGCGGTTGACTTGACTTCGAACAGTGACCCTTCGTCGATGGAAAGGACTGACACGTCGAAAGTACCTCCTCCCAGATCGAAGATTAGTACATTTCTCTCGCCTTTCAGGTTCTTGTCCAAGCCGTAAGCCAAAGCCGCGGCGGTGGGTTCATTGATGATCCTAAGGACATTCAAGCCGGCGATAGCTCCTGCATCCTTAGTGGCTTGACGTTGGGAATCGTTGAAATAAGCGGGAACGGTGATAACAGCATCCCTTACAGTACTTCCAAGATACGCCTCAGCAGTTTCCTTCATCTTCGTAAGCACCATGCTGCTTACCTCCTCAGGCGCGAATCGCTTTGCCTCCCCTTTGAATTCAACCTGGATCTTCGGCTTCCCGCAGTCGTTGATGACTTTGAAAGGCCAGTGTTTCATATCCGCTTGGATTTTCGGGTCGTCAAATTTACGGCCAATAAGTCTCTTCGCATCGAACACTGTGTTGCTAGGGTTCAAAGCTACCTGGTTCTTCGCAGCATCGCCGATCAGTCGCTCTGTGTCGGTAAAAGCGACATACGATGGTGTCGTCCTGTTTCCCTGGTCATTTGCGATGATTTCCACGTTTCCATGTTGCCATACTCCAACACAGGAGTAAGTTGTGCCAAGATCAATTCCTACAGCTGGCATTTTGTCTTAAGTCTTATTTCACTATTACTCACTCGAAGAAAATTGTTTAAAATCGCTCCGGATTGCTCCGAACTCACGTCTGTTTCGCTTTATGTTTCAAAATATTCTGATTTCCCGCGCGCTCACTCCTGTATTTATACTTGTCCGGCCTAACCAATGGCGCTTCTAGAAAATTCTACAGGTAGCGAGAGTCGACCAATCACAGCGCGTTAAGAGGAGAACGTTCGAGAACCACGTGGCTATCAGCCAATAGGAACACGTCGTTATGGAAAAGTAGTGTGAATGTGGGTGTGAGGTGTGATGCTCACGGGCAGAAGTTACCCGAAATGTGGGGAAAAATCTGCCCATTGAATAACGCGATTCGCGATACATTAACGTACCTATTTCGTAGAATGTCAAATAGTAGTAAGTATGTCTTTTAGAATGATGTCATATTGTGTTTTTTTTTCTCTTTATATCATTGAATTGTTGCTATGTTAGTGTCCTTTATTAATAAATGATGACTATTCTTATATTTCTCTTATTTTTAACATACATAAACATAAATAGCCTATATTTATGGTATGTCCCACTGCTGGGCACAGGCCTCCCCTCAATCAACCGGAGGGGGTATGGAGCATACTCCACCACGCTGCTCCACTGCGGGTTGCTGGGTCTTATTCTTAAAACTAGTTAAAACATAGTTTATTAATTTAGTTACGCCACAAAAATAAATAGGCACACTGACAAGGGGCATTCAAGAAGATAATAAAATACACATGCATACATCATTGCACAAACTCACCTTAATGGGGTGGGCAGAGCCACAAATGTCGTAATAAAATAAAACCATTAAAATAAATATAAATGGTACTCAATTACAACAACTTGTAATCAAATGCTGGTTAGTTCTTTATAGTTCTAGTTTTTTCTATCAAATCCAATGAAGATTACTTTATATTGTTAATATTCTTTTTATTAAATAGTTTAAAAACTACAACTTTTCTTCTCGAGTACTTTTATTTTACCCCAAATTGCAAAACAGGGTAAAAAAAATCTACGTATGACCACACCACCGGTAAGAACATCACTAGAAAGGTAAAGAAAGTTCTGCGAAAGAAAGAGAGAAAGCATACGTATTTTTCACAAGAGTGAAGGAGAAAACATCTTTTCACTTCTAGAAAATCAATGGGACAGTACGGTAAGCACTAGAATTTTCGACCCTTGGGTAATATTGTGCAAGGGGTGGATAATTCTAGAGTTTTGTAGGTATAAAACGGTTAATGTCAAGGTCTGGGAATCATTTTGAGGTCAACACGAACAAAATGGATTTTTGATAGGAAGTTTGTAAGTCAATATAGGTTTTGATATAGGTAGGTATACCTATCTACAGCCACTACACTATTGGCTTAAAGGTCGTGCAACCAAGCCGTTAAATTCCCGAAATAAGTAATAATAAATATTGCATATTTGTATATTTTGTGATTTGAATTGTTTGTGATGGTTCAATGGTTCCTCCACGTCTTAGAATTTCGAACTAGTCATTCTGCTTACACCGTTAAAGATTACAAGCGTGAAGTTTATGTTTTTACAGATAGGCGTCTGACGGCATCGGTTATATTATAATCGTTTAGTTGTTTATGTTGAGATGATTTTCGCGCCAAAATAATTTACGTTCGAGGTTAAAAGTAGAGCGATCTATTTAAATATAAGGCAGTGCACCTTTTTTTAGGCATAATAACCTCGTTTAATTTATTGACGGGTTCAAATGTAGGTAATCCACTCAGACGACGCCATGAGCCGATGGTCGCGCCCAATACTTACTCTTAAAAAAAATGGTACCTATAAGAAAAAGGTTTTCTTATACCATGGTCTTACATTTTGTACCGGGTGTGAGCCCTCAGCGCACCCCATGTGTCCGGTCAAGTAGTCAATTCCATTTGCGGCAAATCTACAATAAATCACGACAAGAAAAATTAGTCATCCTTCCTACTCCTCTAGCTAGTAGATAATATTGTAAACATATTTTTTTGAACTTTCGACTAGTTCTACGTAGGTCGATGACGTCTTCTTCTATTGTGTGGGTTGTGAGGTGGAGTACTAACCTCATCAACCGTGGTTACTATGGACCCGCCAAAGGCCCCTGACATGGCTCATGTAACGACTATTTACTTCCATCAATAAGTAGTAACCGGGACCAACGGCTTAACGTGCCTTCCGAAGCACGGATCATCTTACTTTCGGACAATCTGGTGATCAGCCAGTAATGTCCTAAGCAAACTAGGGACCACAAAGTAATTTTTGTGATATGTCCCCACCGGGAATCGAACCCGGGACGTCCGGATCGTGAGCCCATCGCTCAACCACCGGACCATAGAGGTCGTTACCTACTTAATATTCAGGTTAGATATTGAGATATCTACTAACAAATAATGAAACTTCTTTTTAAAATAATATGCGTGATCATGACTCTACCTATCGAGTTTTAAATGAATATTCTAGAATCTAGACTAACTGGATGACCTACATTCAACCTGCGATCAATATCTACCCTCCACCGCATCCACAGCGCAATGTGCGGATAGAAACTTCTAGATTTTACTGTATAGGTAGGTATACAAAGATAACTTTAAAAATAAATTTTATTAGATAGCGCCTGCTGATAAAATACCGCTTATGTGTTCAATTTCGGAATTGCTCATTTAATTCTGTAGGCGTTACGACTTCGAAATAGTAAATCCATATGTCATCCTCCCCGACAGAGCCACCTTCATAAAAAGCGGTCAAATTTATCTCAAAACAATGTACGTCGAACGTACATAGTGTACGTACATTGTTTATAACTGTACGTATACGGATTAGCGGAATAATGTACGTTGAAAGTGGCTCTGCTGCGGAGCATACTCCCTGGCAGAGCCACCTAGAAAAGGTACTTACGATAGATGTACGGTCCTGGATTTACTTTAAAATTGATGTACGTATACTGTTTATTATGTACGTGTGAAAAAATCATTATCAATTCAGTTGTTTTAGTTATTTTCACTATTCTAAAATTTTCATACAAAACGCCTGATAATATTTATGAGCAACAGTTTCGAGACGATCCGTCTTTCAATTAAATTAAACACAACTTGGAACAAAATTATTTATTGATCACAGTAATTTGCAATATAATAGGTACATTTAAATGAAAAACATAAGAGCAAAATGTGTAAAATAAGTTTTAACATAAATCGCGATTTAATACCAATTTTAGGTACACTTGCTGCTCTTCCGAGAACACGACGACGTGTAATATTTTAATTCAAAAATTAAATAGATTCTAAACACACTGACAAACATTTTGCGCGCTTCATTATAATGTAATACGTAATCGAAAAATTATTGGTTATAGAATATTACCATAATAAGCTACGTTTTATCACACTAACCAAACAATACTGTTAGGTTGTAATCACAACGGAATACATTTTATAAAACTACCCTCTAATGTCATTAAAATGTTGTTTATATTACATTAAGTTTTAATTTTAATTATGATTTATTTATGAATAATATGCATTATCTATTTGGAAAAGTAATGGTAAGTATACAATGATGCAAGTAAGTACCATTGTATTATGTATATTTACCACACATTTTCTCTCCATAATATTTTATACTTGAGTGCCTAAACATCTAACATAGCAATAGTATAATAATATGAAACTGCTAATAATCCGACCAGGCGTTTTGTGTGAAAATTTTAGAATAGTGAAAATAACTAAAACAACTGAATTGATAATGATTTTTTCACACGTACATAATAAACAGTATACGTACATCAATTTTAAAGTAAATCCAGGACCGTACATCTATCGTAAGTACCTTTTCTAGGTGGCTCTGCCAGGGAGTATGCTCCGCAGCAGAGCCACTTTCAACGTACATTATTCCGCTAATCCGTATACGTACAGTTATAAACAATGTACGTACACTATGTACGTTCGACGTACATTGTTTTGAGATAAATTTGACCGCTTTTTATGAAGGTGGCTCTGTCGGGGAGGATGACATAAATCCATAATAACTTTTTATCCTTATAAAAGTTATGAGCTCCAAAACTACGTATATGAAGGTACCAGTTAGTACCAACTATTGTTTATAAATAAACTCTATAAATGTGCGCAGTTTGTTCGCACTGCATAGGTCACTAGCGATCCTGATGCTAGAATGGCGCGTCACCTAAAAAAGTAATTATTTTCTTTAAATCAAGGGTATGGAATTCTATAGTTTCTGCTTACCCCCATGGGAAATAGGCGTGAGTTTATGTATGTATCAAGGGTACCAACTGTCTAACGATCGGTACCAACTGAGTACTAACTTTTAATAATTATTTTGATGTAGAATAAGGGTAGTGACCGGCCATCCTGACGGTCACAGATGGGCAATTTACCCGGTTATTTTGGGCATTCTTAGTAAATTGGGATTGGGAGTTTCACCAAAATACCCAGGTGTAGATTACTCAACTATAATCAGGCCCAAAATGTGTAAACTGTGAACAAGTTTAGTTTTTTTTATAAATGTATCAGAGAATGTTATTTATGTAGTGTGTGTATTTTGAAATTGTTTTATTTATTTTTATGTATTATTTCTTACTAGGGCTACACAAGGAAAACAACAAAAATAATTTGTTAAATACCATTTATTTAACTTTAGTGTAGTGGAATTTGTTTGAACTAAATCAGTCTTTGGCTGTACACCAACACAATTGCATACATCAATAAACAAAGAGGCGGAACTAAATTATTTAATCTACTTCTTCCATGCGGCTGGCATCATCAGCGTCTCCCTCTAGGGGAGGAACGTCTCCAGCACTCGATTCCTCAATCTGGATAGGCTCATCCTCATCAATACCAAGACCGAGCTTGATCATACGGTAGATGCGAGATGCATGCACCTGGGGCTCATCAAGGGCAAATCCAGACGACAGTAGAGCAGTCTCATAAAGAAGGATAACCAAGTCCTTTACGGCTTTGTCATTCTTGTCAGCTTCAGCCTTCTGCCTCAAAGTCTCAACGATCGAGTGGTCAGGGTTGATCTCAAGGTGCTTCTTAGCAGCCATGTAGCCCATGGTCGAAGTGTCTCTCAGAGCCTGGGCCTTCATGATGCGCTCCATGTTTGCAGACCAACCATACTGAGCGGTGACAATGCAGCAAGGTGACTCAACCAACCTGTTGGAGACGACGACCTTCTCAACTTTGTTGTCTAGGATGTTCTTCATGACCTTGCAGAGACCTTCAAACTTGACTTTGTCCTCCTCACGCTTCTTCTTCTCTTCCTCATCCTCAGGAAGCTCGAGACCCTCCTTGGTGACTGACACAAGGGTCTTGCCATCATACTCCCTCATTTGTTGTACTACATACTCATCAATGGGCTCAGTCATGTAGACAACTTCATAACCACGCTTCTTGACTCGCTCAACGAAGGATGAGTTGGCTACCTGGTCACGGTTCTCACCAGTGATGTAGTAGATGTGCTTCTGGTTCTCCTTCATGCGGGAGACATACTCCTTGAGAGAGCAAGCCTCATCGCCTGAAGCCGATGTGTGGTAACGGAGCAGATCAGCCAGCTTTGTCCTGTTCTGAGAGTCCTCATGGATACCCAGCTTCAAGTTCTTGCTGAACTGTTCGTAGAACTTCTTGTAGTTCTCCTTATCTTCAGCCAGTTC
The DNA here is from genome assembly GCF_024362695.1 of Pectinophora gossypiella. Taxonomy (NCBI): domain Eukaryota; kingdom Metazoa; phylum Arthropoda; class Insecta; order Lepidoptera; family Gelechiidae; genus Pectinophora; species Pectinophora gossypiella. Next base: position 9,742,280 of record NC_065427.1, on the reverse strand, counting down.
CTCAAAGAGTTCCAAGCACTTCTTGACCAGATTTTTCCTGATGACCTTAAGGATTTTGTTTTGTTGGAGCATTTCACGAGAGATGTTGAGGGGCAAGTCTTCAGAGTCAACCACACCCCGGATGAAGTTCAGGTACTCAGGGATGAGGTCCTCGCAGTTGTCCATGATGAATACACGTCTGACATACAGTTTGATGTTGTTCTTGCGCTTCTTGTTCTCAAAGAGATCGAAGGGAGCACGTCTGGGGACGAAGAGGAGCGCTCTGAACTCAAGCTGGCCTTCAACGGAGAAGTGCTTGACAGCCAAATGGTCCTCCCAGTCGTTGGTCAAGCTCTTGTAGAAGTCACCGTATTCCTCCTGGGTGATGTCGTCGGCGTTGCGGGTCCAGATGGGCTTGGTCTTGTTGAGCTCCTCATCCTCAGTGTACTTCTCCTTGATAGTTTTCTTCTTCTTCTTCTTGTCCTTGCTGTCTTCATCTTCATCCTCTCCTACATCCTCGATCTTGGGCTTATCATCCTCCTCCTTCTCCTCTTCCTTCTTCTCCTCCTCAGCCTCGTCATCAGACAGCTCCTTTTCACGTTCCTTCTCAACGACCAGCTTGATGGGATAGCCGATGAACTGAGAGTGCTTCTTGACGATTTCCTTAATCTTATGCTCTTCCAAGTACTCCGACAGGTCTTCCTTGACGTGCAGGATGATCTTGGTACCACGGCCTAGGGGCTCGCCGTGGTCGGGGCGGACTGTGAACGAGCCTCCAGCGGAAGACTCCCACATGTACTGCTCATCGTCATTGTGCTTAGAGTGGACAGTGACTCTGTCAGCGACGAGGTAGCAAGAGTAGAAACCAACACCGAACTGACCGATCATACTGATGTCTGCTCCAGCCTGAAGAGCCTCCATGAACGCCTTAGTACCAGATTTCGCGATCGTACCCAAGTTGTTCACCAAATCGGCTTTAGTCATGCCAATACCGGTGTCGATAATCGTCAGAGTACCATCGCTCTTGTTCGGGATAATCTTAATGTACAACTCCTTTCCGCTGTCCAGCTTTGAAGGATCAGTGAGGGATTCATACCGGATCTTGTCCAGGGCATCTGAAGAGTTGGAGATCAGCTCACGAAGAAAGATTTCTTTGTTCGAGTAGAATGTGTTGATGATCAATGACATAAGCTGAGCGATCTCAGCCTGGAACGCGAAGGTTTCCACCTCGGCTTGAGTCTGCATTTCTTCCGGCATCGTGGTGATTTTCTTGTTAAAACTCACTCAATAAATTCACTTGATAACTTAGCTTGAACACGTGTAGAATTCGCTTTGGATCGCGTGTAATTCGCTCTTAGTATTTTTCTTAACTGACGCCGGCGCGAGACGTCACTTAGCTTATATAGACAGCGAGAGGGGGCGACATCTATCTGCGAATAGAATTTTCTGGAAAAGGCGCGGTTTTGCCAGTGGTGCGTAAGCTATCGAAAACTATTTTAGGAATTATTTGCCAAAACGTATTTTCTAGATATTTCTTTGGCATGTTCACTATTTTAATATAATATGATAATTATGTATGTACCTATTTATTTAAACAAAAGTCTTTTCAATCATAATTATATTTTCAGTTATAAAAACGTTTCATGTGTCCAAAACACAAGACATATTTAAAAAAATAAAAGGGGTAAAAATACCATTAATTGAGTATGCAAGTGCATGTCAAAGCCAATTTTCAATGCAGAAGTGTATTAGAGAATTAACATAATAAAAATTTAATAACTTTTTTTTATACCGTTTTGTTACATTTTTCTTAGGATTTGTGGTTGCAAGTTGCCTTTTGATTACTTCTGGCTCAGTCTGCCCTAGTGTTGCCGAAAAATCGATAGTTTTACTATCGATAGTAAACAGCCAAAATCATCTACCGAACCGATAGGCCTATCGATAGTATCGATAGCTCTTTTTTGGCGATACTATTGATAAGCAACGATAGTATCGATACTATCGATAGTATCGCTCTTCGATATTGCGCAAGCTATCGATACTATCGATAGTTTTGTGCGATCGATAGTGACCTTAATTTCGATAGTATTGAATGTAGCATTGTGTGGAACAATTCACACCATTTAAAGCTTGTATTTAATATATTTTATGTTACGTGGATGTTTTTGCAGTGGATGTTTGGTTTTGAAATAGGCAATTCTCTAAACTTAACACTGTTAAGTGAGTGGATAGGATTTTTTTTACAATACTTGCACAATGTCGAAGAGCGATACTATCGATAGTATTGATAGTTTTTTGTTTTTCAACTATCGATACTATCGATTAATTATCGATACTATCGTTTTTTGGTAAACTATCGATAGTTCGATCGAAAACTATCGATAGGGCGCTATCGAGCGGCAACACTAGGCTGCCCACCCCATTGAGGATTCCGGGTCTGAGTTTCTGTGTGTGTGTCATTACACATTCATTACATTTAACAGTTGCTAAGATAACTTTATTAGTAATCAATTTTCAATGTAATGTTTAACTATACTAAATTAACACATTTTATCATACATACATAAACAACCTATATGAGTCCAACTGCTGGGCACAGGCCTCCCCTCAAACAACCGGAGGGGTGGAGCATATTCCACCACGCTACTCCACTTGCGGGTTGGTGGAGGCATTTAAATTAGTAGCCCAGAACCAACAGCTTAACGTGCCTTCCGAAGCACGGAATCATCTTTCTTTTTCAAACAACCAGGTGATTCAGCCTATAATGTCCTAGCTAAACAAAGGATACTCTCACAAAGTGATTTTCGACAGTGTCCCACGTTTTATCAGTTTTATTTTAACATTAAAGTTAGCTATGTGGTGACATGGATTCGACATAATCTTATATCTAACAATCTCAACAATATTATTAATCTAACAATCTACGCGTAGAAACTATAAATTGGAATAGAAATACGCGCAAGTTATTATTATTAAAGGTAATGAATAATGTAATTACTACTCCATAGTATTACGTGCACAATAAATCTAATGGTATTTTTTATAAAATTAACTCGCAATTGTAGGTTGAACTCCTCTGACCTGTTTGTGTTAGTAATTTTACTCGACAATAGATGACGCCACAAACTCAAACCGGGGAATGCATAGAACATTCTCGAAGGTTCGAGAACCTTCTGCGTTTAAAGCTCTAAAACGGGGATTTCTGTATGAAAATTACAAAAATGTGCTTTTAAATAAAAAGAAATTGACACATTTAGCTAAATAAAAGGAAAACTTTGATAGTTTTCATTGAAAAAAATACTTATTTTGCGACTTTAAAAGTTTCATCCAGAACATTCGTGCTATTTCCGGCGTGTAGTTCAGCTTTTGCACGCTATTGGCGCTATGTATATCCGTTTCAGTGTAAATGTACTCTTCGGTAGGTGGAGTTATACAGGCCCGTATCTATAGTACGAGCCGAGTATTGATTTTCCTATGCATTACAATGAGTTTGCAATATTCTAGAAAATGCTCCCAAATATCTAGAAATTCGCTATTTGAGCTAAAAATACTTATTAAAGACGAAACTAGGTAGAATTCAAGTCATTTTGGGATAATATTATGGTTGTTTTCATTCATAATTTATCGATTTTCTTGCAAATGCCGGTAATTTGGTCGGCCATGACATGCGTGTAGTTTTTATGTGTAGAGGTGCCTACACGAGATATTTCTTTGCGTTGTTTTAGATTGCATCAAACACGTGTTGCATTTTGCTTTAAATTGAATAACTCATACCTATTTTCGTTTTTCTTAGTGTTTTCGTTGTTTGTTCAAAATATAATAAAATCGGTGAATTTATTCATTACAAATATTTATGTTTAATGAGATTTGGGTATTAACCAAACAATTGCAATTCTGATTCTGTGTTTGGAACATATAAACAGTATTTTTTTCATTAATTATTATTCATAACCTACCTTTACTTTAGCAGGATGTTTTTATTTTTACCTACTTATATTTTAATATCTAATTAGAGCTTTCTTAACATATTAGACAAATTACTTACTCATTTATGTGTAAATACATATATTTCATAATCCATATTTTTGACATTTATCCGAAGCATGATAGGTACGTTACGATACGAATTGTGCTGCATCAGAACAATATATATTAAGTAGTGTTACTTAATATATAATAATAATAATCCAGAAATTATGACTAAACCACGTATGTATTAAGCAGTGATGGTATATATTGATAGTCTAAAAATATCCCTCACCATTATCTGTTTAGCCATTAAGTAAATAACTATTAGAAATAGACATAATTTAGGTCATGTCAAAATAATGCTGAACGCTTGCTTGCTATTCATAGTCGGGATGTGGCTTTGTCAGGAAACGCCGGGCTGCCCAACGCCTATCGGGCATGTGTGGTTTGTGATAAAACTGTTTCTAGGCGCCAAAAGTTCAATGCAATCGCAATAAAATATAATAGGTACATATATTTCATTTATTTTATTTTATTTTTTTTAAGAAAAAGAAGCATTTCAACAAAATTTTTCAATGCTGTCTTTTAGGTTAGATTCGCCGCATTCCTCACGTGGCGCATGGTCCGATGCTTTTAATTTTTTTTTTATTAAAAATATACAGTTTTAACTATTCTTTGCAAGATAAGCTATACGAATAAATAAATTAAAAAATGTTATTTAACAAGGTCATCATTAAAAATGACATATAGATAAGATCGCGTCTATTTCCCACTGGGGTAGGCAGATATCATAAAATTACCACTTACTACTCCACTTACTACTATCCACTTACTACTATCCTGACGCAACATTTTTGCTTCATACACATACATATTTTCTTCTTCTTGCCGTTTAGCCTACCTAAACCCAATTGTGGTCAAAGACGTCCCCAATCATACACACACCATGCGTTATGTAGTTACTACGAGCGATTTATTAAGAAAATTGACACAACTGTGCGTCAGTACATCACTTAGTCTTCTTCTTCTGGGTTGTGAGATGGATTACCAACCTCATCAACCCTGGTGTCAGGGTTATTATTATTACTGAGCTACTTACATTAGCTAAATACCTAATCTACCTACCTACATTGTAAATAAAAGTATGTGATTCAAGCTAGACAAACCGAAAGAAAACAAAAATGAATTCTAGAAATGCTACCCATGAATGTCTTCATAGAATTGCGAAAGCGGTATACATATAAAGCGAAAGTTGATGGTAGGGCTGGCAGAGGAAGGCCTAGAAGGACTTACATTGACCAAATTGGAGATGTCCTTCGAAAAGGTTTAGTCGATCTACTTTGCAACGGCGTGCGTGTATGAAGCGATTGATGAATGTGGAGGAAGCAAGAGAAGTGTGTCAGGATCGAAGCAAATGGAATTCTATAGTCTCTGCTTATTCCGGTGGGAAATAGGCGTGTAAATGTCTTCACCTACTTGGCTATAGTAACAGCATGAAGATAAGCAAGGCCAGGTAGTTTATAATCTTCGTAGAAAACGGAGATTCTAGATTAATCAGTCAGCAACGTTTTCAATTCGTCATTATAAGGTATGCTTATGCGTATGAGTCACTCATTCACAATGTTTCATCACTCAAACGATTGGTTCTATTGGACATGTCTACTAAGTAAGTCCCAGGTTTAAATTTGGAGTGCTACATAAGGTTACTTTAGTAAGTAGATAGATAGATAGATAAAAGTAAGAACGTAAGTATATATATATAAAAAAAGAACATTACAAATGATAATATTCCATACTACTCATCATCACAGGATTTTCATACGATAAGTACCTACTTACCAATCTATCTGTTATTGTTACATATGGCTGTGCCCACCCCTATAGGGTTTGATGGCGTGACTGCTCGTATGATTCACAGACATTACCGTCTTTGTCCCCTCTGCATGTTTCTCGAAACATGTTTTGTGTGCATTTTAAGCATCACCTCATATTATTACTTGTCGGTTAGAACCACGTGGAGTTATATTCAAGGGCAATGGCTATTCAAAAAAGGTACAGTTGATTTCCGGCATGTTGCTAAGAGATTTATATTCAATCTAATTAAAATATTTTTTTACTAAAAAAATATATTTGATATAGTTGCCAGATTTAGGTACTTGGTCTGTACAAGATCGACAAACGAATAAATACATTTTAAATACTTATTTAACAAGATTATCATGGAAAATTACATATATATTTTACAAATACGCACACACATTTTCGTCTTCTTATCTTAGCGTACTTGAGCCCACAGGTGTGCATAGGCTTCCCCAATTATACCCACACCAAGACCTGCTGCTAAGAGGTGTATTCATTGTTCAACTGGACACCCTCAGGTCTGTAGGCTTAAGTTATTGTACCGGTTGACAGCCCTCAGCGCTCCCCATTTGTCCGACCAAGTAGTTAACGCCATCTGCGGCAAACCCACAACAAGTCATGTATGTAAAAAGAGTAAAAAGTTACAGAGATAACTATCTACCTAACCCGGAAGAAGTGAAGCGTGATTGTATGATGAGCTTTATCGTTCGCGCCATAATTTAATGAATGGTCACGCCGTCATCATATCAGTCATTTAAAACATGATTATGTTCACTAATACATGTGCTTGTATTATCTAGTTACTAATTAAGCATTCAATTTAATATTATAATTAATAATAAGTCTCAGTACTGGACTAGGCACAGGCGAAATATGTAAATTAATTTAATTTATAGGTTAGAATTTACCTAATATGTATTCTTGGTCCAAATCCCTTTTAAACCCTGATAGAAATATCTATCATTAACAAATAGGTACCAACCTATACTATTTATTTTATTAATTTAGGTACATATACATCAATACATATAAAACTTTTACAGGCAGCGTTGTAAAAAGAAAGACTTGGAATACTTATATGCTTGCTAATTACATGCGTACACAGCATTTACTGTAAATGAAAACAAGTAAATTATAAAAATACTAGACTATACTAATTATAAATTATATATAAATACTATTATTTATTTTTTTATGAACAATTTTAACAATCTTACTTAATCAACCTATTTAATTTAATTTCCAATACTTATAGTTTATGTACTGTGTGTTTTCTAATGTTTGAAAAAAATATTAATTCCTAGGTACTCTTAAATAAGATACTAGGTAAATACCTAGTGCGATTAGTGCGAAGTTTGTTTCATGATAATTTCTGTCCTTGACTACACATAGGTGAAATTTGATGAAAAAAGACTGTCGTAATTTGCCAGAAATCGAATTGCTGAATGAATGATTACAGGAATAACTTTCGATTAAAACCCTATTATTACTAAAATACCTCAATTGTCAGTTATTCTATAGCCCGTATTCTAAAATTAGAACAAAAGCGTTATGGCGCGAAATGTCAATGTCGATTATTGCACCTCAAATTGTAAATTTCCTTTTTTAGTTTCAAAATAGAAGTGAATTTCTTTGTTAGGAGAAACATAAAAGACGAAGAAATATGATTCATATAAAACAATGCGTTCATTTATTTCTAGTGATAGGTATATAGGTACCTAAAACATAAACAAACTTTCGACATACAATCTAGATTGTACTACTATAGATGTGTGGTTTTACATGCCAGAAACATGCATTGCTAGAGCTTTCGGTGGCAAAAACTCGTGAAGATTTCAAGGCAAATTCGAGAATGTGATGAATTTTTGGGTGCTACTGACGCCATCTAGTAGTGAGTAGAGTAACTACAAAACTAGGTCAACTCGTGACATTATGAACATTTATCGTGATTTTATTGTCTCGTGTAAGTAATGTAAAATGGATTGTGTAAAATTCTCATAAATATTGAATGATATTTTTAAAAGTTAATAACGATTGGATTAGTGATAAAAGAACAAGATATCCATCCTAGAATTTGTAGTGACATCTAGTGTCCTATAGCGGAAGTACATCGTCATGCAGGTGCTTTGCATTGTGTTATCTAGGGAAGCTAATCTTATGTTAGTATAACTACTACATGGTAGATGGCGGTCTCAATACTGAACATCAATTTTAACATAATTAAGAAAAGTAGTGAATTATTTAATTATTATAAATAAGAAAAATAGTGTTAAAATATAATTCAAAACACGATTTTATTTTTTGTTGTTAATGGCATTCTTTCATTTTACAGAATATTCAAGAGCCCACTAGTAATATCTAGTACGTTGTAGTTCAGCTACTTGTCACTAGGTAGCGCTGTTACTTCTATTTAGTTCTCGAGTTTTCCACCCTTCTCGAGAGCGTTACAGGGATATAAAAGCAAGCAGCGCTCTGCGTTTGGCAAGTAGAATTACAAAGTGAGCGTTCGAAAGCGATCGTGCGAGTTTCCAAGCGATTTTCCATCGAGTTTTCTCAATTAAATCTACAGATATGGCGCTGCTTCCTTACTTATTAGACGAGCTTCGTCCGAGAAGGGCCCGCGACCATCTTTTAGGGCTAGACTTGTCTCCAGACGACTTCTTGACCGACATCTTCGACCGGCCAGCACTCCAAATCCGAAGGTACATGCGTCCGTGGAAAAACCTATCGGCTCTAGCAAAGGATGTCGGATCAACGATCAAAAGTGATAAAGAGAAATTCCAAGTGAATTTGGACGTACAGCACTTTGCTCCTGAAGAAATATCGGTGAAGACTTCTGATGGATACGTCGTGATAGAAGGGAAACATGAAGAAAGGAAAGATGAGCACGGATTTGTGTCACGACACTTCAAACGCCGTTACGCTTTACCTGAAGATTGTAACCCAGAAACCGTGGAGTCTAAACTTTCATCCGACGGTGTCCTGACTGTCATCGCTCCGAAGGTTTCTTCAGGGAAGGACGAGAAGGTCATCCCAATAACCCACACTGGTCCCGTGAGAAGGAAGGCGATAGAAAATGACGAAGAAATGAATGGACAACCAGAGCCAGAAGAGAAATCGCCACAGAAAAAGCGAAGGCGTTGATTCCGTTTTTTTCGTTTTTTTTTTTATAAAACTGCATTTAACTTAGGTAGATAGGTAGGTACTTTTATTTGTATCTTAGATAGTTTATAGGTAGGTACCTACCTACCAACATTTCAACGGTAAAATTACTACGTATAATTTTTTTGTAAAGATAAACATGCATTTTAGATTTGAAGGCAATGCATTATTCTTATGCATGTTCATCTTTTAATTAATTAAGCTAAGTTGTAATTAATTAGTCCCAGTATTTTCAAGTACAATTCTATAATAAGAAAGACTGATTTTCTAAGAGATTTGATAAATAAATATAATTCTAAGAACATTTTTATAATCTTTTATTTGCCAAAGTCGACAACTCCTCTAAAAACTTAATTTAGAGAAATTCAATTCATAGATGGATGTGTCTCTGACTACCCCTATTGGGATATAGTCGCGATCATACATTAAATTATTCCTATGGTGCTGTAGGTATGATTAATGCACATGCCACATACCTATAACTGCACATCTAGTTCTCAAACTGAATACGCTTACAATGATATCATCATCAGCCAAGTAAGTTCAAGGATTTATGGTGATATAAACGCCTGACAGATTATTAAAGCAATGCATTCAATCGTTGTACATTTACAAACTTATGACAGGCATTATTCTCTTATGACACTAGAAGACACTTTGTTTCCTCACTAAGAGAAAAACTATTCATCATATCACTAGCGTTATCATCATCATCAGCCCAGTAACGTCCCCACTGCTGGGGCACGGGCCTTCCCTATGGATGGATAGGGAGAGGGAGATCGAGCCTTAAACCATCACGCGGGCCCAGTGCGGATTGACGGTTATTAACGACTGCTAATGCAACCGGGACCAACGGCTTAACGTGCATTCCGAAGCACGGAGGAGCTCGAGATGAAAACTTTATTTTTTGTGGTCACCCATCCTATGACTGGCCTTTGCGAAAGTTGCTTAACTTCAACAATCGCAAACCGAGCGCGTTTAACGCTGCGCCACCGAGCTCCTCGCGCCACCGAGATCCTCACTAGCGTTATCAAATCAAATCAAATATACTTTAATGCACACAAACATACAAAAACACCCCGTTCCCCGTCATCCCGTTCCCACAGGGTCCGCTTACTTAACCTGAAGATTTGACAGGTCCGGCTTTTTACAGAAGCGACTGCCTGTCTGACTTTCCAACCCGCGAAGGGAAAACCAGCCTAGTACAGGTTAGGTCACATACCTCCGGAACGCATTTTTGAGAAGGTGTGTTTCCTGGTGTTTTCCTTCACCACCGAGCACGTGACAATCATTTATAATCTCAACATGAATTCGAAAACAAATTCGAAAATGATTGGTTTATCCTGTGTTCGAATCTCGGTGGGGACATATCCCAAAAAATCACTTTGTGATCCCTAGTTTGGTTAGGACATTACAGGCTGATCACCTGATTGTCCAAAAAGTAGGATGTTCCGTGTTTCGGACATACGTACGTTTGTTACATGAGCCATGTCAGGGGCCTTTGGCGGCTCAATGTTAACCCTGACACCAGGGTTGATAAGGTTGGTAATCACAACCCACACGATAGAAGAAGATTAAGTAATTGGAAACGTCAACAGCATTTATTACATTTCAAACAATCCATTAGAAAGCATGCGCCTAGCAATACTGATTTCTCTTCAACACTCATAGTTATTGGAAAGGTAACACCGAATTTGTATTCATTTACGTTGCTTATCTCCCATTTACTCATTATAGTGCCTATTTTCTCTTCACCAGACATGATGTCATACACGAATTTGAACACCTTCTGAGCTTTCAACTTCAATATTGGTTCGCCAGAACGGTTTTTCATAACGTAATTTTGACTCCAACATTTATCTTGTTCGACAGAACCTACAAAGTTACCTGGGGGTGCCCACACTAATACGTTGTTGAAGAATAATTTCGTAGGCTTCTTCACCTGAATAATTTCATTTCCGTAGTTGTTAAAGACCTTTATTGTGAAACGTTCTTGTTTTTGTAACTCCTTCACGGCGAGGAAAACTTTTTCGCCTGCGTTATTGTAAATAGTATAGCCGACTCTCCGCGTTTTGCTTATTACTTCGTGTAAGGCGTCGACTCTCTCGACTACTAGAAGCTCGTTCAAGGTACACAGGTAAGCTAGACCGGGATAGTCAGTGGCTACAACCGGGCAAGCCATCCATTTCTCGACTTTATCTTTGGCATCTTTGGTTTCCGATTTTAACATTTAGTTTTCCAATTTTTTTTCATTGTGTCCACAAAATGAGTTTATCGGTTCCGCTCCATTTTTTTTACTGTTGTCGCAATAATGCCGCTGATTGTAGACATGGTTTATTATATAAAATAGTGAGGAAATTGGTTTCGTGAATGACATTTTGACGACATAGTTACAGAGAGTTGTGAATTGATTGAGAGAATACGCACGAAGAAGTTTGTCTAAACTTTATGATCGAAGCTATCGCCATCTGTTGAAATTCGCACGTACTATTATGACTATGAAGCTTACTTGGTTGCTTGCTATTTTAGTAGCCTAAAAGTTTAGTCTGTGTGTTACTCCTATTTATCGCTAGATGTCGCTGAAACAAAAACTTTGAATTTTGTTATGCGTATTTTATTTACCTACACTTACTATTTATGAGATTTATTTTCGCATACAACTTATAACTACGCATAAATTGCTGAGTTTGGAATTATACATTTTCCTGCTAAAACAGGAAGGAATAAGGAAAATCATGCGTTACTTATGTACTTATATTTTCTACTAGGTAGGCTAGGTACCTAATAGTAGGTAATACAGAAATGCTTCACCTAGTTACCACGTTTCTTCTAAGATTTTGTTATAAATAGGTATTTCTTAGAGATGCACCCACTAGACGCCGACTAGTCGGAAAATATTATAATCGGTGACGTAGGAGGGAAAATGTATTTTTTATTTTATAAAATAAGTACTGTACTTAATCACCACATAGTATAAAACAAAGTCGCTTTTTCTGTCCCTATATCCCTATATACGCTTAAATCTTTAAAACTACGCAACGGATTTTGATGCGGTTTTTTTTTTAATAGATAGGGTAATTCAAGAGGAAGATTTATGTATAATAACATCCATTAAATAGAGGAGAAATACTGTTATTTTTTGAGGTTTTTAATGTGATGTCATGTCGTGTTAATTTTTTTAGTACTGTTCAGATCAATCAATCAATCATTTATTTACCAGAATACAATTTACAAAAGATGGTATAGTATTACAGTAGGTCATAGTATTCAACCTTAACTAGGCAATCAAATATTTTAACAATTTGAAAACAAAACTTCCAATCATAATAAATTTAAAATTTTACGTTTTAAAAGACAAATAATCTTTTAAATCATAAAAACAATTCTCCAACAACCAATTTGTCAATGTTTTCTTAAAACAGCTTCCTTCCAATGACTTCAGACAATCCGGTAGTTTATTATATATTAAAATACATAAGTTAAAAACATTTTTTTCATAAATAAAACACCTGGAAGGGGGCTGATATAGCATGTCTTTATACTGTGCTCTAACATGTCTGTTTGAACGTTCTCTACGGAGTTGGAATATATGTTGGTTACACAGAGGCGGAGGACAGGAGTCCTAGTACGGCTTTGAAATAGACTACTCTGGGCCCTGGGCGCTCCACTCGCGTCAGACAGCGTGCTGCGGGGCGGAAGGCAAGAGGGAAACCTAGGGCGGTATATTTTTCCCTAAAACAGTAGTATGGAGATCCCGCTTAGGGACGGTACTGAAAAGTATCGGCGTCCGAAGGATACGATTCCGACGACCCGATTACTCTAGCCGCAGCCAATCAGCTCGCGACACCCCGCCGGCGTGGTCGACGATTTCTCTCATTCAGCTCTTATCGCTATCGACCCACTAGGGTCGATTAATTCTTTCAAATATTTTTCCTCTCAGACGACGCCCTGAGCCGAGGTTCGCGGCCTACTGGGCACCCTCAGGCCTGTTGTCTTAAACGTTGTACCGGGTGAGAGCCTTTAGCGCTCCCCATTTATCCGGCCAAGTAGTTAATGCCATCTGCGGCAAATCTACAATAAGTCACAATAATGAAAGTAGTATGGAGAGTGCAGCACCGACAAGAGCGTGGCTCTTAAATTAGTGATGATTCAAAAGTCATTGGTTTAGGCCCGAACTGGAAATCTATCAAATGAAATGAAATTCTTTATTTGTGAACACAGGTATACAAATAGATATTGTTAGATGTCAATTTGAAACTATGTTGTATTTAAAGAAATATTACACCTATAGGTACATAAAATAGAGAGCCGTGATAGCCCAGTCGGTAGAATGCTTGCCTCTCACTTTGAGGTCGTAGGTTCGAATACACCACCGGCCTAAACCAATGATAGTCGAATTTGTTTTCGAATTCATGTTTGGATCATAAACGATTATCACGTGCTCAGCGGTGAAGGAAAACATCGTGAGGTCCACATTCCCGAGAAATGCATTTTCGGAGGTATGTGACCTAACCTGTGGCTGGTTTTCCCGTCGCGGGTTGGAAGGTCAGACAGGCAGTCGCTTCTGTAAAAAACCGGACCTGTCAAATCTTCAGGTTAGGTAAGCGGACCCTGTGAATAACGTAATGCTGGGAGATGTATAGGTACATAAAATACTTGCAAAAGCGGAAAGGAATCGGGTCAGCTGTTAGGCCGCGCGGCCGTCCGCGGCCGTTCACCCTTCCAAGTAAACAAAAGAGGATCTATTATATAAAAATAATAATGCCAAATCTCCTTTCGTATTACGGGAAATCTTTAATTGACTACCTCCCTCGTATATAACCAGATATACTTATATCTGCATGGAAGCACACACCCATGGAGACAAACAGTTATATATAAATAGTTGTGTGTATATATAGTAATAAAGTATAAATGATGGAAGAACATATAGGAAAATATAATATATTTGTTCGCATAGCTACAACGCGAGCTATGTATATTGCTCAGTGATGGATTACGACGTCTGTGGAGTCGAAGAAATGTAAAAATTATTTATAAAAAAAATATTATTTAAATGTGTCTATTAATCATCATCACCAGCCCATTAACGTCCCCACTGCTGGGGCACGGGCCTTCCCTATAGATGGATAGGGAGATCGGGCCTTAAACCACCACGCGGGCCCAGTGTGGATTGGCTATTACGGACTGCTAATGCAGCCGGGACCAACGGCTTAACGTGCCTTCCGAAGCACGGAGGAGCTCGAGATGAAAAGTTTTTTTTTATTTTTCTGTGGTCACCCATCCTATGACCGGCCTTTGCGAAAGTTGCTTAACTTCAACAATCGCAGACCGAGCGCGTTTACCGCTGCGCCACCGAGCTCCTCTATTATTAAATGCATTTAATCACCACAATTAAAAACAAAACAAACACATCTTATAAATAAAACACCTCCTCCAATGCGTCACATCAAGGTGAGGAGGTCGAGGCAAGGTGTCCAACAGGCTGGCAGCATTACCCCTCTGAATCGCCAGACTAATTCTCTGACAGAAGTAACTACCAGCCCTAGCATCCCCCGAAGCCCGGATAAGACGCATTGAGAGATACTTAACAAACATTTTTGCTTCTGGACCCCAAGGACCCATTTATATTATTTATATTTCACACTAGCAACGCATACATAGTATTACATAGCAGTCTCAGAAAGTGATTTTACAGAACCTACGGATCGTTAGAGTAATGGTCTAACTAGTAACATAATTAATGTAATATAAGTACTGACTACCAGGCCGTAATCAAAAAAACATCATCACATCATTTTGATGTTTTGTTATTTTATTTTTAATATTTTATGAATATGGGTAGCTTAATGTATTTTATTAATTTTTATTTATTATATAGGCAGAAGTTAACGTAATGTAATTTGTACCGTCCGTTCTTTCATTGTGTATGCTTGAAAAAGTAGAATTTGGTGATACCTACTATTTTTATGCAATGTACCTAACCTGAATTCATGCAATAAACGTTTATTATTATTATACTTCCAAACGTTTTCTGTATTTTTATCTTTGGAAATTTTCAAACTTTTGTTAGATCCAAACGATACTAGACTTTTGGGAGCAATCCAAGCTCGAGTCACATCGAAAGCGTCGAAAAATATGAGTCTGTAATATTCATCATCATGTCCCTAGCATTATCCCGTTTTTCACAGGGGCCGCTTACCTAACCTGAAGATTTGACAGGTCCGGTTTTTTTTTACAGAAGCGACTACCTATCTGACCTTCCAACCCGCGAAGCGAAAACCGGCCTAATACATAAATATAAAATACTAAATACTCCGTCGACTCCACGCCACCTCTGTCCGGAACACACATACGAAGCGCTACGCTCCGTCTTAAGGACGACATATGAAGTAATTTTTTTTCCAACTACCCCCCATTCGAGTCTTCACCTTAACTCAACGGGAATACGACCTAAAATCATTTTGTTGGCGAAATATTTTTTCCATTTCATATTTACGAATATGCCCCAAATTCCCCAAAAATTAGAACCGTGAAAGCTAGGGGGTGAGCGGGAGAGGTGGATTTTTCTACTCTCATAGGGTGGGGAGCGAGAAGCAGATAGTTTTACAGAAAGAGAAATACCGTATTCTTTTGTAGTTCCGTCATCTGTGCCGTTTTGATTTGGCTTTAATTATTTCTAGCGCTCGGTGGCGTGAGGAGCTCGGTGGCGCAGCGGTAAACGCGCTCGGTCTGCGATTGTTGAAGTTAAGCAACTTTCGCAAAGGCCGATCATATGATGGGTGACCACAAAAAAAACATCTTGAGCTCCTCCGTGCTTCGGAAGGCACGTTAAGCCGTTGGTCCCGGCTGCATTAGCAGTCATTAATAACCATCAATCCGCACTGGGCCCGCGTGGTGGTTTAAGGCCCGATCTCCCTATCCATCCATAGGGAAGGCCCGTGCCCCAGCAGTGGGGACGTTAATGGGCTGATGATGATGATGATGATTTCTAGCGCGTGCTCGAGCTCCATCGAAAACATGACACATACATAAACTCACGACAATATTCCCACCCGGGTGAGCCCTTAGCGTTCCCCATTTGTCCGGCCATGTAGTTAATACCACTTTCCTTGCTGTTAGAAGCTACAGTAGTTTTAGGCGAGACGTTCGTTATGTTAAAAAATGACTATTCAGTGTAACTATGTTACCTACTTCTTCTATCGTGTGGGTTGTGAGGTGGATTACCAACCCCATCAACCCGGGTGTCAGGGTTATTACTGAGCCGCCAAAGGCCCCTGACATGAATCATGTAACGACTACTCGCTGAATTCGACTTTGTAAGTTTGAATTCATTTTTGGATCATAGCTATAATTGATGAGGAATACAACATTTTATTTAAATTTGACGAGCGCGAATTTATGTATGTATGTATGTTCAAAATATTATTATTATTAATGTTACATACATAATCTTAAGACAGAACAGAAGAGGCAAGATGTTTGGACACCTAATAAGACACGACGAATTTATTAAAAACATCTCAGAAGGAAAGCTAGAAGGAAAGGAAGGGGAAGACCAAGAAGAGCTTACATGGAACAGATTAAAGAGAAGGTTAACGTCGTGTCTTATAGGGAAGTCAAGGAATTGGCCTTTGATAGACTGGAATGGAAAATGCTGCACCAAGAGCGATGCGATTAAATTGACGATGACATAAACTCACGCCTATTTCCTACCAAGGTAAGCACAGACTATGGAATTCCATTTGCTTCGATCTACACACTTCTCTTGCTTCCTCCACATTCATCAATCGTTTCATACACGAACGCCGGGTCAGAGTAGATCGTATTAAACCTTTTCTAAGGACATTTCCAATTTGGTCAATGTACGTCCTTCTAGGTCTTCCTCTGCCAGCCCTACCACCGACCTTCGTTTTTTATCCCGCTTTCGTGATCTTATAAGATTTTATTATTATGTCGTGGGATGTCAGGTAAGATGCATTAGGATGTTATGAACGATCATTTTGTCAGTTGGAGGATTTTTAATATTACCTAAACGTTATTACTTGGTCCCGGGTTCGAATCCCGGTGGGGTCATATTACAAAATACACTTTGGGATCCCTAGTTTGGTTAGGGCATTGCAAGCTGATCACCGAAGTGTGCGAATGAAAAATGATCTGTGCTTCGGAAGGCACGTTAAGCTGTTGGTTCCGGTTACTACTTGCTGATGTAAGTAAGTAGTCGTTACATGAGCCATGTCAGGGTTCTTTGGATCAATAGTAACCATGACATCAGGGTTGATGAGGTTGGTACTCCGCCTCACAACCCACACGATAGAAGAAGTATTATATAAAAAGTAATTTTCGTAACGTTTGCTACGGCGGCGTAGTAGATAAATTGTAGCTAAAAATAGAAACATTATTTGCGTGTTGTCGAGTACTGAAGGAACCCTTTTCAGTATTGATGCCGAATCCAGTACAGACCATCTAATTTTATTTTAAGTTATACCTGTCATCTTCCTATCCGCCTAAAAGGAAAGGGACGGGTGATCGACAGGCATAAAATTTATGGAGCACACGTCAATTTCAGCTAGAAATGTAAAACTCCCAAAATTTCATATCGGCCAATAACCCGACAGAATTGAGTTGACAGCACACGTCAAACGGGTTGCACAACAGCGAGACGCCTATTTGATTCGCCCGGGTTATTCATTCAATTTAAAATTACCATCCGTCCGTCCCATTCCTTTTCGTTGATAAGAAAGTGACGAGTATAACTTGAAGTGAAATTAAGAGACTCATCACGAAAATCACTTTGTGATCCCTAGTTTGGTTATAGGACAATACAGGCTGATCACCTGATTGTCCCAAACAAAGAAGATCCGTGTTTCGGAAGGCATGTTAAGCCGTTGGTCCCGGTACGGCAATGCAGGACGGAAGAGGCAAGTCACAGGGACTGTAATCTGGAACCTGACAGAGGGCAGCAGAAACTGTCAGTACTATTCAGAGGCGTAGGACAGGAGTCCTAGTACGGCTTTGAAATAGACTACTCTGGGCGCCATCCCTCTCGCGTCAGACAGAGTACTGCGGGGCGGAAGGCAAGAGGGAAACCACTGCCCTATTTTTCCCTAAAAAGTAGCACGGAGAATGCTACACTGACAAGAGCGTGGCTCTTAAATTAGTGATGATGTACGGTGACCTTTTAAGAAGTTGGGGTTTTTTTTTTCGTTGATGGAAGTCATAGCATCACGGCTGCATCCCTGAAGGGGTAAGCAGCATAAACACCCGCTCTTCGCCAGCATGCTTGAGTCCCTTGAAACACGGAGCGAGTCAATAGCCATTAACCGGGCACAAATCCTGGAAACCAGGCGATATCAAGTATCTATGTTTGGCTAGTTCATATGGAATTTTATGACTTGAACGAATATTTTCAACAACAATGATATTTAAAATTGACGAATGTTTATAATGTGACTAATTATTAGGTACTTACTTAATTCCTTGATGCTTAGTTAGTTAGTTAGTTAGTGGGCTCTGTTTTCCGCATTTAGACTCTAAGATGGCCCATTATGCGTGTAATTGTTGACTACGTAAGCCAACCTAACTCCTTCCAGAAGCTCAGAAGCCTCCTGGGGTTTTCACAGGTTTCGCGGAGCGACCCCATTCTTTTGAGGATTTTTGCCCGTTGTGCTGACACTCCCGTGCATTCCTGGATTACATGGGGGGCAGTTTCTTCTGCGTCCAGACAGCCTCTGCAAAGTGGGCGTTATCCCTAAGTTAAATAGGTGCTTGTTGAGTGGGCAGTGACCCGTAATACTGCCCACTACTATTCGAAGGTCATTGCGGTTTAAACGAAGCAGTCGGCGAGTGAAGCTCTTGGATATCATCGGCATGATATCCTTCGACTGTCTGCATGTGGGCAATTCCTTGATGCTTAATACTGACATTATTTGGAATATTGTACGTCCGACATGGACATGCTGTTGAGGCAATTTCATAATGTTTGACACCTGCATGTATGTAGGGTCACGAGCATTAATATGTATACACTTTGGTACCATGTCACATTAACTTTTTTGACAAATTGAACTGTAAGTCCCACTAAATGTCAAATAATGTTAGTGCGACAGAGTCCTAAAGTGGGTACATTATATTGCTCATGACTGTACCCAGCTTCTCAATAAATGTTTCTTGTTTGTTTGTTATGATCAAAATATGAATGAAAAGTCATATGTTGTTTTTTTTTACATAATACAAGTAGTTTTAGTAAACATGTTTTCCTCTATTCTCATGGCCGCGCGTTACCAAACCCCCCTCGTCCCAAGGCGCCTGTTTGACGCTTTAAAAGAATCGCGACGTCCCATATTTTGCTGTTACGCCTCTTTTGAATTTGTCGTAAGTTACTGCAGTCTTCAGATAGGTAGTCACATACATAACATAGACATAAACAGCGTACATACTTCCCACTGCTGGGCATAGACCTCTCCTCTATCAACTGGAGAGGCGGAGCATACTCCACCACGCTGCTCCACTGCGGATAAGTGGAGGCATTTGAGAAGCACGGAATTATCTGTCTTTTTCGGACAACCAGGTTCTAGCCAAACAAAGGACAGTCTCACAAAGTGATTTTCGAGAGTGTCCCCATAGGTAATGGAACCCTGACCTCCAGAACATGAGCCCAATGCTCTAATAATTTGACCACGGAGGCTGTGAATACTTACAAAGACTACTTAATTGCATATATAACATCACTTCCGAAGGCAGAGGTGTTTAATAATATACAGGGTGCAATGGTTATAGTATACAGGGTGTTAGTAACATCGTAACGAATACTCAGGGGGATGATTCAGACCATGATTCTGAGTTGATATCAAGTGGAATTTACGTAGCAAAAGTGTGAATCTGTAATTAAAAAAAAACACAAAAATTTTCATGAATTTTCCGTCAAGAAATTTCACTTGATATCGACTCAGAATCATTGTCTGCTTCATCCCCTCAGTATTCGTTACGATGTCAATAACACCCACTATTTGTATGGCTACCTGTACGTCCTTGTACAGCGTGTAAGTTACATCGTAACGAGTACTAAGGGGGATGATTCAGCTCATTATTCCGAGTTAATACTGAGAACTGATACTAGGCAGCTAAATTACTCAATTGTATACCAATATTTTATGTTTATTTTTATTTTTTTAAAGAACGTCTAGGGCCCTGTGCCGAGGTTTTTCTTGCAGCTTCTTTTCCCCGGCTATACAGGTTGTGAGAAGCTGCAGTAGTTTTAGGCGGATGAGACGTTCTTTATGTAAAATTGACGATACAAAGTGTAACTATATTACCTATTGAATAAAGATATTTTTGAATTTGAATTTGAATTTAATATCAAGTGGAATTTTACATTACACAAGCATAGAATTGAAAATAAATTTAAAATTAAAAAGTCATGTATTTTGCGACGGAAAATTCCACTTGGTATTAACTCAGAATCATTAACCTGAATCATCCCGTTCAGTATTCTTTACTATGTCACTAATACCTTGTATAAAAGCTTGTTCTATAGAATAGGGGCTAGCCTATTGCCATGAACCGGGCACAAATCCTGGAAACCATGAGATAATCAATTAGGTATAATAATAGCACTCCCATGGTGCATACAGGGATAATCGCCGGTTGGTGTCACACCACATTTAGATTAAACTGTCTTAAGGGGCCTCTACGTGTTGGCTTCGGCCCCACGCACGCCTTCCAAAAGTCCGGGCGTCCATAGGCTCGAGATATGATAAAGACATACAATAATAATAAAAAAGTTTATTTAGGTAAAACCTATGATACCCATATACATTTACAACATTAAAATATACACACATTAATATTGGCGTTGGCCGTGCGGGGCAATATGTTGGCCCGCAGGTTTGCAAGGTGTTCGGACAAAGTTAAAATAGCATTATTCAAGGCTTACTGTCAGTCGTTCTACACTTGCAGCCTGTGGGTCAACTATACACAGAAAGCTCTCAGCTCTCTGAGAGTATTATATAATAATATGTTCAGGATGCTGCTTCGGCTGCCGCGATTCTGCAGTGCATCAGGGATGTTCGCAGATGCCCATGTAGATGGCTTTGCTGCTATTATGAGAAAAAGAGTAGCATCCTTGATGTGCAGGGTGCGTGGCAGCGGCAACAGCCTCCTAAAAATTGTAGCGGCCTGCGCCCAGGGTTCATTTTTTGAGCACTGGACAAAGGCTCATATATTACCAAAACCCAGCTCTTATTTATAAGTATATTGTTAAGATAACATTAGCTATTAAGTTGCCTTTCATACTAACCCCTATGGATGTGTTAATGTCTGAAATAAATATATTTGAATTTGAATTAATACATATATAGTTGGAAAACATACAGGTATATACATGGTGGTAAGGCCAAAATGCCTTTTAAAATCCAAATCCCATTGTTTAACTATTGTGTCTGGAAATCCGGGCGTTACGAGGATATGGGTGCCGCAGCTCACCACAAAAGGCTTTTTTTTTTTTGACGTGACTTATTGTAGATTTGCCGCAGATGGCATTAACTACTTGGCCGGACAAATGGGGAGCGCTGAAGGCTCTCACCCGGTACAACGTTTAAGACAACAGGCCTGAGGGTGCCCAGTTGGGCGCGAACCTCGGCTCAGGGCGTCGTCTGAGAGGAAAAAATATTTGAAAGAATTAATCGACCCTAGCGAGTCGATAGCGATAAGCGCTGAATGACCACAAAAGGCCAGGGTTCAAATTATCTATGATCCAAACGTGAATTCAAACTCACAAAGTCGATAGTGGTTTAGAGCCCAATACGGGATTCGAACCCGGGATACTACGATGCAAGTAACGCATTCTCCGAACACGACTATTACGAATATATCACAAGTTTGTCATAAATAAAAAAATAAAAAAAACTTTTATTAAAAAAAAAAAAACAGATTTATGACAGCAATAAGGATATTTGCAACTACAAACATAAAGAGTCGGGAGTGCTCTTATCTTCGGGATTGAACTCTGGACCCTCCATTTGGCAGCCAGCCAACAAGTAAAGATCGTATTACCAGCGTAGCTCACACACTGAATCAAATTGCCAGTTTGCATTTCCCTGGGTTTGTGGAATAACTGTCAAGAATGTTTAGGGATGCTCTAAATGAGAAAACAAATATATTTCCTACGAATAAATTATTCATCGTATATTTCCCATCAATATTTTCAATCAGAAATCAAATCAAATCAAATATACTTTATTGCACAGAACTAAATTTAAACAAACAGACATAACAC
The DNA here is from genome assembly GCF_024362695.1 of Pectinophora gossypiella. Lineage (NCBI taxonomy): Eukaryota > Metazoa > Arthropoda > Insecta > Lepidoptera > Gelechiidae > Pectinophora > Pectinophora gossypiella. The sequence continues at coordinate 9,720,034 of NC_065427.1, read as the reverse complement.
AAATCAAAATCATTAATCAGAATCATTTATTCAACGTAATTATCATGGATAAACTTGTTGAATGTCAATGTAACATTTTTGAATTTACGTCATTTCGCAAGGTGTTATGGCTGAGGAGAAGAAATGAAAAGAAACTGCAACAGCAACACATCTTTTAAAAACCAACGAGGGTATACATTACAAGTTATTTAATAACTAGAGGAACACATTCACATTCACATTTGCAACAATCTCAAAGACATTATCGGCCTCAGGTTGGAATTCCAGTGGGGATATATCACAAAAATCACTTTGTGATCCCTAGTTTGGTTAGAACATTACAGGCTGATCATCCGATTGTCCAAAAAGTAAGATGATCCGTGCTTCGGAAGACTGGTTGCGGTTACTACTTACAGATGTAAGTAAGTAGTCGTTACATGTCAAGGGCCTTTGGCGGCTCAATAGTAACCCTGCCACCAGGGTTGATGGGGTTGGTACTCCACCTCACAATCCACACGATAGAAGAAAGAGAATGTCCTGTTGTGTGTTGCAATAAATAAATAAATATGTGCGACATTTTATCACTTTTTTCTATGACGTCACAGTGTGCTTTTTCATACAAATTCCATAGTAATTTCGTGTTTTGACGTTAAGTAAAAAGTAACGGATTCGACTAGTTGGAAACTCGTGGTGTCCAGGATTTGTGCGCGGTTAACTGGGTGTACAGTAATAAATGAGCAATATAATGTACAAACTTTAGGACTCTGTCGCACTAACATATTTGACATTTAGTGAGACTTACAGTTCAATTTGTTAAAAAGTTAATGTGACATGGTACCAAAGTTTATATACATATATTACTCGTGACCGTACTATACACCTCTGCCTACCCCTGTCGTGATGCTATATTATGTTTGTCAGGTTGTGACGTATTGTTGGCTATTAAAAAATACTTAATACGTCATAATAAATTGGGAGATTTCCATTTGGGGCATGAGGTCACGTCAACTCGAACGGGCAGTCGCCACCGCACCTTTTCTTAAAGCGATTTGGTTTATTTTCAGGGTTCGCTACTCAAATACGAACTTATAACATTGGCACCCTTCATGCAGCTTTCATATAACAGCCTCCGTGGTCTAGTGGTTAGAGCCTTAGGCTCACGATCTGGAGGTCCGGGTTCGATTCCCGATGGGGACATTGTCGAAATCACTTTGTGAGACTGTCCTTTGTTTGGTAAGGACTTTTCAGGCTTGAATCACCTGATTGTCCGAAAAAGTAAGATGATTCCGTGCTTCGGAGGGCACGTTAAGCCGTTGGTCCCGGCTATTAGCCGTAAAAAACACCTCCACCAACCCGCAGTGGAGCAGCGTGGTGGAGTATGCTCCATACACCCTGCGGTTGATTGAGGGGAGGCCTGTGCCCAGCAGTGGGACGTATATAGGCAGTTTATGATGCAGCTTTCATGGTCTAGTGGTTGGAGAGCTCAGGTCCTGGTTCAATTCCCGATGGGGACAGAAGCGATTTCCAGTCAGATCTTCCGTTGAATTTATGTCACATACCTCCAAAACGCATTTCTCGGGTATGTGGGTTTCCTTACGATGTTTTCTTTCACCGCTGAGCACGTGATAATCATTTGTGATAGAAACATTTTCGAAAATGAATATTTTTTTTGACGTGACTTATTGTAGATTTGCCCCAAATGGCATTAACTACTTGGCCGGACAAATGGGGAGCGCTGAGGGCTCTCACCCGGTACAACGTTTAAGACAACAGGCCTGAGGGTGCCCAGTTGGGCGCGAACCTCGGCTCAGTGCGTCGTCTGAGAGGAAAAATATTTGAAGAATTAATCGACCTTATTGGGTCGATAGCGATAAGCGCTGAATGAGGGATAGGTGTGTTACAGAAAAGTCGACCACGACGGCGGGGTCGGTATCGGGGTTCTGAATTGTTTGTTATGCATTGCAAGTTATTTAATAACTAGAGGATCACATTCAATACGAGACATTTTTATCATTTAGGTAATCATTAATCTTATAATAAGCTATTTCACATGAGCTTTAAATTTATTTTCTGACAAATTCAAAGTATTATCCACGTATTGTAGTGTAAGTTTTTAATTTGACTATGTTATATATTTTATTAACATTGTATTTAGTAATAATTGCCAATTAAATAAATAGTACTTAGGTGAAGTAAAAAAAAGTATTATCTGATATTTTATTGTAAAAACGTATACATAACCCCAAAAAAAGATGAAATTAATTTAATTTACTTTAATCCTTAATGAGATAAAGGACATGCCAAGGAAGCCAAACAACAGAAAGTATTTGATGTTATATTCGCTCCCTGAAAAACATAGAAACCAATATGAACAATTCACATAAAATAACATAACATCATCCCGTTGTTCACAGGGTCCGCTTACCTAACCTGAAGATTTGACAGGTCCGGTTCTTTACAGAAGCGACTGCCTGTTCGACCTTTCGACCCGCAAAGGGAAAACCAGCCCAATACAAGTTAGGTCACATACCTCCGAGACGCATTTCTCGGGAATGTGGGTTTCCACGGTTCCCTCAACATTGAGCTCCCCCGCACGTGGTAATCATTTATGATCCAAACATGAATTCGAAACTCGACAATCATTGGTTTAGGTTTGTGCTGGATTCGAACCTGCGACCTCAAAGTGAGAGGCAAACGTTCTACCAACTGGGCAACCACGGCTTTTTCTTTAATAACATAATATAACAAATATTTTATTGCACAAACAGGAAATACAAAATAAAAAACAAAAGAGAAATAGATAACTATCTACCTTATTTATTTGCCTTTTATCTATCTTATGGATTAGTTTTCGAAATAAATATTTTGAATTTGAATTTGATAACAATAGGCGGCTTCATTGCTAAGTAGAAAAGAATCGATCGACTTAATATCGACTGATACGTCACTATTCTCATAAAAGTCACAACACTAGCTTACGTACTTTGACAGATCGAATTCTTACCGCGCATTCAGACGATTGTAAAATCTTATCTTATTGAAATATAATCAATAATTGTATTGAACTGGTCGTTCTGTTTAATATTAGATAATAAATCAAAAAAATAATCAAATAAATCTTCAATCTTCGTTTTCGTCTTTGTAACTATCTTCTTCTATCATGTGGGTTATGAGGTGGAGTACCAACCTCATCAACCCTGGTGTCAGGGTTACTATTGAGCCGCCAAAGGCTCTTGACATGGCTCATGTAACGACTACTTACTTACATAAGTAAGTAGTAACCGCAACCTGTCTTCCGAAGCACGGATCATCTTATTTTCCGACAATCAGGTAATCAGCCTGTAATGTCCTAAACAAATTCGGGACCACAAAGTGATTATTGTGATATGTCCTCACCGGGAATCGAACCTAGGACCTCCAGGTCGTGAGGCCAACGGTCAAATACTGGACCACGGAGGTAGTGTAACTAAAATCTTCGCTTTAAAACATTTTCTTCTGACTACAGTGTACTAGGCTGTTTGCGCCGCGAACATCCAATTTAAAACAAAAACAATGTAAGGCTGAAAAAAAGATTCCCTTTAAAAAGGAGCTTGGGCGGGTTTTAAAAATCGAATCAGGCTTCGTCCTTGAAGGAGGCAGAAGGAGCCCCGTCGACACATAAATCATATTTCTGGAGAATTTTTAAAAGTCCTATTGCTTTCGCGTATTTGGCATGTACACCCCCGGGGGGATGTGTACTTACCCCCCGTTTCCTAGTTCTGCTCACGTACAGGGGGGGCCGAAAATTCCGGCCTTGAAACCGTTTCCATGGAGCCTTGTTTGTGAGTGCCAATTCAATTCAATAGGTTTTTTTTTATTTGCCCATTCGGGCAGGCAAAGGGAACTTAGCCCATACAGCCTAGTCTTTAGTCATCTTGATCTTTTTTGGAGAAGCACTCAGAAAATGTCTTCAGTTTTCACTCTTCAGGTAACGTCCTTAGTTTTCAATTTTATACCTTCATGTATAATCCGATAAATAATGTCTTCAGTTCAATTCAATAGTTTTGTTGGCAACTAGTTGCCAACTAGTCAATTTTTTTTTGGTTTTCCCCGAAGGGCAAGGCAAAGGGAACTATGCCCATACAGCCATGTCTTACGTATTTTTTTTCTTGATGATTAATGAAATGATGAAAGGTGATGATGATGAAATCTAAGCCCCCACCCTCGGATCAGACTCCTACTCCGAACCCCAAACGAATTAACTCAAAAGTCCGCATAAACTTTCGAGTTATGAAGCGGCTTGTTGGCACGAAGCGAAAATAGATGAAATGAAATGAAATGAAATGAAATGAAATGAAATGAAATGAAATGAAATTTATTCGCTCTAGAGTGGTACAAAAGATCTTAAATATAAATTATATCAATAAAAGTCCATCACTCAACCATACAGCGTGCGAATATTAATATTAAATTATTTATAATTAAAGGAACATTTAATAAATCTGTCTTAAAAAAAAAAAATTAACAATAGATATTTTAAATACACAAAAAACAATTAATTTTAATTTAAATAAACGGCTGTGACTTTAAATTTAAATATTCTTTCACTGAATAAAAGGTATGGTGTATAAGAAATTTTTTTAATTTACTTTTAAATATTGGAAATGGTAACTCCTTTATAGTAAATGGTAAGGCATTATAAATTTTAATACACATACAATATACATTATTATTGGTTAGAGTTAAATTAGTTCTTGGCATATACAATAAGTTCTCATACCTTTTACTGAAACAGTCCATGTCTTTCCTAGTTTTAAATAAGTGTGGATTCTTTTTTACAAATAAACAAATCTCTTCTATGTATATACATGGCACTGGCAGTATGCTGAACTTTTTATACAAAGGCTTGCACGAATCTCTGAATTTAGCTTTATTTAAGGTTCTTAAACATTTCTTTTGAGTTAGCAGAACTCTTTCAACGTCTACTGAATTACCCCATAATATAATTCCATATCGGATTATAGATCCTACATAACCATGGTACACATGTAACGCTGCTTCAACAGAAACAATATCTCTAATGCGTTTAATTGCAAACAGAAATTTATTTATTCTATTACACACTTGTTCAACATGATTTTTCCAACTGCAATTTTTATCTACTATTATTCCAAGAAACTTTGTAAATGCTACTTCTTCTATGCTCTCTCCCATGTATGATACATCAAGATCTATTTGTCGTGAGTTAAAAGTCTGAAATCTTATTATTTTTGTTTTTAAAGTGTTAATTTTTAAATTATTTATATTAAGCCAATCTATTACGTCTACTAAAGTATTTTTAATTTCCTCATTGAAGTTGATATTATCTGTATATTTTATAGCAATAGTTGTATCGTCTGCAAATAGTACACATTTATGGTTCATTGCTTTAGGAAGATCGTTTATATAGGTCAAAAACATCAGTGGACCAAGGATACTTCCTTGCGGAACACCATACCTATTGATCCTGTACTTGGATCTGCAGTAGTTTTTGACGTTTTTATGCTTAAAGGCTATCTCCGTACACTGATTTCTCTGATATATAGATAGGTTAGGTACACTTTGTTTATTGAATACTCCGATATAATAACACTATCGCGAATCTTTTCCGACTAACTTAATGCGATAATTAACCACAAAACACCACTTCGTATTGATTATTTAGATTATTCAATGAAGAAAGCAACCGTCCCGTTTCCGTTCCCGCCAAAAAGTCCATTCCAACTAGTCAAATCAGTTAGGTACTTTTTGCTAAAAGTCAAAACAAATTTCAATAGAATTTGTTTCATACAAATGAAAAAGGACACTGTGACGTCATAGAGAAATGTGACAAGATGTCTGACTTATTATTACGTTTTTCTTGATTAAAATTCGTAAATAAGTTCAATAGTAAAAAGACAATGTTTTTCGTTGGTTGTAGATGTATCTTTATTTAGTAATCATAATTTCATAATTGCACAACCAGGGTAGTTTTCGCCATTGCCCTATTCTGAGAACGTGTGACTCAGATCCTACTGTTATAGGTTCGGTTCCCGACTCGGGCCATAGAATAAGGAATAACTCGGGCTCTAATCCACTGAATTCGACTTTATGAGGTTGAAATCATGTTTGGATCTTAGATAATTGATATCACGTGGTTTATAGCTCGGCGGTTAAAGGCTCACGACCTATTGCATGGGACTTAAACATCTCCATACAGTGCATTAGGTTACACTGGTGCTAATTCCTGTAAATACTATCTAATTTTATTTTAAGTTATATCTGTCATTTTCTTATCCGCCGAAAAGGAAAGGGACGGGTAATCGACAAGCATAAAATTTATGGAACACACGTCAATTTTAAGCACAAATCTCTAAACCAACCGTCTAAAAATTTTACATCAGTCAATAACCCGACACAGTTAAGTAGACAGCACGTCAAACGGATTGCATACCAGCGACGTACCTTTTTGATTCGCCCGGGTTATTCATTCATTTACTCATTCTTCCTAAAATTAAGAGCTGTGAATCATCCGTCCCTTTCCTTTTCGACGTATATGAAAATGACGGATATAACTTAAAATAAAATTATGCGGTGTCTGCAGGAATCGGGGCCACTGTCTGTATTATACCTTTCATCGTCATTAGTTTAAGAGCCACGCTCTTGTCGGTGTAGCATTCTCCATTCTTGCCTATCAAGGGCCAAACCTTTGACTTCCTTATAAGACACGACGTTCACCTTCTCTTTAATCTGTTCCATGTAAGCTCTTCTTGGTCTTCCCCTTCCTCTCTTTCCTTCTACCTACCTAAAGGTAAGTATGTACTTTTGTCAATAAATAAATAAATAATATTAATGACAGGAGTAGGAATGTAGCGGTGAAGGTAAAATGAGTTGTGTAAGGGTGGTATTAATAAAGTAATCTCAACTTCGAGACTGCCCTCAAGATCTAAATGATAAAAATGTCTGGTATTGAATGTGTTCCTCTAGTTATTAAATAACTTTTAATGTATACCCTCATTGCTTTTTAAAAGATGTGTTGCTGTTGCAGTTTCTTGTCATTTCTTCTCCTCAGCCATAACACCTTGCGAAATGATGTAAATTCAAAAATGTTATATTGACCTTCAACAAGTTTATCCATGATAATTACGTTGAATAAATGATTCTGATTTCTGATCATGTCAATGTGTCTCAATTGAGATTAGTTTATTAATATCACACAAGATTGTTTTTCTTGCCCATCCTGTCCTGTTACTGAGGGGCATGAATCATTAAAAAAAAAACAATCGTCAAAATAACTACTAAAACCTACTTTCAGAACACCCTGTGTTGCGGTAAGGCGCCGCGCTGGAGCGAGGGCGGGCGGCAGTTCACAGAGCAATGTGAATGCACAGAGAAAACCAACGATATATTATGTTACAATTGTTTTGAAGGTCACTTAAATTATTCATTTATTTCATCGTTTTTTGATTTGAGTGGTATTGGTTTAAAAAGGCGTCGCTGAAAAGAACTTTACACATATACATTTATTTTCTTTTTTTGACGTAACTAATTGTCGATTTGCCGCAAATGGAATCAATTAATTCGCCTGAACGCTGGATGCGGGTAGCAGAGGATAGGTCATTGTAGCGTGTCTTGGCGGAGGCATATATCCAGCAGTGGACATTATCCGGCTGATGATGATGATGAAAATAAACAAGTGATGAATCAATAAATAAGAGATGAAGGCTGAATATGATGTATTATTTATACATTAAAGAGTTATATCTACTAACGACCGCGACCACAAAACCCCAAACCCGGTAGGGGTTTGCCGCTACTTCAAAAGCGCACCCCTGATGCCGGGCAGCAGCGGTATCAGTACTGGTTGGAGGCCGAGGAATTGGATTCTAGTAGGGCTCTAGCTAGAACATCACCGATTGAGAAATTGGGCGGTGTACTGCGGAACGGAAGGCGATTGGGGCAACCACCGTTCTACACGCCCTATCCATGAAGTAATGAAAATGGAGGCGATTACTCCACCGACAAGAGCGCAGCTCTTAAATAAAAAGATATAGATCTACTAACACTCAATACAGTGATGGATGGTGGAAATGTCTTGTCTTTTAAGTCAACTCATTCCATGTTTCCATTCTACACTTTGTGTTTGTTTAGTGTGAGTAAAACTTAAAAGCTTCAAAAACATAAAGCCTTCCTTCACACCATAAAATTGTTGAAACCTTACAAAATTATGACAGCACAGAACTTATACTATACAACTGGAATAAAAAAGTGCGGGTTTATTGCTAAGGTATTCGCTATACGGCAAAATGTTTTTACCCGACAGCAGATGACGAAGTTCCACGCTCCGCAGTTAAAAAAAGAACCAAACCGGAAACGGCGTAGTCTCTGTTTTATTTCACTACTCTGCGCAGCACACATGTGGTGGGGCACTAGGAAGAAAACGGGCGAAGAAAAAATGAGGGAGACGAAAAACTAGAGCGAGATGGAAAAGTAGGCGAAAAACGAAAAATTTCGCCCGCGCCCACAGCCACCCCCCTGCACGCACACACGCGAAGTTCTACGCCGCTCGGTAGCACTTGATACTTGCACTTTCACTTTTGAAAGCTGATAGTGAAAGTTTTTTTTTAATTTGGTTGATTTATTGCTCCACCAACCCGCAACCGAGCAGCTTGCTGGAGTATGTTCAGTACCCGCTGTGGTTGTTTGAGGGGAGGCCATTGCCCAACAGCGGGACGTTATATAGGCTGTTTTTTGTGTGTATGTGACAATTTGAGGGTAGTTTTGTGGGTGGGTTAGGTTAGATATTGTATTAATGAGAAAAAGGAAAAGATCACAGTACACATTAACGTTTATAAGTGAGAATTCCAATTCTTAATATTTACATAGATAAATACAAACGAAAAAAAGCAACTAAAAAAAGCTTGCTTTTATACTCATAAAAGCAAACGTGCCTACTTAATTTCTTTTTTGAAATAAATTCATCAGTTGATTTGATTAAGTTTCAGTTAAATGTATCTTTCACAAATATAAAAAAATGAAGCTTTTTATAACAGTTTTCTTGAGTAGGTCAAATCAATAACATATTAAATAAAATATAATGTTTTTCCAACCAAACAGTTATATTTGGAAGTGAATTTTCCACTATGATTCAGCTTCATTCGGCGTTTAGGAAGTCTAATTTCTGAAATTCCTGACTGAAAACCTTATTAATCGAAACTAGACTTTAGTAACGTTGGTTTTTGGGAGAAAGTGTCATGGGGGAAGGCTCATTTCCTGATATCAGCGAATTTTTCCGTCTCCCCAAGTATCAAGAAGGGTCCATCCCCTGGCAGCCTATTGTAGCATGTTTTTATACCCAAAAATTTTAAGTCAGTTCAGTAGGCGCTCGTACTCTGAGCGGTTTGTACGCTTCTATTAATAATATATATTTATATTTCGTTTTCATTTTACAAGTTTTCCATCGTTCATAATTTTAATATTTTTATACCGTTTTATACAACAAAGTGTTTTTTAGATAGGCGTAAAATTACAACGGAGATTACAACCACAAATCGGACTTTAAAATTGACGTTTAAGTTCGACTTCAAGTTTCGAGTTTGACAGTTGGATTCGAAATTTTAAATTTGACAGTTGAATTTCAACATGGCGGACTGTGTGTTTGTCGGCGGGTTCGTTGACCCCTTGGCCGGATCCAACTAGGATGCTCAACTATCAGAACATTTGACGTCTACTCTATCCGTAAGTTCCTTTTTCAAATATTTTTACTTTTTTCCAGCAGTACATTTTCTTTTTAAATCTATCCGGGTGCGTTCCTAAACTGAATTATTGATAGTTACATAAGGGAGCGTTCATAATGCTATGAATATTGTAATAGTTTATGATTGTGTGTGTTTGTGACGCACACATAGACTGGTTTGTTTTTATCGCGACTAGTAAATTAGGAGGGCGCGATAGCCGATAGCCGGTAACTTTAGTGCGAGTAGTGGTATTGATTTTTTTCCCTCATTCTGTTAAATTTCATTTATTGGGGGAGCGATGACGTGTGTGCCGGCCAAAAGAAATTGGCCGGTGGATTGAGGCGAAGTCGAATAATGGTGGCTATTTTTAACATGGCCGGTTTATAGATAGGGGGTAGGCCTGGTTGGTAAAGATGTATGGGGCAGGGAATGCGATAAGAATGTTGCCTTCCTTTATTTTTAATCCACTATCTATCAAAGGGAATACGACAAAGCGTTCATTGTCTTTGTGGTGGGCTAAACGGTATATACTGACAGACACTACACCGCACGTCCAGCATGGACCCCAGTATCTGGGGTTAACCCACAATAAGTCAAGTAAACGGCTTCCGTGGTCCAGAGGTTAGGCATTGCGCCTGGAATTGGAGGATTCGGGTTCGAACATCGGTGCGGAAATATCACAAAAAATCTCTTTGTGATCCCTATTTTGGTTAGAACATTGACAGCTGATCACCTAATTGTCCTAATGCTTCGGAGAGCACGTTAAGTAGTCGGTCCCGGCTACTATTTATTTTAGTAAGTAAGTATGTAGTCGTTAGGAAACCCACATTCCCGAAAGATGAATTTTCGGAGGTATGTGACCTAACCTGTATTGGGCTGGTTTTCCCTTCGCGAGTTGGAAGGTCAGACAGGCAGTCGCTTCTGTAAAATACCGGACCTGTCAAATCTTCAGGTTAGGTAGGTGGACCCTGTGAAAAACGGGGTAATGCTGAGGGAATGAAGTATGTAGCTACTGAGCCATGCCAAGGGCCTTTAGCGGCTCAATAGTAATCCTGACACCAGGGTTGGTCTCAAAAACTGTGTGATCTAGAAGTGTTGAAAAAAAAAAACGGAAAATCTTTTTGTGTAATATGTTTATCAAACATCTTGTGGTACGGAACCCTCGGCGCCGAGTCCAACTCACACTTGTCTGACTTTTTTACTTATTTATGGTAGATGTACTTACATAATTTAATACCGCCCTGACCCACATTAATAAGGACGGACGAAATAATAAAAAAAAAGTATAGGTTATTTTTTTCTTTTTTTTCATGTGTAGGTATGTTGTACAATCAAATTTCAACTGAAGAAGGTAAGGTAAGGTATACCTTGGTTGTTTTGTCAATTTCAGTTTTTTTTTTCAAGTAAGGAAGGACGCTTCATTTACCTGATACAAAACTGACCTACATTAAAGCAGGGAAAATACCGTTTGAAAGTATCTAAGCATATTTAAAAAAATATAAAAATAAATTGTCTTTGGTAAGTGCCCTTGGATGTTCTGCCAATTTACTTATTTCAGGAAAAAATAATTTAATTAATTGGTACTTAATTTAATACCAACCTGACCTGCATCAAGAAGAGCGGAAAACACCTTCAGAAAATATATTAAATTCAAATTCAAAATATTTATTTCGGAAACTAGTCCATATTATGTTAGTAACCGGAGCTTAACCTAGTATTAGTCATCATCATCATCATCAGCCGTACGACGCCCACTGCTAGGCATACGCCTCCCCCAAGGAACTCCACGACGATCGTTCCTGCGCTGCCCGCATCCAGCGGCTTCCCGCGACCTTCACCAGATCGTCGGTCCACCTTGTAGCGGGCCTACCCACTGAGCGTCGTCCGACACGTGGTCGCCATTCTAGAACCTTTCCGCCCCAGCGGCCATCGGTTCTCCTCGCTAGTATTAGTAACAGATTCGAAAGACGAGAACATAAAAATAAGCTAAGTACAGTCATGAGCAATATAATGTACCCACTTTAGGACTCTGTCGCACTAACATATTTGACATTTAGTGAGACTTACAGTTCAATTTGTCAAAAAAAAAATAATGTGACATGGTACCAAAGTGTATACATATTAATGCTCGTGACCGTATATGAGACAGGCCCGAATCACCGAAGCCGCGGGCAGCGTGCAATCGAACCCAGCGGTTCAGCAGCGGCGAGTTGTTAAAAAAAAGAAAAAAATATATCATGACCTCCATTTTGAATTAAAATATCACATCATGGAGTGTCTTTGGATTTTTGACAGTATTTTTTTTATTTATTAAGAGCGATAAAAACATTCTTTCTCTGAGGTAATTCCTTTTCCTTGAGTTTTTTTTTCCTTGAGAGCGATACTGCTTTCAAGCGATTTACTTAATTATTTAAGTTATCGCACTGTGGTTGGACCCATTATGGACACCCTGAGCCGAGGTTTGCGTCCATCTGGCACCCTCAGTAGCACCCTGTTGTCTTACATTTTTGTACCGGGTGAGAGCCCTCAGCGCTCCCCATTTGTCCGGCCAAGTAGTTAACGCCCTCTCAGGCAAACTTGCACAAAAAAAAGAACTAATGGGACGGGACTTTTTAATCCCTTAGAAAATACTTAATTCTGCGCTTTAAATACAGCTTATATCACTTCAGAGGTTAATAAGCGACTTACAACTCACACCACACACCGGACACTTCATACAAACAACCTCGTTTTACACAGACACTACACATTGACATTATCAACTCGCGCAACTGTGTGTGTGGCGTCTTAGGGCTGCCAATTACAATACCTAATTTAACTGTTATTACTTACTTCGGTAGGTAGTACTATTTACGAAAGATGCTTTGATAATTATCAGTGAATATTTATTTATTTACCATGAGGAGCTCGGTGGCGCAGCGGTAAACGCGCTCGGTCTGCCATTGTTGAAGTTAAGCAACTGTCGCTAAGGCCGGTCATAGGATGAGTGACCACAAAAAAAATTGTTCATTAGCCGTCGTTAATAACCACCAATCCGCACTGGGCCCGCGTGGTGGTTTAAGGCCCGATCTCCCTATCCATCCATAGGGAAGGCCCGTGCCCCAGCAGTGGGGACGTTAATGGTCTGGTGATGATGATTTATCTACCACACAAAGCACAAACAAACAAAGACAAACAATGAAGACTCCACAAAATAAATAAATACATTCGAATAAATTAATATTTTCCTATATACAATCATAATATCGAACATATAAACTAAAGCGATAAAAAATAAAAACAACGATACGCGCGCAGCCTCCACGTTTCAAGACTAAACTATGTCCGAGGGGGGTGAGGTAAATGAAGCTCAGCCGCTGGTGGGGAGCACAGAGTTGCTGTTTTATCACACCTCGGACACTTCATACAAACATCCTCGCTTTACCATGATTCTGAGTCAGTATCAAGTGGAATTTTCCGTCGCAAAGTATGGAATATTGAATATTTATGGTGTAATATTGAGTACTTATTTATTTAAAATAAATTTATAATAATAAATAAATAATAAAATTATATTATAAATTTATTAAAAACATCATAGAAGGAAAGCTAGAAGGAAAGAGAGGAAGGGGAAGACCAAGAAGAGCTTACATGGAACAGATTAAAGAAAAGGTTAACGTGTCTTATAGGGAAGTAAAGGAATTGGCCTTTGATAGAATGGAATGGAAAATGCCATACCGACAAGAGCGTGGCTCTTAGATTGATGATGCTTTATTTCTTGTTGCACCATCCCGCATCCAAGTTTGGTAAATGTTTGTTTCCTGGTAGTGGCTGCCTGGAAGAAATTGCTCTAGAGCAAAAAGGCCGCCCAAATTGTGCTGTAAGTACTCATGTGTCATGTCTGATTGTTGAAATTTAGTTCTGTGCAATAAAGTATATTTGTTTTGAGATTGGTATGGATTTTCAATCGTAACAAAAAGGACTGTTAGTTATTCTTCGCGAGTAGTGTCGTAAAGTCGAGGGTTAAAATCTCAGGGGTCACTCGGACACATGTAATGTCTTGTCGGACCTCATATCCCTTTGTGTTCCTACTTTCTATTTTTATAAAACAAGAAATAGTTTGACCTAAACCAATGATTGTTGAATTTGTTTTCGAATTCATGTTTGGATTATAAATGATCATTACGTGTTCACCGGTGAAGAAAAACATCGTGACGAAATCCACATTCCCGGGAAATTCATTTTCGGAGGTATATGACCTAACAATACAATACAATTACAAATCTGACAAGAGAAGTACAATTGGCAGCCCTATTGCTAAATAGAAATTTCCTAACTTGTATTGGGCTGGTTTTCCCTTCGCGGGTTGGAAGGTCAGACAGGTAGACGCTTCTGTTAAAAACCGGACCTGTCAAATCTTCAGGTTAGGTAAGCGGACCCTGTGAGAAACGGGATGATGCTAGGGAGATGATGAAGGAATAGTTTGTCATCAAACATTAAATTGTTTGTTTTTAAATTTTATTTTACTAAAGCCGTTATTGGAGAAACTTTGACTTCCATTGTGTCACGTGTAGGGAAAGCAATTCCGACTCGAGATTGCAAATTCGAAATGTACCGAGTAAGAGGCCTTAGCCTTACACGGCAGTAACTACTTGTCCGGGCAAATGAAGAGCTTCGAAAACTACGACCCAAATCCCAATCGAGTTATGAGGAAAAGCCAGTGGCCAATAGTAGATTTATAATTGGCGTAGCAAATTAAAATAATCGCATAATGCGCAGACGCAAGCCCCGTAACAATTGGCCCTTACAATGTTTTGTCTAGACATTGTAATAACTGCATAATTCAGATTGCATCGAATACAATTGTAATTATCATGATAGAAGTCTTAGCCTTAGGAAAAATATTTTAATTCTTGGAAAAATATTTTAATTCTTTCAAATATTTTTTTTAAAAAAAGAAGTCTTATTTTGCTGAGGCCCTGTGGTAACTGTTTTTTGGCGTGACTTATTGTAGATTTGCCGCAGATGGCATTAACTACTTGGCCGGACAAATGTGGGGCGCTGAAGGCTCTCACCCGTCACAACGTTTAAGATAACAGGCCTGAGGGTGCCCAGTTGGGAGTCGTACACCGGTTTCCTTCTCAAACTTGCACCAATGAGTTATAATTCTTCTTCTTATCGTGTAGGTTGTGAGGTGGAATACCAGCCTCATCAACCCTGGTGTCAGGGTTACGATTGAGCCGCCAAAGGCCTCTGACATGGCTCATGTAACGATTCCTCAATTACATCAGTAAATAGTAACCGGGACCAACGGCTTAACGTGCCTTCCGAAGCACGGATCATCTTACTTTCGGACATTCAGGTGATCAGCCTGCAATGTCCTAACCAAACTAGGGATCACAAAGTGATTTTTGTGATATCTCCCCACCGGGATTCGAACCCGGGGCCTCCGGATCGTGAGTCCGGCGCTCAACCACTGGACTACAGAAGCCGTTATCTTTATCTTAAAACTTAAGATAATATAATCATCCCCCTCAGTTTTCGTTACGATGTCACTTACACCAAGTACAAGTACTTTCAGGTGGCCATACGTATGGGTGTTAGTGACACCGTAACGAAAACTTAGGATGATTCAGACCATGATTTTGATATGACATGAAGTGGAATTTCCTGTCAAAAAAATATGTAAATTTTAGTGTGTCAGCCTGTATATCATCATCACCAGCCCATTAACGTCCCCACTGCTGGGGCACGGGCATTCCCTATGGATGGATAGGGAGATCGGGCCTTAAACCACCACGCGGGCCCAGTGCGGATTGATGGTTACTAACGACTGCTAATGCAGCCGGGACCAACGGCTTAACGTGCCTTCCGAAGCACGGTGGAGCTCGGTGGCGCAGCGGTAAACGCGCTCGGTCTGCGATTGTTGAAGTTAAGCAACTTTCGCAAAGGCCGGTCATAGGATGGGTGACCACAAAAAAAAAAGGTTTCATCTCGAGCTCCTCCGTGCTTCGGACGGCACGTTAAGCCGTTGGTCCTTGCTGCATTAGCAGTCGTTAATAACCATCAATCCGCACTGGGCCCGCGTGATGGTTTAAGGCCCGATCTCCTTATCCATCCATAGGGAAGGTCCGTGACCGTGACCACAAAAAACAAAGTTTTCATCTCGTCAGCCTGTATAAACAGTTGTGATAGCTATACGTAGTATATAGGTTAGATTTTGCGTAAGCCTTGCCACCAGAAGGTTACGGACTTGTATGGCTGCTACATTTGAAGGAACTCCATCGATATAACGACTGAGGCGTGATACTACGTCAACTATTAAAACAAAAGTTAGTCTTTTTTTTGACGTGACTTACTGTAGATTTGCATTGGCATTAACTACTTGGCCGGGCAAATGGGAAGCGCTGAAGGCTCTCACCCGTTACAACGTTTAAGACAACACGCCTGAGGGTGCACAGTTGGGCGCGAACCTCGGCTCAGGGCGTCGTCTGAGAGGAAAAATATTTGAAAGAATTAATCGACTTTAGTGGGTCGATAGCGATAAGCGCTGATTGAGGGAAGTCGTCGACCACGGGGTCGGTATCGGGGTCCTGAAGTGTTTGGTGTCGCGAGCTGATTGGCTGCCTCTATGGCTAGAGACAAAAGTTAGTCGTAACTGTAAAGACCTAACGGCTTCCGTGGTCCACTGGTTGAGAGTAATAACCCCCCCCCCCCCCCCCACCGGAGCCTCGTTCGAATACTGTTATATGCAGAGGTACATTGATTTTTTGTAATGGGATCCATCGGTACGGCAATGCAGGACGGAAGGGGCAAGTCACAGGGACTGTAACCTGGAACCTGACGGAGGGCAGCAGTAACTGTCAGTACTATTCAGTGGCGGAGGACAGGAGTCCTAGTATGGCAAAAAAATTCAAAAAAATTCAAAAATATTTATTTTTCAAAATTGGCTTACAAAGTTAGCGCTTTTTGAACGTCAAACATAATTAAATTACATATTATGTAACTAGCTGTAAAACTACTACCACATCGGAATCTGTAACGCTGAGGGAAAGACGTGGCCAGAAAACCTCCCAGCACAGGGCCCTAGTCCTACTGTTAATGGCTTTGTAATAGACTACTCTGGGCGCCATCCCAATCGCGTCAGAGTACTGCGGGGCGGAAGGCAAGAGGGAAACCACTGTCCTATTTTTCCCTAAAAAAGTAGTATGGAGAATGCTACACCGATAAGAGCGTGGCTCTTAAATTTGTGATGACAATTATTTTAAAAGATTTGTTGCTAGTTTTTGATTATTTTTCTCCACATCTTGCGAAATGACGTAGATTTGAAGAATGTGAAATTGACCTTCAACAATTTTGAATGGACAATGTTATGACTTAGGACTTTGTATCAACAGTGGCGGCAAGTTGTCTTTGATTATTTGTGGCTCTGCCCACCCCATTAGGGATTACGGGCGTGAGTTTATGTATGTTTGTATAACACAACAAAAGTCGCGTGACCACTTTCTAAGTTTTGAAACTTATAAACTTTAGACAGTTTAAGTAGTTTTGTTTTATATACGTTACTATTCATAAGTTTCACTATAAGTTGAGGAGTTATATAGGGTGCTATTGGCCCCGATTCCTGCAGACACCGCCTAATTTTATTTTAAGTTATATCCGTCATTTTCATATCCGTCGAAAAGGAAAGGGACGGATGATTCACAGCTCTTAATTTTAGGAAGAATGAGTAAATGAATGTGTCGGGTTATTGACTGATGTAAAATTTTTAGACGGTTGGTTTAGATTTGTGCTTAAAATTGACGTGTGTTCCATAAATTTTATGCTTGTCAATTACCCGTCCCTTTCCTTTTCGGCGGATAAGAAAATGACAGATATAACTTAAAATAAAATTAGATGGTATTTACAGGAATTAGCACCATTGACACCGTTCCCAACGACCCGATTACTCTAGCCATAGAGGCGGCCAATCAGCTCGCGACACCAAAACACTTCAGGACCCCGATACCGACCCCGCCGGCGTGGTCGACGATTTCCCTCAATCAGCGCTTATCGACTCACTAGGGTCGATTAAATCTTTCATCAAATATTTTTCCTCTTAGACGACGCCCTGAGCCGAGGTTCGCGCCCAACTGGGCACCCGCAGGCCTGTTGTCTTAAACATTGTAGCGGGCGAGAGTATTCAGCGCTCCCCATTTGTCCGGCCAAGTAGTTAATTCTATCTGCGGCAAAAAAAATATATTATGTAATGCCATCTACAATAAGTCAAGTCAAAAAAAAACAAGGAAACTTTTTGTTAATTTGGTTTTACCATTTTTTATCCTTTTCGTAACAGTATAACGCCGCGTTATTTAACCTTGTGCAATGTGGGTTTAACAGAATGTGTCAGGAGGAAGGAAGGAAAACTGAGGAGGTCAATGTTTTCAAAACCCAGTTATCAGTCTACGTTTTCTGTCGTCACCCAAATATAAATAACCTCGATCGTATCCGTAACCACACCCCGGAAACTTCATACAAAATATAAGTTTAAAAACTAAAACCCGTACACAAGTTCATACACACATAATCCTCCTTTTTGCTTCCCCACAGTCGGATAAAAAGAGTGTTGTGTGTTAGGCCAGGCGCGCACTACGAGTTTTTCGCCGCGCGGCAGAAAAGAGCAGCGGCATAAAGTCGCACTGTAATACTTATTTATTTATGTATAAAGTACAAACGAAGTATGAAAAAATCTACCATCTGCGAGCAATTCTGGCGTGCGCTGACAAAACCGTTACACATAATGTAATGTATGATGTGATGGAAATGTTTATATCAAATGGTCCTATAAAAAAGCCAGGCCTGTGATTAGGGCTGTGTAGTGATTGATCTATACATATACGATTTTTTACATTACACACATACCTACATTTAAAATCGGAAATTCTTACCTCGGAAACCGAAATCCACGCGGACGAAGTCGCGGGCGGCCGCTAGTATATCGTATTACCGTTGTTTCATTTCCATGATACCGACCCCGCCGGCGTGGTTACGATTTCCCTCAGTGCTTATCGCTATCGACCCACTAGTGTCGATTAATTCTTTCAAATATTTTTCAGACGACGCCCTGAGCCGAGGTTCGCGCCCAACTAGGCACCCTCAGGCCAGTTATCTTAAACGTTGTACCGGGTGAGAGCCTTCAGCGCTCCCCATTTGTCCGGCCAAGTAGTTAATGTACAATAAGTCACGTAAAAAATAATAATATGTTGTTTCATTCGCCACGTGCATGCCATATGGCAATTATTACGGTCAAATTAAACCATATGACCTTAGTTCTCTAGTCAAGTCAAGCATTTCTTAGATACAATTTCAAATCACTTTGTGAGACTGTCCCTTGAATTGTAAGGACTTCTTCTTCTTCTTATCGTGTGACTACTTACTTACATTAGTATGTAGTAACCGGGACCAACGCCTGTACCTTCCGAAGCACGGATCATCTTACTTTCGGGCAATCTGGTGATCAGCCAGCAATGTCCTAATCAAACTAAGGACCACAAAGTAATTTTTGTGATATGTCCCCACCGGGATTCGAACTCTGGACCTCCGGATCGTGAGCCCAGCGCTCAACCACTGGACCACAGAGGTCGTTCCATTTTCTGGGGAACACGATGGCAAATGTATCTACAATTAGTCATGCCAAAAAAAAACATCTGCAGAGATGAAGTAATAAATTTGAGGACATCTTCAGCGTCACAGACATAAATGATCGAACTCATTCCTCGAATCCATTGAGATTGTTCGAATCGAACTTGTGACTAACTGAGGAATGCGTTCTATCGTGTGGGCCCACTTTACCGACAATGTATATTTAATGTGATAAGCTGCAATTTTATCATTAAGTACTTTAAATAAATAAAAATAAAATAAAAAATAAATAAATTCGTAAGGTACAGTATAATAATAATAATACTCATTTATTTCAGCCAATAAAGCCATAATTATAGAAAAAAAAAACAAAAAAACATACAGAATAAATTAAAATAAAAAGTTAAAAATAAAATATACAATAAAATAAAATATTTTTTATTTTTTATTTTACTGCCGTCAGTGACTCACTGTGAGTGTAAACACTGTGAGTGTCGAAATATCGGGAGTCTCATATCCCCATTTAAACGCGGTAAGAACCCGTTATTGGTGCTAATTCCTGTAAATACCATCTAATTTTATTTTAAGTTATATCTGTCATTTTCTTATCCGCCGAAAAGGAAAGGGACGGGTAATCGACAAGCATAAAATTTATGGAACACACGTCAATTTTAAGCACAAATCTAAACCAACCGTCTAAAAATTTTACGTCAGTCAATAACCTGACACATTAATTTACTCATTCTTCCTAAAATTAAGAGCTGTGAATCATCCGTCCCTTTCCTTTTCGACGGATACGAAAATGACGGATATAACCTAAAATAAAATTAGGCGGTGTCTGCAGGAATCGGGGCCATTATGTACTTAAAAAATACTTTTGGGCTGGAAATTGGGAGGGTGCAGCGGTTAAAGTATCTTGGTCATTACCCGACGGAAGTAAAATAAAAAATAATAAATATTTTATTTTATTGTATATTTTATTTTTAACTTTTTATTTTAATTTATTCTATATTTATTTTTCTGTGAGTGTAAACACTGTGAGTGTCGAAATATCGGGAGTCTCATATCCCCATTTAAACGCGGTAAGAACCCGTTATTATGTGCTTTAATTATGATAATAACCGCGTAAACTTAAAACAATGTATTTTTTAAGTATGACAAAAGTATTTTTTTGATAAATAGTCGATCATCTTTCCTGTAACGGCCTCCGTGGTCCAGTGGTTGAGCGTTAGGCTCACGATCCTGATCACGTGGGATTCGTCTCAGCATATGCCTAAACCAATGATTTGTGCACTATAACCTGCAAACATTCGAGGAGATCCCTCCTTATCACAGGAAAGTTTCTTCTTCCACCAACCTCATCAACCCTGGTGTCAGGGTTACTATTGAGCCGCCAAAGGCCCTTGACATGGCTCATATAACGAGTACATACTTACATCAGTAAGTAGTGACTGGGACCAACGGCTTAACGTGCCTTCCGAAGCACGGATCGTCTATCGGACAATCAGGTGAGCCTGTAATGTCCTAACCAAACTAGGGATCACAAAGTTTTTTTTTATAAGTCCCCACCGGGATTCGAACCCGGGGCCTCCGGTGAGACCAACGCTAAACCACTGGACCACAGAGGCCGTGTCTCAATATGTATCATTTATTTAAAAAAAATACTATGGCATAACTTATGTACTTATTGTATAGAATGAATGTATGTCTTTATATGCAAATTGTTAATAGAATATTTTATACTATGACCATGACTTTTGTCCTCGTAGATATATTGTATTTACTGGTTTCCTATTTGCGAGTCTGCATAGTAATTTTGTAATAACATAACTTAAGAGCACGACTATATTACCAATAGGGCTAGTCAGAGGTTTTTTTTGACGTGACTTATTGTAGATTTGTCGCAGGTGGCATTAACTAACAATGTCACTATCGTTTTAAGTTAACGCGGTTATTAACATAATTAAAGCACATAATAACGGGTTCTTACCACGTTTAAATGGGGATATGAGACTCCCGATGTTTCAACACTGTTGCAAGTGCCATGATCACGGGATGACTGATGAGATTGATATCGAAAACATAAACAAGCGGTAAAGAAAGAGGGTAGACAGATATGTCTGCCCGTAGAAAATTGTGGATCTACCTACTCCACTCCAATCTCATCAGTCATCTTGTGATCATGGTACTTGCAACAGTGTCGAAATATCGAGAATCTCATATCCCTGCTTTAAACGCGGTAAGAACCCGTTATTATGTGCTTTAATAATGTCACTATCAACATGGTATTTACATACTTTTTATCTCTCTCTATTTAAGAGCTGCGCTCTTGTCGGTGGAGTAACCGCCATTCCTTTCTTCTTCCCGCCAAAACTTTCACCTCCCGATACGACACGACCTGCACCTTCTCTTTTATTTGTTTCATAAATGTATTACTACACACTGTACACATGTACTGTATGTGTATGTGTGGTATACTTTTTATATTTCTCATGAAATGTTTGTCAAAGTCGTTACTAAACTGGGTCTTGGGACAGGGAATCCCTTGGAATCTACTAAGTACACTTAGGTACTTTAGTTATATATACGACTCCGCCGGCGTGGTCGACGATTTCCTTCAGTGCTTATCGCTATCAACCCGCTAGGGCCGATTAATTCTTTAAAATATTCTCCTCTCAAACGACGCCCTGAGCCCACGTTCGCGCCCATCTGGGCACCCTCAGGCCTGTCGTCTTAAATTTTGCACCGGGTGAGAGCCCTCAGCGCTGCCCATTGGTACGGCCAAGTAGTTAATGCCGGCAAATCTACAACACGTCACGTGAAAAAAAATCTAATCTAGTCTAGCCTACAAGATCCCACTGCTGGGCAAAGGCCTCCCCTTCCTCTTTCCATACCACCTTTCCTCTACCTTACTTTCCTCTTTTTTTTAATACGTCACGTGAAAAAAATAAATAAAAAAATAGTGACACTAACGAAAACTTTGAGGGATGATTTCTGAACATCTCAGAATAGTGTCAAATTTTCTGTCAGATTTTTTTTGTCATCCCATATGCTTTAAGCTGCATATAACCCAAATTTAAAATAATAAAAATCATCAATGTACAACAACATTGCACGTTCAATCAAAGAGCGAAAGGGCAGTCACCCCATCGAATTATTTGTAAATAGTGGTGAAATTATAAACCATTAGTTGTCACAATGTCAAAATTGTCATGTGATGTCATGTCATGACATGTAATCAGGAGGTCTTAAGTGCAACCAGTTAATTTCTTACTTTGCAAGAAACTGATTGGACTTTTGCACATTATCATACGTAGGTGTTTGAACCTAAGTGTTGATGTCTAGCTCGCATTGTTCGATTTACATTGCGCTACAGCAAAATAGAAGCTGCAATAGTTTTATGTAAACCACTCAAAGTGTAACTATATTACCCGCTGAATAAAGATATTATTGAGTTTCATCATCATTTCCCTGGCATTATCCCGTTTTTCACACAGTCCGCTTACCTAACCTGAGGATTGGATAGGTCCGGTATTTTACAGAGGCGACTGCCTGTCTGACCTTCCAACCCGCGAAGGGAAACCAGCCCATTACAGGATAGGTCATAAAAAAAGACAAACTAAGATACTATTGAGTTTGAAAGGTGTAAAGTGTAGTCAATTGAGTTCATTAACTAGCGTAAAATCCAACTCTCTCCGCACAGATGGGTATTTCCAAGTAAGGTTTTAGCCCGGTTTGTGGATTCGCCTCGGATGGCTATTGCTACTTGGCCGGACAAATGGTGACCGCTGATGGTGGAGTAATTAATATTGATGGCAATAAATACATAAACAAGTACTTAATGTAACTTAAAAGAATATGAATATGATAACTTATAAGAATATAAAAAAAAAATATTCTGAGCGCCATCCCACTTGCGTTAGAGTACTGCGGGGCGGAAGGCAAGAGGGAAACCACTGCCCTATTTTTCTCTAAAAAAGTAGCATGGAGAATGTTACACCGACAAGATCGTGGCTCTTGTTAGTGGTGAGCTTAACATAATAAGATTATCTTATTAAGAGTTTCAATAATTATTTACTTAATCTTTTTAAATAGTAATATATACAGATGTAATAATAAGGGATTTAAATAACTATTTAAATTTGTAATAAAATAAATGTAATTATGTTTTAAAAAACATTTATTAATTGTCTATTAAACTAAACTTTATGAATTAAATTAAAGCCTCTTTCCGTCATTATCTACATTACATTACGTCTTAATTAAATATTATCTCACTTTTTACAAATTAAGTAATATCTTAATTTATATAAAAATACTATTAAATCTATTGCTATTTTAATAATATTTGGTTTTAAATCACATATTAGAGAACAATATTTTTGTAAATTGATAATAATATTTATACATCAGTCTGTTTAAATTGCAGAATATTTTATTATTTCAAAAATAATAATAAAATAATGTAATAAAAATATACGTTTTAAAAACCGGCAGTATCAAAAGTTAATAATGAAAAATATTATAAATATTTTCATATAGCACGGGTCACTTATGAGAGAAACTATTTTAGCCTATGTTAAAATTGTCACTATCCTAATAACACGCTTGGAATGGGCACACACCACTTCCCTCTTCTCAGGGTTCCTTCTGGGCAGCTTATGTCTTCTTCTCCGTCGGGGAAGCCGTAATCGGCATCCTCCGGGATCTCGTCCTCTGGTTTCTCGGAAGCCGACTCAGGCACGTCAATTGGGCCATCAGAGTCTTTCTCAGGTTGAGTCTTGCGTTTTTTTCTGTTATATTCAATGCAGTTGCTGCAAGGTACGATTGGAGAGAGTATACCAGGCATGACAGGGTATTCCTCCATTTTAGTGTCGACTTCTTTAAGGAACTCCCATAACTTTTCCGTGTTGGCTTCTGTTTCGTTTATGCACTCACATTCGTCGTTTTTCACTGGCGCCGAATTTATTTGCGAAATATTATTTGTTAAAAAATAAAGGGTGAAAACAAATATGATTTTGGCGTCCATCTTAGTAAAGCGATAGTAAGCGACTGAATTATGTTACTTGTTACCGCGCTTATAAAGGTGATTTTGTATGAGTCACAGTGAATCAGTTTTGTTCTAACGACATTTTATTATTTGTTACCTATAAGTATTCGTAATAAGTAATTTTAATTATTCCTTTTTTGTTATGTACTTAATTGTAATTAAATTTTGTTTGTCTGTATTCAAAGTAATTTGAATAATTACGTTTAGATATTAATGGTTTAAAGTGTTTAACTTTATCTATAATAACTATAATTATCGATTTATTAACGATTGCACCTGGTTTTTGCACAATTGGCTCGTGTACTAGGTTGAGATAAATTTTGAAATTCTGATTAATACTAAATAAAGACCGATCTAAAACTAACGAAAAATTTATTTTTTTCTTTTAAATTATTTACGAATTTTAATGAAGAAAAATTTAATTACAAGCCCGACATTTTGGGTCCGTGTGTTGTTAACCCGGTGTGTTTTGAACCCGGGGTATACTAACCCGATTTCGTTTTAGTGCGATAAAATTTTTTAGTTGAAAATCGACCCGACATTTTATCACGTTTTTCTATGACGTCACAGTGTGCTTTTTCATACAAATTCCATAGTATTTTCGTGTTTTGACGTTTAGTAAAAAGTAACTCATTTGACTAGTTGGAATCTAGCCTATTGTGAATGGTGCTTATTCTAGCAAACTTAATTTTAAGTTAAACCTGTCTTTATCATACCCGCCGAAAAGGAAAAGGACGTACGACTGCTGTTAATTTTAAACATGGGTGACCTGGACGAATCAAAAATATAAAAAATATTATAAATCCATCCTATTTTCTTCAGGTTCACTCTGGGTCTCAAGTTACGTTCTCTTTTTTACACATAAACCTATACAAAACTTTTTTTACATGTCGTTTATAATAATAAGTAATGAAAATAACATTAAAGTAGGAACTTGACAATAACTTCAGACCCAGAGTAAGCCTGAAGAAAATAGGAAGGATTTATTAATATTTTTTATTGTTTGTAGGTTCTCGAGACCTTCAAATAGTGGCAAAAAGGTGTAGAGCTCATTTAGCTCAGTTTATCTATGAAAAAAATAATAATTTCGATCACTGCTACACTTACGACATCTATTGTTGCTAAGCGAGGGTCCCAACACCCTTAAACGCCGACTTACCTGAGCGTAAAATTTTAAAGGGGAAATAGGGAAAAATCGGGTTTAATCTTCTTAAATATATAAAAGGAGAAACTGACTGACTGACATATCAACGCACAGCCTAAACGGCTAAACGTAGGCACTTGAAATTTGGAAGGGACGTAGCTTAGGTACCGTAGAGGTGCACTAAGAAAGGAATTCCCGAAATTCCCACGGGAACGGGAATTAGCGGGAAAATCCTTTTGTATGAAAAATCTAAACCGCTTAAGTTAGACGCTTGAAATTTGGCATGCAGGTACCTTAGTAAACTTAAAGCTTAGTTGCAACAGGATATTGCAAAATTCCTACGGGAACGGGAGTTAGCGGGAAAAAACATTTGTATGAAAAAATGTAAACCGCGTGATAAGATACACGTCACGCGGACAAAGTCGCGGGCAAAAGCTAGGTTTTTATAAATAATTTGTACATACGAGGGCTGTTCCGAATGTTTTTAGTAAATTAAAAATTAGTCAAGATATGGTAAAGATGATTCCGTGCTTCGGAGGGCACGTTAAGCCGTTGGTCCCGGCTATTAGCCGTAAAAACACCTCCACCAATCCGCATTGGAGCAGCGTGGTGGAGTATGCTCCATACCCCCTCCGGTTGATTGAGGGGAGGCCAGTGCCCAGCAGTGGGACGTATATAGGCTGTTGATGATGATGGTAAAGATATATTTATAATTTTTCAAAATATTCCCCTCCAACCCCCATACACTTGTGCATTCAAAATCGAGTTTATTTTTTTATAAATAATTTGTATTGTCGTTATAAAATGAGGAAACTCGCGAATATAAATTAGTTTATGCAAAATAATGTCATAATACAATTGTTATAATGAATCATATTATTTGCGTGTATTGACTGCGTGCGAGTTGATAATGTTGGTAGGATTTCATGGTGTTATAAACAAGACGTCATACTAAATTGTGTCAGTCGTATTAGGTATTTTAATTACTACGTAAGTACGGTTTAATCAATCTACGTAACGGCCTTTGTGGTCCAGTGGTTGAGCGTTGTGCTCACGATCCGAAGGTCCTGGGTTCGAATCCCAGTGGGGACAAATCACAAAAACCAATCTGTGATCCCTAGTTTGGTTAGGACACTACAGGCTGATCACCAGATTGTCCGAAAGTAAGATGATCCGTCCTTCGGAAGGCACGTTAAGCCGCTGGTCCCGGTTATTACTTACTGATGTAAGTACGTAGTCGTTACTTGAGTCATGTCAGGGGCCTTTGGCGGCTCAATGGTAACCCTGTCAGGGTTGATGAGGTTGGTAGAAGAAGAAACTTTCCTGTGATGAGGATGGATCTCCTTGCATGTTTGTAAGTTATAATGCACTTTCATTGGTTTGCTCATCAAAGGGCTAGCAATGGCGGCTTATCACAGGATTGAGCATAGGTACCTGGTTTTCTTATACTTTTTTTTTTATTTAGATATTTTATTTATTTATTTATTTTGAGGAAGGCTTATAGCTTCTATGCTGTTCTGGGAGCAAATAAAAAACATAGAACACGTTCAGCTGCTTGTCTTCCCGGGCATGTCGTAAAAACCGACAGAGGGATTGCGTCCTCTAACATGATGGACTAATGTTATGGGCGATAGGCTGATCCCTTATCACCATAAGGTTCATCATATCCATCTTAGGACTTCGTATCAACAGTGGCTGCAAGTTGTCTTTGATTACTTGTGGCTCTGCCCACCCCATTTGGGATTACGGGCGTGAGTTTATGTATGTATGTATGTATGTAGGAAGACTTACGGCCATATACATTTTCTAACATAATAACCAGACAATAACTAAAGGCTAATTACAAGTCTCCACCTAATAGTGGCTAAGTTATTTACCCTTTTACAATTATAAAAATCAAGAATTAAGTAAAAGGTTAAAGCAGGTTAAGTAAGGTAGATACAAACATTTGACGTTCTCAAACTAGGGCTGATAAGTCACTTGTGTCTCAAAGAAAGTTTTCGCAATTTTTTGTCGCATCATGGATACTTTAGAACAAAACAAGTCTAGATCGTACTCAGGTGGTAAGCTGTTAAAACTGTCAATAGATCATACCATGGGTGTAGCGTTCTCCATGCTACGTGCGTTTGTTATACACATGTTTATTTTAGGGTTTTCCGCGTTGCATGGTAATTCCTGGGTAAGCCCAACGGGGATTCCTCATCGAGATGTGGAGACGCGAATGAAATACCAGGCCATTGTAAGAAGAGGACCAGACGACCAGTGTATAGAAATAAATATACTGACGGTCGCAAGTTAATATATATATATATGAAAACATTATGTATGTACGTAAAAATGTATCTCTCCTTCCAAAAAACTGTGAAAGGCATACTTACAATACAAGAAATAAACATAAAATTGCTATTCAAAATTCTAGATTAATAAGTCAATTAAATTCATCTTTTTTGGGGTTATGTATACGTTTTTACAATAAAATACCAGATAATATTTTAAATTTGTCAGAAAATAAATTTAAAGCTCATGTGAAGCTTACTTTATGTAAAAAAGCTTATTATAAGATTAATGACTACCTAAATGATAAAAATGTCTGGTATTGAATGTGTTCCTCTAGTTATTAAATAACTTCTAATGTAATATCCTCACTGGTTTTTAAAAGATGTGTTGCTGTTGCAGTTTCTTGTCATTTCTTCTCCTCAGCCATAACACCTTGCGAAATGACGTAAATTCAAAAATGTTACATTGACCTTCAACAAGTTTATCCATGATAATCACGTTGAATAAATGATTCTGATTTCTGATCGATATACTTACTCGCGTCCAACACAGATAAATTCACGCCCGTAAACCTTAGGGGGTGGGCAGAGCCACAAAGTATCGGAAGACTAAATGAGTAGTCTTCTTCTATCGTGTGGGTTGTGAGGCGGATGATCGACCTTAGCTAAGTGATAGCAAAGTAATAGGCTAGTTTTCAACTAGTCAAATCAGTTACTTTTTACTAAACGTCAAAACACGAAATTACTACGGATTTTGTGTGAAAAAGCACATTGTGACGTCATAGAAAAACGTGATAAAATGTCGGACTAACGTTTTTCTTGATTAAAATTCATAAATAAGTTAATTAGAATAAGGAAAATGTTTTTCGTTAGTTTTAGATCTGTCTTTATTAAGTCATCAGAAATTCGTAATTTATCTTGAAGCTAGTACACGACCCAATTGTTGTGATATATCCCCATCGGGTTTTGAATCCGGGACGTTCAGATCGTGAGCGCATAGCTCAACCATTGGACCACGGGGGCCGTAATGAATATTCTTCGTACTTAATAATTATTTGCACTAGTTCAAATGACGTAATATACGATCCCGACGACCCGATTACTCTAGCCATAGAGGCAGCCAATCAGCTCGTGACACCAAACACTTTAGAACCCCGATACCGACCCTGCCGGCGAGGTTAAGTCATACACCTCCGAAAATGCATTTCTCAGAAATGTGGGTTTCCTCGCGATGTTTTCCTTCACCGCTGAGCACGTGATAATTATTAATGATCCAAACATGAATTCGAAAATAAATTCAACAATCATTGGTTTAAGCCTGTCCTGGATTCGAACCTGAGACCTCAAAGTGAGAGGCAAGCTACCAACTGGGCTACCACTATGGACTCACTAAGGTCGATTATTTTTTTCAAATATTCTTCCTCTCAGACGACGCCCTGAGCCGAGGTTCGCGCCCAACCGGGCACTCTGATGCCTGTTGTCTTAAATTTTGTACCGGGTGAGAGCCCTCAGCGCTCCCCATTTGTCCGGCCAAGTAGTTAATGCGATCTGCGGCAAATCTACAATAAGTCACGTCAAAAAAAAACAAAGTAGGTTAAGCTGAGGCCAGAGACAATCAGAAGTAGGTTGTAACTATGACTACTATAGTGACCAGCCCATTCCGGACAATAAACGCGCTATAACTTATACTTTCTGTAAATTAACTTCCAAATATTGTCGGGTATGTGTCCATTGTGACACCCGACACGGCATAAAATACTTGTCAGATTCGTCGCAGTTCACTGTTTGACTGCTTTGTATTTTCGTGCTTCGGAAGGCACGTTAAGCCGTTGATCCCGGTTGCTACTTAATGATGTAAGAAAGTAGTTGTTACATTAGTCAGGTCAGGGGCCTTGGCGGCTCAATAGTAACCCTAACACTAAGGTTGATGAGATCGGTAATCCACCACACGATAGAAGAAGAGACTGATTGCCTAAATCATCATCATCTCTGTAGCATTATCCCGTTTTTCACAGGGTCCGCTTACCTAATCTGAAGATTTGACAGGTCCGGTTTTTTACAGAAGCGACTGCCTGTCTGACCTTCCAACCCGCGAAGGGAAAACCAGCCCTATACAGGTTAAGTCACATACCTCCGAAAATGCATTTCTCGGGAATGTGGGTTTTTTCATGATGTTTTCCTTCACTACTGAGCACTGGTTGACTAAATCCAAACTAATACTTATTATAAATCCGATAGTCAGTCTGTCTGTCTGTTGTGTTTTAACTGCTGAACCGATTTTGATGAAATTAAATACAGTGATAGAAAGGACAAAGCATTGTTTTTATCCCGGAAATAGAAAGGTAACAATCCGTGCCTCGGATTGCATGTTAAGCAGTCAGCCTGGGCTATTTATGTAAGTGAATATGTAGTCATGTGTTTATGTATATGTGTGTGTGTGCGAATGTACCATATCCTTTGCGGAAGTTTGTCTGGAAGAGTTCGCTCTTAGCGATAAGGCCGCCTTTGCCCACCTAAGAATAAGTTTATCATGTATTTTTTTTGTAAATTTGTGTGCAATAAAGTGTTTTATTATTAGTCTCTACATAGGCCATTAGATTGGCCTTTGCTAGAGAGATGACTTCCATAATTCCTCCCGCTCAAATCTCGTCTGACTATGGAAACGCACACTACACAGGGTGTCACAGACCAATTTCCGACCGCGACTATAATAAAGGGGCTTCATTTTTATTACTCATACATTTTATATGTATGTATGATTGTATGTGTGTGTGTTTGTATGTCCTGAAGAGGCCGAGCCCATCGGAATCGCTTTATTGGCGTTTCTTTTAACATTATCACGTCCTGTTTGTAGTCTTCTTCTATCGTGTGGGTTGTGAGGTGGATTACCAACCTCATCAACCCTGGTGTCAGGGTTACTATTGAGCCGCCAAAGGCCCCTGACTCATGTAACGACTACTCACTTACATCAGTAAGTAGTAACCGGAACCAACGATCTTAAGGTGCTTTCTAAGCACGGATCATCTTACTTTCGGACAATCAGGTGATCAGCCTGTAATGTCCTAACCAAACTAGGGATCACAAATGATTTTTGTGATATTTCCCCACCGGGATTCGAACCCAGGACCTCCGGATCGTGAGCTCAACGCTCACTCACTGGACCACAAAGGCCGTCCTGTTTGACGTGAAGGACTAATTTATAAGCTGTTTTCAGGTTAGGCGATTTTCAATGGCATAGCAACATAAGCTCACTACTATAGTCCTTAATGGGGTAGTCAGAGGTACAATTATCGCATGATGAGTTAAGTACACACGCGTCAACCCCCTCAACCCCTGCAATCACCTCAGCTGTGTTTCAAATTATAATTCAAATTCGATGAGTTTGCATTGAGGAGCTCGGTGGCGCAGCGGTAAACGCGCTCGGTCTGCGATTGTTGAAGTTAAGCAACTTTCGCAAAGGCCGGTCATAGGATGGGTGACCACAAAAAAAAACATCTCGAGCTCCTCCGTGCTTCGGAAGGCAAGTTAAGCTGTTGGTCTCGGCTGCATTAGCAGTCGTTAATAACCATCAATCCGCACCGGGCCCGCGTGATGGTTTAAGGCGCGATCTCCCTATCCATCTCGAAGGCCCGTGCCAAAGCAGTGGGGACGTTAATGGGCTGATGATGATGAGTTTGCATTCATGTTTGGTTCATAGATGATTGATATCATATGGTTTCCAGAATTTGTGCCCGGTTAATGGCAATAGGCTCCCCCATATTATATGGGACTGGAACATAGCCGGCGAGGAAGAGTGTATAAAATTACTAAATTGTATAAGAATATTTTATGTGTATAACATAAAAAACATACAAAACATAGAAAACATAGAAAACGTTCAGCTGCTTGTCTTCCCGGGCATGTCGTAAAAACCGACAGAGGGATTGTGTCCTCTAACATGATGGACTAATATTATGGGCGATAGGCTGATCCCTTATCACCATAAGGTTAATCATATCCAGCTTACGACATCGTATCAACAGTGGCTGCAAGTTGTCTTTGATTACTTGTGGCTCTGCCCACCCCATTAGGGATTACGGGCGTGAGTTTATGTATGTATGTATGTATTATATGTGTTTTTTTAATGTCTAGAGCTATGTTTCGAGGTTTTTCTTGCAGCTTCTTTTCCCCGGCTGTACAGGTTGTGAGAAGCTGCAGTAGTTTTACGCGGACACGTTCGTTATGTAAAAAATGACGACTCAAAGTGTACCTATGTTACTTACTGAATGGAGATATTTTTGAATTTGAATGCTATGCTATGCCTACCCGATTCTGGGATGTAAGCGTGCTGTATGTTGGTAAATCTTAGGCTTAGTTTGGCGGTCAATCAATCTGATCGTAATATAGCTTTATAAAACAGCAAATAAGGTTCGTCTTCAACAAACAAATATTAATCCTCACACACGGTTTTTGTGTAGAAAAATCTTTCAGCTCCCTCCCCCTACAATAATTAGTTTAACAGTGTTCGAGGGCCCCTCTGGGGGGGTTACCCCACCCCCCAACCCCCTATTTCGACGCACACATCCCCCGTATGGATCGTTCGCAACTATTGGGAAAAATTTCCGCCGAAATTCGGGAATAGTCATTTGTATTACGTTCCGTTTTTCTTGTTTCTATACCAACTTTATGTTATAATATGTTATTGTAGTGGTTCTGAGCTTAATACAATACAATACTGTTTAATTTATTGCAGGATAAAGGACAGAAATATATGTTATACAGGGAAGCTATGTTTATTCTTCTTATTCGTGTGGTTTGTGACGTGGAATACCAACCTCATCAACCCTGGTGTCAGAGTTATTACTGAGCCGCCAAAAGCCCCCGACATGGCTCATGTAACGACTACTAACTTACATCAGTAAGTAGTAACCGGGACCAACGGCTTGACGTGTCTTCCGAAGCACGGATCATCTTACTTTTTATAAATATTGTCACTCCGCTAACTTAGGTACTAAACACCAACGTAACAGGAAAATAAAAGTTACTTTAAAAAGACCTAGTAATAAATCGAAGCACCTCTGGCAGTCCTAAACAAATGCCATTTATTTTAATCTGGTTGGAAACGTCTTAATAACCCTGAATTTGGGCTTCGAATTTAAAATTTTGTTATTTTATAATCTGTAAAATGTAAATATGGGTAACATACCTGAAATAAATTGATTTTATTTTATTTTTATTTATAAATAGCTACAGCCAAAAGTGCTGTTTTCACTAACACAGTTGGCTCGACCATTATAGACGGCGATACGGGTCACCTATCACGTTGGTCTAACAGAAAGCTCGGTGAAGCGTCGGTCCTCAGTTCATCTTGCGATGGATGTACCTCTGACTACTCCCTTTAGGAATATAGTGTGCTTATGCATGTTTTAAACACGTTCTATGTTTTCTTTAACGAAAAAGCAGTAAAGAAAAAACTTGACGGAAACTTTTCCACAAATTATTCTGAATATTTCACCTAATTTTCATATTTCGTGTGAAAAATACATTAACATTAAAAATACCTACAATTGAGCTGAAATTGGGTACGTATCCTAAATTCCAGTCTAGATTTTATAATTAAGATTATGATAATGATCGTCTCATATGTTAGGCTATTAAAATACTTTTTTAACTTGAAAGCTTGGTTGGTAAGCTTAATAATAGTACATTGGTGCTAATTTCTGTAAACACCATCTACTTAATTTTATTTTAAGTTATATCTGTCATTTTCTTATCCCCCGAAAAGGAAAGGGACGGGTATCAACAAGCATAAATTTTATGGAACACACGTCAATTTTAAGCACAAATCTTACATTGGCTAATAACCCGACAGAATTAAGTAGACAGCACACGTCAAACGGTTTGTATACCAGCGAGATATATTTTTGATTCGCCCGGGTTATTCATTCACTTACTCATTCTTCCTAAAAACAGCTGTCAATCATCCGTCCCTTTCTTTTTCGGCGGATAAGAAAATGATAGGTATAACTTAAAGTAAAATTAGGAGGTGTCTGCAGGAATCGGGGCCATTGTTTAACAAGCGAACGAAAGGGAAGCGGTTCGATGCCTGGTACGGGACATACACCATCATCATCTCGCACCCACACCTCACCAAGCTTTCTGATAGACCAAGGTGATAGGTGGTGAGCCGCATCGCCGTCTATAATGGTCGAGCCAACTGTGTTAGTGAAAACTGCACTTTTGGCTGTAGCTATTTATAAATAAAAATAAAATAAAATCAATTTATTTCATATTATTTACATTACAGATTATAAAATATAAAATTTAGCCAAATTAGAAAAATATTTAAATAAAAATGAAATAATTAACAATTATAATTAAAAATAATTGTACTTATTATATTTTTAATCTTTTTTACATTTTTAAGTCAGTCATTTATTACCTACTTATATTTATAATTATAAAAAATACATCGTTTGTAAAAATCTTGCAGTAACTGATTTAAAAAAAAAACTACGTCTTGTTGCCGGGCACGTCATAAAAACTTATAAAAGAATTGTTTCCATTGTTACCTAAGTATTTTAGTAATTAATAATTATCACTCATGTTTAGCCGTGAAGGAAAAAATCATGAGGTAACCCGAGAAATGCCTTTTTTACAAAAAAAAAAACGTCTAGGGCCCTATGCCGATGTTTTTCTTGCAGCTTCTTTTCCCCGGCTATACAGGTTGTGATAAGCTGCAGTAGTTTTAGGCGGATGAGACGTTCGTTATGTACAAAATGGCGGTTCAAAGTGTAACTATGTTACCTACCGAATAAAGAATTTGAATTTGGTATGTGTCCTAACCTGTATTGGGCTGGTTTTCCCTTCGCGGGTTGGAAGGTCAGACAGGCAGCCGCTTTTGTAAAAAACCGGACCTGTCAATTCTTCAGGTTAGGTCCGGTCCGCGGAGGTCCGTATTGCTCTATGGGTTAGGTAGACTACAACACACATTCAAACCAAAGACTTGCAATTTCAAACTTCATAAACACAATCCCCAAGACATCTCAAACGGCCAGCATCGATCACCTTTAACGAGTGAGGGTTCCGTACAAAAACTACATATTTATGAGGTACCGGGGAGGGCAATCGATATTCTTCTTCAGTTAATTGGGACCTCAAATAGCTGACCTTTGATTTCTTCGAGTGGCGAGTGGGAATATGTTTCCTTTTTGCTTTGTCTGTCTTTTGGGTGTAGGTAACTGCCTAACGACCTTCATGGTCCAGTGGTTGGGCTTTGGGCTCACGATACGGAGGTCCTGGATTCGATTCCCGGTGGGGACATATCCCCAAATAATTCCCTTTCCTTTTCGGCGGATAAGAAAATCACAGATATAACTTAAAATAAAATTAGACGGTGTCTACTGGAATCCGCACCATTATACATTTTTTAAATACATACATACAAAAAAAAATATACCTATATAAAATTAGCAAGAGGCATCCCCTTGCGGAACCCTAAAATAATGTAAAGGTAACCTGACAATATACGGTTTATAGCTATTTAACACATTTTACAAAAAAATGCGGTATCGGACTTGTACCAATGAGATTTTAATGTATCTTACCACACCTATCCCTCAATCAGCGCTTATCGCCGAGCCACTAGGGTCGATAAATTCCTTCAAATATCTTTCCTCTCAGACGACGCCCTGAGCCAAACGCGCCCAACTGTACACCCTCAGGCCTGTTGTCTTAAACGTTGTACCGGGTGAGAGTTTTCAGCGCACCCCATTTGTCCGGCCAAGTAGTTAATGCCATCTTCGGTAAATCTGCAATAAGTCACGTTAAAAAAAGTAACAGCTGGCTCGACCATTCTATTTATTTGCAAAAATCGCTATTTAATACCCGGAATAAAAATAAACTTGCTTTACAAGTCAGTCGATTACATAAGATTACTAAATCTTTTAAGGGGCAATGTATACGTTTTTACAATAAGATTCCCATTGACATTCAGAATTTGCCTTTCAACTGCTTTAAGAAAGTAGTTAAACAAAAACTTTACAAAAAAGGTTATTATAAAGTTAGTGATTATTTAGAAGATATGAATGCATGGGATTAACTGTCTGAGAACTGTTATTAGCCAGCTAAATTACTCAATTGTATATCAATATTTTATGTTTATTTTTTTAAAAAAGAACGTCTAGGGCCCTGTGCCGAGGTTTTTCTTGCAGCTTCTTTTCCCCGGCTATACAGGTTGTGAGAAGCTGCAGTAGTTTTAGGCGGATGAGACGTTCGTTATGTAAAAATTGACGATTCAAAGTGTAACTATGTTACCTACTGAATAAAGATATTTTTGAATTTGATTTTTTTTTGAATTCTAGACGGCGATACGGCTCACCTATCACGTTGGTGTAACAGAAAGCTCGGTGAGGTGTGGGTGTGGGTACCTGAGGGGATGGATGTACCTCTGCCTACCCCAATGTTACAAAAAATGGACTGCAAGTGTGTCGTTTGCTTATATTTTGCTTACAGTTTTAACTGAATTTCCTCGAGATTATAGGGTTGAAACCATCATTATTTACGTTTGATTTGAGGTGCATTAGTTGTAAGTATATGTTGAGGAGCTCGGTGGCGCACGGTAAACGCGCTCGGTCTGCGATTGTTGAAGCACCTTTCGCAAAGGCCGGTCATAGGATGGGTGACCATAAAAAAAAGTTTTCATCTCGAGCTCCTCCGTGCTTCGGAAGGCACGTTAAGCCGTTGGTCCCGGCTGCATTAGCAGTCGTTAATAACCATCAATCCGCACTGGGCCCGCGTGATGGTTTAAGGCCCGATCTCCCTATCCATCCATAGGGAAGGCCCGTGCCCCAGCAGGGGGACGTTAATGGGCTGATGATGAATTTACATTGACCAAATTGGAGATGACCTTAGAAAAGGTTCAGTACGATCTACTCCGAACCGGCGTGCGTGTATGAAACGATTGATGAATGTGGAGGAAGCAAGAGAAGTGTGCGGTGGGAAATAGGCGTGAGTTTATGTATGTATGTAGCTATCACATTAATCAAAATACTTATCAAGTCAGATATACGCACTCCCCGCCAGTTACATTTAAGTCCCATGTAATAGCGGGCCTATTGCCATTAACCGGGCACCAAATCCTGGAAATCACGTGATATTAATTGGGTCGTGTACTTGGGTCAAGATAAATTATGAAATTCTGATTTTACTAAATAAAGACAGATCTAAAACTAACGACAAACATTTTCTTTTTTCTATTTAAATTATTTATGAATTTTAATCAAGAAAAACGTAATAATAAGTGCGATGTTTTATCAGATTTTTCTGTGGAGTCACAGTGTGCTTTTTCATACAAATTCCGTAGTAATTTCGTGTTTTGGCGTTTAATAAAAAGTAACTGATTTAACTAGTTGGAAACTAGTCTATAGGCTATTTGACAAGATACTTTTTACGAAACGTTTAAGAAATGAAAATATTCTTTGGAGTTTGTATGGAAATACTGTCCTGTGACGTCATAAAAGCGGCCAATCGTCTTACTCATTATTACTTAAATCATAAATAAAATTCGATATTAAGTTGTAAAGTAAGCCGTGGAAGCCGAGGTGCCCAGTTGGTAGAACGCTTGCCTCTCACTTTGAGGTTGCAGGTTCGAATCCAGCACTGGTCTAAACCAATGACTGCCTGCCTGACCTTCCAACCCGCGAAGGGAAAACCAGCCTAATACAGGTTAGGTCACATACCTCCGAAAATGAATTTCCCGGGAATGTGGGTTTCCTCACGATGTTTTCCTTCACCGCTGAGCACATTCACAAAACAAATTCGGGAAACATTGGTTTAGGTCTGTGCTGGATTCGAACCTGCGACCTCAAAGTGCGAGGCAAGCGTTCTGCCAACTGGGCTACCGCGGCTTCCACATCAATTCAAACTCATAAAGTCGAATTCATTGGCTCACTACTCCACCCTAAAACGGCACTAATGCTTACTGTTACAAATTAACTTTTCCATAATCGTCACAAGAACGTACCAATTCCACATACTCGTAATCTACTTACAAGAATACGAATTACAATGTTATATTACTTCTTTTCAAGTGTCTGAAGCGAACAGCCCACGAGTACGTTTCCGAGAAAGAGGAAGACGGGAGAACTCTCCCTTCCCATTCTAACCTTTCAATTTTCGTCCAGCGTTTCTTATTTAGTTTCGCGCAAATTATCTCCAATTCTTCATATTATTAAACATCCTGGGGGGGGAACTAGCCCCCCTAGGGGGTTAATGAGGGGGCCTGCCCCACCCTCGCCGCACACTTGTTTCTTGTAAAATTTTTCCCCGATCTTTATTTTCTGTAGACGTATATAATTAGAGTTTTTGTATGCGTGTGTGGGTGAACTAGGGCTGGGGACGTCTTAGATTTTGGAATTACGGGACTTCGTTTTTGATTTGCTGATTTATGATGTTATATTCTAATTCCGTAAATTTATTGACTTCTACATATATTTGAGTTCTACATACTATTAAACAGAACGACTATTTCAGAACAATAAATGATTATACATTGTTTTAAGTTTACGCAGTTAGTGGTGCTAATTCCTGTAAATACCATCTAATTTTATTTTAAGTTATATCTGTCATTTTCTTATCCGCCGAAAAGGAAAGGGGCGGGTAATCGACAAGCATAAAATTTATGGAACACACGTCAATTTTAAGCACAAATCTAAACCAACCGTCTAAAAATTTTGCATCCGTCAATAACCCGACACAGTTAAGTAGACAGCACGTCAAACGGATTGCATACCAGCGACGTACCTTTTTGATTCGCCCGGGTTATTCATTCATTTACTCATTCTTCCTAAAGTTAAGAGCTGTGAATCATCCGTCCCTTTTCTTTTCGACGGATATGAAAATGACGGATATAACTTACAATAAAATTAGGCGGTGTCTGCAGGAACCGGGTCAGTATCATAATTAAAACACATAATAACGAGTTCTTGCCTGCTGCTGCAAGTGCCATGATCACGGGATGACATCCTATGTTCATGGCACTTGCAACAGTGTCAAAATATCTGGAGTCTCATATCCCTGATTTAAACGCGGTATGAACCCGTTATGATGTGTTTTAATAAATGATTATATTTCAATAAGATAACATTTTACAATCGTCTCAATGCGCGGTAATTAGATCTGTCAAAGTACGTAGGCTAGTGTTGTGAGGTTTATGAATCAGTCGATATTAGGTCGATCGATTCTTTTCTGTCTAACAATACATATGTATATATAGTACCTATGAATACCAGACTCGACTATTATAT
Source organism: Pectinophora gossypiella (assembly GCF_024362695.1). NCBI lineage: Eukaryota > Metazoa > Arthropoda > Insecta > Lepidoptera > Gelechiidae > Pectinophora > Pectinophora gossypiella. The sequence goes on along the minus strand of NC_065427.1, from coordinate 9,680,966 downwards.
ACGGCGATACGGCTCACCATCTATCATGTTAGTCTTACTTTTAGGTTAGTTTGTCTTGCGATGAATGTACCGCTGACTACCCCAATTGGGTTATAGTCACGAGCTTATCTTATTTTGTTAGATACATATACGTAAACTCGGTATCTAATTAGTTGGACATAGCTACAAGTAATTAGAAGACAAATTGCAGCCGCTTTTGATGACAACGACCTAAGATGCATGTGATATCAACTCAGAATCATGGTCTGAATCATCCCCTTCAGTAATCGTTACGGTCGCGGTGTCACTAACATCCATACTTGCTTGTATGACCTGTACGTATTTGTATGCGGTGTAAGTAACATCGTAACGAATACTGAGGGGAATGATACAACTCATAATCCTGAGTTATTATCAAGTGAAATTTTCCATCGCAAAAGTGTACAGTTGAAAATAATTATAAAAACACGTGAATTTTGCGACGGAAAATTCCACTTAATATTAACTCAGAATAATGAGCTGAATCATCCCCCTCAGTATTCGTTACGATGTCACTAACAACCTGTAAACTTAATGGTCAATGCATTGTTAGAAAGGACATGAAACGGTAGGTTTCTACGACATGCCTATAATGATATAAAGCAATTGAACGCGCATTATATTTTCATTCCTTCTTACGCTTTTTAATAAAAAAAATCATTCTAAATCCTGTAATAATAATTACACACGGTGCTGCCCGCTTCCGGCCAAGTAGTTAATGCCGTCTGCGGCAAATATACAATTAGTCACGTCGTCAAAAGGTGTTCCTCGCCAGTTCTGTTACTTGCTGAACTTGGCTTGACACGCTCCCGGGAGTCTAGATTATCAATTTCCCCCAAGTGAAGGCAATTTTAATCCACCCCATCATGAATTCATAATAATTACGTACATAACCAGGACGGAAAATCGAAGTTACTCTAGGTTATGGACAGTTTTTTGCTAACGAACGAAAATAGGTAAGGATGGGTTGACGACCTCAGGGGGTTTCTAACTCGCAAACAATTATGAAAAATCGACAGATGCTTTTGCCGTGACTTATTGTAGATTTGCCGCAGATGGCATTAACTACTTGGCCGGAGGGAAAATCTACAGAGTCAGTAATAAAAATGTATGGAATTGACATAAAGTTACATAAAGTGCCACGACATCATATATAATATACTTACATGTATCTTTATCTTTAAAAGTCCCAATAAATGTCAAATATGTCAATGCGTCAGGGTTCTAAAGTGACTACTATCCTGTGTACGGTCACGAGCATTAATATGTATACCATGTCACATTAACTTTTTTGACAAATTGAACTGTAAGTCTCACTAAATGTCAAATATGTTAGTGCGACAGAGTCCTAAAGTGGGTACATTATATTGCTCATGACTGTACAATAATAAACAAAAAATAAAGTATAATTGTTTTCTTGATCAACAACAAATACAAAAAACATTAATTAAAACGTAATTTAAACATAAAATCTTCCCACTTCCCACACTTTCTCACTGTAAAAGAGTCCCGTAAATATAGAAATATAATTACGGGAATATGGAACACGTCGCACAGCCCTATTCTTAAGACCACACATATAATGTATGTGTGTGTGCGTGTGTGTGTGGTGTAACTCGCGTTATTAGTTTTCTTTGGAGTTTCCTTTTGTTAGATTTCGATAATTTCGCGACAGTGTGTTAGTGTGAAGAAAATCAATAAACGAATACTGCTAAACGAAAATGGGGGAAGGAAATAGAGAATTTGGTTTTGGTAATTATTTATGTGTGGACATTCTATGTTCATTCTATTTGCTTCTTGCGGGTTGGCAGGTCAGACAGACAGTCAGATTCTAACTAAACACACGTTGGAACTTGTTTCGAGTCCACGTTTAGATCACAAATGGTTATCACGTACTCAGAAGTGAAGGAAAATATCGCGAGAAAACCCACATTCCCGAGAAATGCGTTTCGGAGGTATGTGACCTAACCTGTATTGGGCTGGGTTTTCCTTCGAGTTAGAAGGTCAGGCAGGCAGTCGCTTCTGTATAAAATCGGATCTGTCAAATCTTCAGGTTAGGTAAGCGGACTCTGTGAAAAAACGGGAAAACGCTAGAAAGATATACTTTTATGTTGGACTGGGAGTGAATCTAAACGTACGACGCGATCAGTTGCTTATCTTCCTGGCATGTCGTATTCCCAATTGGGGTAGTCAGAGGTACATTCATCGCAAGATGAACTAAGTACCTACACCTCACCAAGCTTCCTATTAGACCAACGTGATAGGTGAGCCGTATCGCCGTTTATAATGGTCGAGCCGACTGTGTCATTGTAGATTTTCAGTAAATGGCATTAACTACTTGGCCGGATAAATGGGGAGCGCTGGTCATACCCGGTGCAAAATTTAAGACAACAGGCCCAGCTGGGCTAGTGAAAACTTGGCTTCACATACAAATATTCTTTATTGCACACAACACAAGAAAGAATCAAACGTATAATATATATTATTTAATTGGCGACTTTATTGCTCTACGGCAATTTCAACCAGGCGACCAGAGGCAGGGACTTTTCCGTCATTGTCCGGGAAAATAAATTAAGAATAAGACGGATGACCATCCCGGAGACAACAATGACAAGAGCCAATGGGTGTAACCTAGAAATTCACGAATTACAAGTTTTTTCCACTGCTGATTCCTGGTAGTGGTCGCCTGGAATAAATTGCTTCAGAGCAATAAGTCCGCCGTATTTGTACTGTTGCTTAATATCTTTGTGTTTTGTTTGTTATCAATAAAGTATATTTGATTTGATTCGAATTGAATCACAACCTTTCTTCTTTTTTCTAAAGTTTGCCATTGAATATTTTCTATTTGGTCAAATTGGAGAAATTTTTATATTTTTACTCTTTATTATACACATGAATATAAGATTAATGACTTTATATCTATACTTATAATAAATCTGTAGAGAGGTCAATTCTGTACATTAAATATTTTTTCAAAATAACTATCAGGGGATGATAAGTGGTCGATACTGATGCCAAAAATGCAATCAGTAAAATTTTTGTCTGTCTGTCTGTCTGTCTGTCTGTCTGTCTGTATGTTCCTTATAGAAACAAAAACTACTGGACGGATTTTAATGAAACTTGGTACAATTATTCTTCACACTCTTGGACAGGTTATAGTATACTTTTCATCACGCTACAATCAATAGGAGCAGAGTAGTGAAGGGAAATCCTTTTGTATGAAAAATCTAAACCACTCAAGTTAGACGTTTGAAATTTGGCATGCAGGTACCTTAGATACCGTAGAGGTACACTAAGAAAGGAATTCCCGAAATTCCCACGGGAACGGGAATTAGCGGGAAAATACTTTTGTATGAAAAATGTAAACCACTCAAGTTAGACGTTTGAAATTTGTCATGCAGGTACCTTAGGTACCGAGGAGGTGCATTAAGACAGGAATTCCCGAAATTCCCACGAGAACGGGAATTAGCGGGAAAATCCTTTTGTATGAAAAATCTAAGCCACTCAAGTTAGACGTTTGAAATTTGTCATGCAGGTACCTTAGGTACCGTGGAGGTGCACTAAGAAAGGCATTCCCGAAATTCCCACGGGAACGGGAATTAACGGGAAAATCCTTTTGTATGAAAAATCTAAACCATTCAAGTTACATGTTTGAAATTTGGCTCGCAGGTACCTTAGATACCGTAGAGGTGCACTAAGAAAGGAATTCCCGAAATTCTCATGGGAACGGGAATTAGCGGGAAAATCCTTTTGTATGAAAAATCTAAACCACTCAAGTTAGACGTTTGAAATTTGGCATGCAGGTACTTTAGTAAACTTAAAGCTTAGTTGCAACAGGATATTACAAAATTCCCACGGGAACGGTAGTTAGCGGGAAAAAACATTTGTATGAAAAAAATCAAATCTAAATAAAAGGAGAAACTGACTGACTCAGTGACTGACATATCAACGCACAGCCTGAACGGCTAAACGTAGGCATTTGAAATTTGGAAGGGACATAGCTTAGGTACCGTAGAGGTACACTAAGAAAGGAATTCCCGGAATTCCCACGGGAACGGAAATTAGCGGGAAAATCCTTTTGTATGAAAAATCTAAACCGCTTAAGTTAGACGCTTGAAATTTGGCATGCAGGTACCTTAGTTAACTTAAAGCTTAGTTGCAACAGGTTATTGCAAAATTCCCACGGAAACGGGAGTTAGCGGGAAAAAAACATTTGTATGAAAAAATCGAAACCGCGTAAGATAGATGTTTTCAATTCAATTAAATTATTTATTGCATTCCATGTAGTACAATGGGGTGTTACATAGGCATAGGAACTAAAACATGGACCCTGTAGGGCACAGCATAGTTGAAGGGAAGAGAGGAAGTGTGTATTAAAATTAAAACTCAATGAACAATCAATTAAAAAAAAAATCAATTCAATCAATTAATTCAATCTAGCATGCATGCATACCTTAGTAAATATAAAGTTTATTTTTGGCTGTAATATTTTGAAAAATGGGAGTTATTAGGAAAAAAATTGTATGAAAAAATCTAAACTGCATAAGTATGCACTCCCACACACACAAAGATCTCTCTCTTATATAACACGCCACGCGGACGAAGTCGCGGGCAAAAGCTAGTCTTTAATAAAACTACTGTCGACTACATATCATAGGAATTTGGTTTATCTTGTGTAATCCAAACTAGTACGGCCTCCATGGTCCAGTGGTTGAGCGTTGGGCTCACGATCCGAAGGTCCCGGGTCCGAATCCCCGTGGGGACATATCACAAAAATCACTTTGTGATCCCTAGTTTGGTTAGGACATTACAGGCTGATCACCTGATTGTCCAAAAAGTAAGATGATCCGTGCTTCGGAAGGCACGTCTCTAATTACTGGTGTAAGTAAGTAGTCGTTACATGAGCCATGTCAGGGGCCTTTGGCGGCTTAATAGTAACCCTGACACCAGGGTTGATGGGGTTGGTAATCACAACCCACACGATAGAAGAAGATTAAGTAATTGGAAACGTCAACAGCATTTATTACATTTCAAACAATCCATTAGAAAGCATGCGCCTAGCAATACTGATTTCTCATCAACACTCATAGTTATTGGAAAGGTAACACCGAATTTGTATTCATTTACGTTGCTTATCTCCCATTTACTCATTATAGTGCCTATTTTCTCTTCACCAGACATGATGTCATACACGAATTTGAACACCTTCTGAGCTTTCAACTTCAATATTGGTTCGCCAGAACGGTTTTTCATAACGTACCAGTTTCGAGAAAAAGTAGGCAGTGTCCTGTGTGTGGTTTTGCTCGTCTTGGCGGGGACACTTCCGTGCCCTCAGGTATGAAATTAAATTTAAATCTACACTGAACGAGTATTATCCTTATCCCTAAATAAAACTTTTACCTCAAAAATGTGTTTTTTTGAGTTACCTACTCTTTCCTTAACCCGATAGTTGTTTACATGCCGCCTCACTTATGATCAGTTGTTGAACCTTTGTTAACGTTGTATTATTTTATTGCTATAATTTTGTTTTGCGAACCATAGTTTTGTTTTTTATTTATTTTCGAGGGATCCGGTGAAAATGTTTACTATTTATTTGTTTGAACAGTTTATTGTAGGCAAACATAAACATGACAAGTACATTTTTTACTTTAACACTTATGTGTTTAATGTGTCTTAGTTATCATAAGCTCACGTACCTCACGGCCTCCGTGGTCCAGTGGTTGAGAGTTGGGCTCACGATCCGGAGGTCCTGGGTTAGATTCCCGGTGGGGACATATCACAAAAATCACTTTGTGGTCCCTAGTTTGGTTAGGACATTACAGGCTGATCACCTGATTGTCTGAAAGTAAGTCGATCCGTGCTTCGGAAGGCACGTTAAGCCGTTGGTCCCGGTTACTACTTACTGATGTAAGGACGTAGTCGTTATATCAGGGGCCTTTGGCGGCTCAATAGTAACCCTGACACCAGGGTTGATGAGGTTGGTAATTCACCTCACAACCCACACGATAGAAGAAGAAGAAGCTCACGTATATGAACAATCTTAGTCTGAAATAAAATATATATATTTTTTTATATCCCAATTGGGGTGGATAGAGGTACATCCATCGCGAGGTGAACTAAGTACCCACGCCTCACAGAGTGTTCTGTTAGACCAACGTGATAGGTGAGCCGTATCGCTGTCTATAATGGTTGAGATAATTCATTAGTGCAAGTCCGGTCCCGGGGTAGTTGAAGTATATAACATACAGGGTGCTAGTGACATCGTAACGAATACCGAGGGGGATGATTCAGACCATGATTCTGAGTTGATATCAAGTGGAATTTTCCGTCGCAAAATTCATGATATTTTTGTGTTTTTTTATTTAAGTATTTATTTATTTATTAGGCACATCAACAGTACATACACAACAATTAATATAACTTTATTAAGGCTATTACTAGTGTTTGCACCAATTACAAACGTGCACAACTTATGTGCCGAGGTTTTTCTTGCAGCTTCTTTTCCCCGGCTATACAGGTTGTGAGAAGCTGCAGTAGTTTTAGGCGGATGAGACGTTCGTTATGTAAAAATTGACGATTCAAAGTGTAACTATGTTACCTACTGAATAAAGATATTTTTGAATTTGAATTTGAAATTTGAATTTGGTTTCGTTTGTGCATACAATTTTTGAGAAGAGGCTGGTGCCTAAACTAGGTAAAACCTGTCATATAGGACACCAGGTCTCCACCTCTAGATATAAAACAGTTAAAATTTACAATTATGAAAAACAACTTATGCAATTAACATGCACGTAGAATTTGGATTAGGTAGTTAAAGAACATAAAAAAAATAAAAAATAAAAACGGAATAACAAAAGAAATAAAAAATAAAGAAAAAAAGAAATAAGAATCTTGTCTTAAAAGGTATTAAAAGTTACAGCCAGGCATCACTACAATTTTTAAATTATTTTCAGTTCCATACTTTTAAAATACGCGACAACATTAACGTCAAAGGAAATAACGTTTCCGTCAATTTGCGTTCAAAAACTCAATACGCCTTTCGTGGGGAAACGTAACAAAAAAAATAAAAATGAAAAAATAAAATAGTACGTCATACAGAGAATAAAATAAAGGGCATACACGCACACTCCGCACTCCAATTTATAATATTGTTTTTCCTTAGGATATATTTTTTCACTAGTGTGGGGGTGGGGTGGCCACCCCGTCCCCCCGAGGGGGTTTGGGGGGGCTGCAACCCCCCCAGTTATTATTAAAGACGTACACACACATTCTTGCCGAAAACTCAGTGTGATTAGATTAATATACGGGGTATGTTTGTTTTCGTGTGTGGACGTTAGGTTACGTTGGTCTGTTTAATTGTACGGGAATTGGCGAAAACGATGTTATATCTAGATCCACTTCAGGTTGGCTGGAAGAGATTGATTCGTGGTAAGGCTGCCTTTCGTCATCATCATCATCATCATCAGCCCATTAACGTCCCCACTGCTGGGGCACGGGCCTTCCCTATGGATGGATAGGGAGATCGGGCCTTAAACCACCACGCGGGCCCAGTGCGGATTGGTGGTTATTAACGACTGCTAATGCAGCCGGGACCAACGGCTTAACGTGCCTTCCGAAGCACGGAGGAGTTCGAGATGAAAACTTTTTTTTTTTTGTGGTCACCCATCCTATGACCGGCCTCTGCGAAAGTTGCTTTACGTCAACAATCGCAGACCGAGCGCGTTTACCGCTGCGCCACCGAGCTCCTCAGTTCAGTTTATATACATCCACTTCTAATAGCGGGCGAGCCTATTGCCATTAACCGGGCACAAGTCCTGGAAACCACGGGATATCAATTATCTATGCTCCAAACTTGAATCATAAAGTATGCTTCTATGCTGTTCTGGGAGCAAATAAAAAACATAGAACACGTTCAGCTGCTTGTCTTCCCGGGCATGTCGTAAAAACCGACAGAGGGATTGCGTCCTCTAACATGATGGACTAATGTCATGGGCGATAGGCTGATCCCTTATCACCATAAGGTTCATCATATCCATCTTAGGACTTCGTAACAGTGGCTGCAAGTTGTCTTTGATTACTTGTGGCTCTGCCCACCCCATTTGGGATTACGGGCGTGATTTTATGTATGTATGAATCATAAAGTCGATTCATTTAGATCCTGAGCTAGGACACACCTCGGACACTTCATAGAAACAACCTCGTTTTACACAGACATGACACATTGACGTTATCGTACACGCGCATCTGTGTGTGTGACGTCTGACGCCCGAACGATTCAAATCTAAACCGTGTTCGAGGGGTGAGGTAAACTTAGCTCAGCCGCTGGTGGGGAGCGGAGAGTTGCCGTTCCTTATTCTATGGCTGGGGTTCTTGCAACCCTACAATGTTAACTCGACGCGTTCTCCAAACTGCTATAAGACTGTTAAAATATGACGTCATCATCATTATCAATTTAAGAGCCACGCTCTTGTCGGTGTAGCATTTTCCATTCCAGTCTATCAAAGGCCAATTCCTTGACTTCCCTATAAGACACGACGTTAACCTTTTCTTTAATCTGTTCCATGTAAGCTCTTCTTGGTCTTCCCCTTCCTCTCTTTCCTTCTAGCTTTCCTTCTATGATGTTTTTAATATGACGTAAGTTATATAAAATATATGTGAAGTCATCGATTCGAGGCCTATTTCATCTATTTTTAGATGTAACTACGTCGTTTGTATAGTGAAAGATTAGATTTACAAATGGAAAGGTTGGTCGTACCAATTTCTACATACATACAATAGGTAATCATCCATAATACTCCCGACGACCCGATTACTCTGGCCATAGAGGTAACCAATCAGATCGCGACACCAAACACTTCAGGACCCCGATACCGGCCGGACAAATGCGGAGCGCTGAAGGCTCTCACCCGGCACAACGTTTAAGACAACAAGCCTGAGGTGAACCGAATCATCCCCCTCAGTATTCGTTACGATGTCACTTACATCATGTACAAGTACGTATGTGTGTTAGTGACACCGTAACGAAAACTTTGGGGGATGAAAATAATTAAAAAAAACACTAAATTTTTCATGAATTTTCCGACAGGAAATTCCACTTGATATCAAATCAGTCGGTCTGAATCATCCCCCTCAGTATTCGTTACGGTATCACTAACACCCATACGAACTTGTATGATCTGCACATATATGTATAAGTAAGTAACATCGTAACGAATACTGAGGGGCTATTGATGATTGTGGAGGAAGCAAGACAAGTGTGTCAGGATCGAAGCAAATGGAATTCTATAGTCTCTGCTTACCCCGGTAGGAAATAGGCGTGAGTTTATGTATGTTTGTAATACTGAGGGGGGTGATTCGGTTCATTATTCTGAGTAGTAGGAGTAAGATTTTCAATCGTAAAAATATAGTATTGCAAAGAATCAAAACAAAACATCAATTTTGCGACGGAAAATTCGTTACGATGTCACTATCACTCTGTATATTTGTATAATCAGACTTAAGAAACATAAGTACAAATAGGCCCCGATTCCTGCAGACACCGTCTAATTTTATTTTAAGTTATATCCGTCATTTTCATATCCGTCGAAAAGGAAACGGACGGATGATTCACAGCTCTTAATTTTAGGAAGAATGAGTAAATGAATGAATAACCCGGGCGAATCAAAAGGTATGTCGCTGGTATGCAATCCGTTTGACGTGCTGTCTACTTAACTGTGTCGGGTTATTGACTGATGTAAAATTTTTAGACGGTTGTTTTAGATTTGTGCTTAAAATTGACGTGTGTTCCATAAATTTTATGCTCGTCGATTACCCGTCCCTTTCCTTTTCGGCGGATAAGAAAATGACAGATATAACTTAAAATAAAATTAGATGGTATTTATAGGAATTAGCACCATAATGTACTTATATCACGTTTAAACTGAACAACGCCATCTATATTGTTTTTGGTGAACGTAGCTTCGAAAGTCCCTCATCACCAACGATCGAAACATAAAATTCAAACTCATAAGTAAATAAAAATGAATTCAAAATCATCATCATCAGCCCATTAACGTCCCCACTGCTGGGGCACGGGCCTTCCCTATGGATGGATAGGGAGATCGGGCCTTAAACCACCACGCGGGCCCAGTGCGGATTGATGGTTATTAACGACTGCTAATGCAGCCGGGACCAACGGCTTAACGTGTCTTCCGAAGCACGGAGGAGCTCGAGATGAAAACTTTTTTCTTTTTTGTGGTCACCCATCCTACGACCGGCCTTTGCGAAAGTTGCTTCAACAATCGCAGACCGAGCGCGTTTACCGCTGCGCCACCGAGCTCCTCAATCGAATTCAAAATAACACCCTTCAATTCCATCAAATTGAATAGACATTTTGCTTTCATAAACCAACACTCGGTTATGTGATAAATCGATCGATTGGCGATTTAGTACTTTTATTTTTAATTCCCCTTATCGCCGCCATTATCTTTAAACTAGAGGCGGTTGATAAAAATAAAAAATACATTTTTTTCGACGGAAATCAATAACCGCGCGCGCTTGTGACACTTCAACACACACACACACATACAGGATGCTTATGACACCGTACTGTAACGATAGAATTAGACTTCAAGTCAATAAGGAATATTTGAAATATAAAAAAAAATATTAATATATATGTAGGAAAGTAAGAATGCTATGTAAGGATAATGAACGGGAATTTGATTGTTTATGGTATGAAAGGAGGATGGTTAATGAATGGGACGTAGTGAGTTTTTAAAAGTAAGAAAGGAGAGTCTTTGGTGCGATGTCGGACGGGAGGGATGATTTCGGTTTTAATATAAGGTGTGTGTGTATAAAAAGCAGTAAAGACATTTAAAAAATATCCGAGTTATTTCATTATCCCACATACTTATTTTAATTTTTATTACTTTCTTTTTATTATTATTTTTTTATTTTTTAGTGAATATTTTTTTTGGTTGGGATACCTGGGTCTATTTACTCATTCTTCCTAAAATTAACGACTGTCAATCATCCGTCCCTTTTCTTTTCGGCGAATAAGAAGATGACAGGTATAACTTAAAGTAAAATTAGGTGTCTGCCGGAATCGGGGCCATTGTATGTATATATGTTGAGGAGCTCGGTGGCGCAGCGGTAAACGCGCTCGGTCTGCGATTGTTGAAGTTAAGCAACTTTCACAAAGGCCGGTCATAGGATGGGTGACCACAAAAAAAGTTTTCATTTCGAGCTCCTCCGTGCTTCGGAAGGCACGTTAAGCCGTTAGTCCCGGCTGCATTAGCAGTCGTTAATAACCATCAATCCGCACTGGGCCTGCGTGATGGTTTAAGGCCCGATCTCCCTATCCATCCATAGGCAAGGCCCGTGCCCCAGCAGTGGGGACGTTAATAGGCTGATGATGACGATGACTATTTACTCATTCTTCCTAAAATTAACGACTGTCAATCATCCGTCCCTTTTCGTTTCGGCGAATAAGAAGATGACAGGTATAACTTAAAGTAAAATTAGGAGGTGTCTGCAGGAATCGGGGCCATTGTATGTACTAATTTATAGCGTAGAATAAGGAATAATACTACGTAGAGAACGGCAACTCACCGCTCCCCACCAGCGGCTGAGCTAGGTTTACCTCACCCCCTCGGTCTTACTTTAGTCTTCAATCGTATGGCGTCAGACGTCACACACACAGATGCGCGTGTACGATAACGTCAATATGTTGTGTCTGTAAAAGGAGGTGTTTTTATTAACCCCCGACGCAAAAACGACGGGGTGTTATAAGTTTGACGTGTCTGTGTGTGTGTAAATGTGTGTGTCTGTCTGTGGCATCGTGGCTCCCAAACGGATGATCCGATTTTGATGCGGTTTTTTATGTTTAAAAGGTATATCAGTCGAGAGTGTTCTTAGCTATGTTTGGTGGAAATCGGTTCAGATCTTCAAGGTCATCAGGTTTGTTAGGTGTGATAGGAATGTTACACTCAATGTGTTGTGTCTGTGTAAAACTAGGTTGTTTGTATGAACTGTCCAGGGCGTGCTTCTAGATACAAGTCATGCAATCCCTAATGGGATGGACAGAACCGTGAGCGCTAAAATGGCAGGTTACTCGGCGTATTTAAAGTTGATATCGCTAACAGCCTGTATAGTAACAGATGTACAGGGTGTCCTCAGGCATAACGCCTTGCGAAATGACGTGGAATCAAAAATGTTAAATTGATCTTCAACAAGTTTATTTATGATAATTACGTTGAATAAATGATTCTGATTCTAACGAAAACTTTGAGATGATTCTGCTCATGATTCTGAGTTGATACCAAGTGGAATTTTCCGTCGCAAACGTATGGATCTGAAAATAAATAAAAAATACATTAAAATCTCCATGAATTTCCCTAGATTGGTTAGGACATTACAGGCTGATCACCTGATTGTCCGAAAGTAAGATGATCCGTGCTTCGGAAGGCACGTTAAGCTGTTGGTCCCGGTTACTACTTACTGATGTAAGTGAGTAGTCGTTACATGAGCCATGTCAGGGGCCTTTGGCAGCTCAATAGTAACCCTGACACCAGGGGGTTGCTAATTCAACTCAAAACCCACACGATAGAAGAATATAGCTAGATCTAGGTATTATTTAGTGACGTACAGATACAATTTAATACAATTGTAGCTAAACTTGTTAGCTACTTTTTCTAGCTACCTTTATTTTCGAGCTTTAACTTGCCTTTCACAGAGGTAGAGAGATTGTTTTCGCAAATGAACTTAGATAAAAATAACACAGGGTTGATGGGGTTGGTAATCCACCTCACAACCCACACGATAGAAGAAGAAGATGAGCCGAATTTACCTCCTCAGTATTCGTTACGGTGTCAGTAACACCCTGTATATAGCACACATTACGTACAGAGGTACCTATATCATTTTTTTATTGACGTTTTACTTTGTGAACCTTGAAAGGTTGGATATTAAAATTTCGCGTATTTATGATTCACGCTATGTCCTTGGCAGGGTGGGTAGACCGGACCGTTACAGTACTAACACAGTACAGTCATGAGTAATTTCATGTACCCACTTTAGAACCCTGTCGCACTATCATATTTGACATTTAATGAGACTGTTTAATTAATTTGTCAAAAAACTTAATGTGACATGGTATCAAAGTGTATACATATTAGTACTCGTGACCGTACACAGAAATACACATGAATATTCTTATTTCCTTACTAAAGTTTTTTTTTTGGACGTGACTTATTGTAGATTTGCCGCAGATGGCATTAACTACTTGGCCGGACAAATGGGTAGCGCTGAAGGCTCTCACCCGGTACAACGTTTAAGACAATTTAATAAATAGGCGCATAAGTAAACCGTTTGTATGAAAAACGTAAAATTCCCAATTTTTCATTAATGTGAAAAGACGTTTTCCTCAAATGTATTCTGAAATATTAGAAATTCTTGAACTTTGCCTCTTTATACAGAGAGTTCAGAGTTCTGTGGCAGAATATTAAGTGCTTTGGCCTAGGGACCAGTAGAATTCAACGTAACAGATTGACTAAACTCTAAGGTCAATGAACTACGGTTTTTTCCCCTTCTGACTTATGAGTTTACGTATAAGGAAATTAAAAGCATATGTAATGTTTTATACATATTTAAGCGACATAAAAGAAAGAAAGATCGTTACATGAGCCATGTCAGGGGCCTTTGGCGGCTCAATCATAACCCTGGTGTTGATGAGGCTGGTATTCCACCTCACAACCCACACGATAGAAGAAGAATTAATAAGCTAAATTACTCAATTTTATACCAATATTTAATGTTTATTTTTATTTTTTTAAAGTACGTCTAGCGCCCTGTGCCGAGGTTTTTCTTGCAGCTTCTTTTCCCCGGCTATACAGGTTGTGAGAAGCTGCAGTAGTTTTAGGCGGATGAGACGTTCGTTATGTAAAAATTGACGATTCAAAGTGTAACTATGTTACCTACTGAATAAAGATATTTTGAAATTTGAATTTGAATTTAATAAATGTACACGTCTGAGGTTCTGCGAGACGATAAATGATGTGTGAAATATGTTTTATTTTGTTTACTGTTTAAGTATACATAGTTAAGTTACCTTATTTATACTTATGTTTCTAAAGTCTGATAATACAGGGTGTTAGTGACATCGTAACGAATACTGAGGGGGATGATTCAGACCATGATTCTGAGTTAATATCAAGTGCAATTTTCCATCGCTAATTCTTGTTTCTTTTTTATTTCTTTTAAGTTTTTATTCATAGACATTTTTCTTTCGTAAACCAACACTCGGTTATGTGATAAATCGATCGATTGGCGATTTAGTACTTTTGCGATTGAAAATCTTAGTACTAGGTACTACTCAGAATAATGAGCCCCCTCAGTATTACATACATACATACATAAACTCACGCCTATTTCCCACCGGGGCAAGCAGAGACTATAGAATTCTATTTGCTTCGTTGATGAGGTTGGTAATTCAAACCCACACGAAAAGAAAGATAAACTTTTGACAAAATTATCTGATAAATACTGTTTAAATATCAGTTTTTTAACACGACTAAGTAAAAAAGGGCCTTGTCAAAAGGTACCCATGTCATAGTGAGGTCATATTGAGGGTTATATCTTCGAAAGGTCGAGTAAACCTTTATTGTAACCCTGACCTTACAGCTATTGGGGGATGTTCTGCATACTTATTAGTATCTGTGATTTTTGTTCCTTATTTTATAAGGAGAGATACACTTATTAGAAAGATTGGTTTGGAGTCGTGGTACTTTGAGGTCGCAGTTTCGAGCACACCAATGATTGACTATTTTGTTTTCGAATTCATGTTTGGATCATAAACGATTATCACGTTGTGAGGTGAATTACCAACCCCATCAGCCCTGGTGTCGGGGTTACTATTGAGCCGCCAAAGGCTCCTAACATGGCTCGTGTAACGAGTACTTACATCAGTAAGTAACAACCGGGACCAACGGCTTAACGGCTCAACCATCAGAGTTACTATTGAGCCGCCAAGGCCCCTGACATGGTAGATGTAATGACTACATACTTACTTAAGTAAATAGCATCCGGGCCAGAAAGCTGTTTAACATCTTACTTCTTAATATGACATCTTACTTTCGGACAATCAGGTGATCAGCCTGCAATGTCCTAACCAAACTGTGGATCATGAAGTGATTTTTTGATGACCACACGCGAGGCCTCCTACATAACATAAGCTCACGATCTTATCCCAATTGGGGTAGTCAGAGGTACATCCATTGCAAGATGAACTAAGTACCCACTCCTCACCGAGCTTTCTGTTAGAGCAATGTGATAGGTGAGCCGTATCGCCGTCTATAATGGTCGTGCCAACTGTGTTAGTGAGAACTGCACTTCAGATAAATTAATAACTCATTGGTGCCAGTCCGCTACCGGTGTTCAAGCAGGTAAACCTTTTTTTTTTGATGTGACTTATTGTAGATTTGCTGCCGATGGCATTAACTACATGGCCGGACAAATGGGGACCGCTGAAGGCTCTCACCCGGTACAACGTTTAAGACAACAGGCCTGAGGGTGACCAGTTGGGCGCGAACCTCGGCTCAGGGCGTCGTCTGAGAGGAAGAATATCTGAAAGAATTAATCGACCCTAGTGGGTCGATAGCGATAAGCGCTGAATGAGGGGTGAACCAAATAGCCTCACTGACTATGAATAAAAGTTTAACAAAATTACAAACGAAAACTTTAATAGAAATATCCTCTTTCATTACAGCTTCTTCCGTATTTTACTACTTACGGAAATTTTCCTGTAATTTTATTGTTAATTACCTAATTATAATGTCAAGGTCAGCTTGTATTAAAATTGTTTACTTACCTTATAAGGATTATTGAGAATTGTTTTTGTGGTTTGAGAAGTTACTTTATACACCAATCAGCTGTAATGCATTCATTAATTTGTACAATTTCCTTGATGAAATTGTAGGAAATTGACCCTGTATTGGGCTGTTTTTTCACGGACGGACACAAGAAAAATCAAACGTTAGATATTGATAAGCATATTTGGTAGTAACGGTATACTACCGTTACTACCTGTATCTTGGACTCGAGCGCCATATCAACTTTAAATACGCCGAGTGACCGGCCATTCTGACACTCACAGCTCTGCCCACCCCCTTAGGGATTACAAGCGTGGCTTGTATGTATCTAGACGTCTAATTCCATTATAGCTGGTAAAAGGCAACACGCAGTCGATTTCATTCAGAATTTTTCAAGTCGAGAGCTATATTTTATGAACGTCGTTAAGTTTGAAATATCGGGGTGGATATCTTCGTTGTGCGGACGATGAGATTTGGTTCACACCTCGTACGCATTTCTGAAAGCACGCACTCTATAGTCCCGAGATATGGAAATGAAAATACTTGGCTGTAGAGCTACACGGACCTTTGTTTGCTCAATTGGGTCGTTCTTCTTTTTTATCGACAATAAAAAGACATTTTCTCAATTTATCGGATTTAACATCTTTAAAATTATAACGGCATTAAATATTTTAAAACATCATATAAAGATGTGTCTGTAGAGGACCATTTAGAGGTTCTCTTTATCTTAGTAACATACTTTTCTTTGTAGACACATTCCAAAAAATATTGTGACAGAGTGGTCCTTTTCATCGGAGACAGCATTTTAATTTACCACTCTGTCACAGAATTTTGTGAAAAACAATCAAGCTTCTTTAAGGACTAATTGAGGAACCGATTAGTAGTTTGCTTGTATTTTGAGTATAATAAGATAACTATATTTTTGGACAATGGAAACATGAAACAAAATTCTAAAACATAACTTATCAGAAGCAGAACGAAGGACAGATCATTGTCGATAAAAAAGAAGAACGACCCAATTACTGACAGGCTTAAAAGGCTACTAGGCCAGAGCCGTTAACTTTTTTTTTGTTTTAGTTTTCCCCGAAGGGCAAAGGGAACTATGACCATACAGCCATGTCTTACGTATTATTTTCTTGATGATTAATGAAATGATGAAAGGTGATGATGATGAAACCTAAGCCCCCACCCTCGGAGCAGACTCCTACACCGAACCCCAAACGAATTAACTCAAAAGTCCGCATAAACTTTCGAGTTATGAAGCGGCTTGTTGGCACGAAGCGAAAATAGGTATATACTCTTTGTTTATTGAACACTCCGATATAATAACACTCGTGAATGTTTTCCGACTAACTTGCCACTTATTTTTTTATTTTTATTTATTTATCATAGTTATAATTTAATGTTACATTTTAAATAGTTAACATCGGAAAACCCAAAAAGGGTTTGTCCCGACATTAATCCCACATATTATTATACTAGTACATCTTATACTAAAGACAAGTACAATCAATTGCGACACTCAACGAAGTTGCTCGCGCAGCATAGACTGTACATGTCTATAACTATATACCAAAGCGGCGGGTTACTTAATGCGATCATCAACCACAAAACACCACTTCGTATTAATTATTTAGATTATTCAATGAAGAAAGCAACTGTCCCGTTCCCGCTTCCCGCCAAAAAGCCCCAGAGACATAAAAACCAGTTTTAAATAAAAAAAAATTTGCTGCATACCTACCATAAGTAACGTCAATAACATAAATCACACGAACAGAACCAAAGAGTATAGTTGTTAGAATGAAGGGTGCGGGAAGGGAGGGGGGTTTGGGGGGGGGGGTATCAAGATGAAACGACACGTATTGCTCACAAGATACAGTACAAATTAGATAATTATTATATTAAAACTGTCTATTTCTGACAATCATTTCTTTTTTTTCAATTCCAACAAGAGAATTTCAAAATTAAAAAAGATGATGATGGCTGGGGATTAGTATCTTTCGTTGACTTCGAATATATTTTTTTTTTTGCAGCGGTGTCCATTTCACACAGTACATCTTAGGCAAAACACAGTTTCTGCAGCATTTACCACTTTCCCTGACGCAGAGGATTGAGTTGGGAGTTATCAACTGATTCGGTTTCTTTGCTTATTTTTATCTAAGTTCATTTGCGAAAACAATCTCTCTCCCTCTGTGCCAATGAAAGGCAAGTTAAAGCTCGAAATGAAAGGTAGCTAGAAAAAGTAGCTAACAAGTTTAGCTACAGTTGTGTTAAATTGTAGCTGTGTGTCACTAAATTTTACCTAGATCTAGCTATATTCTTCTATCGTGTGGGTTTTGAGTTGAATTACCTACCCCGTCAACCCTGATGTCAGGGTTATTATTGAGCCGCCAAAGGCCCCTAACATGGCTCACGTGACGACTACTTACATCAGTAAGTAGTAACCGGGACCAACGGCTTAACGTGTCTTCCGAAGCACGGATCATCTTACTTTTTGGACAATCAGGTAAACCTGTAATGTCCTAACCAAACTAGGGATCACAGAGTGATTTTTGTGATATGTCCCCACCGAGATTCGAACCTGGGATCTTCGGATCGTTAGCCCGACGCTCAACCACTGCATCACGGAGGCCGGAGCTATTAAGTACCTAAATTGGCATCGCCGGGTCGTGTAGGGCGCAGCGTACACGAAAATCTTATTCTACCTTACTTTACTAACAATAGTGATGATGATGATGATAATGATCTCCGACCGATTTCGGCCATGGCGACCACTTCGACTCCTAGTCGCCACGACGCTAACAATAGTATTAAATGTCAAAACTGCCGGAAAAGTTCAGGCGTCGGGCCGAATCCTCCCGTCAGCAAGCGCTTAAGTTTGAAATATCAGTGGGTGGGGCGGCCTTGGGGGTAGGCAGGGGTGTTTGGCAAATAAAATAAAAATAAAGGCCGATTACTGTCGACATTTTATAATGGACGCGGACGCCATGCGGGCGCCGCCATGGCGTCAGGAATCCATGGAGTTGCTTCTAAATCGTTTTGTCGAAATGTCATTGGGACATCTTTTTTCTCTTTCTGTTGAGTCATGGTTGTAATAACGCCTCGTGCCGCTTTTGTTTTTGTGTGAAGTTTTATGGTGGTTGTTTGAACAGACAGAATCTGCAAGCTAGTAAATGCTAGGAGTCTCAAATTTTGCATGATCCTTTTAATTAGTCCTTACATCAGTATGTGGCGGACCCAACTAGTTGGCTAGTTCCACCCACATGCTACAGATGGCGCCACATTCAATAATGCAGTCTTCAAGCAGTCGTGAAACGCGATATCGAAGTTTACACAGCAAGACGCATATATACAACTTCCAACATAACACCGTTGGCGCATCGGTCCCTAGTCACTCTACCAACATGTGGCTAGCGGGGTGCTATGCTCAGTTCGGTACCCCGAAAACATCCTTTGGCGACAGCACCTCCTCGCTGCCAAAAGTATGCCGGAGTGTGAGAGTGGCTGAGTTCGAATAGGGACCCAGACCTATGGTGTGTAATGTAGAACACTTCCCCAGGGATACGGGTGAAGACCTCTCAATGGTTGCAGAGGCGAAGATGGGAGCCATCGGTACGGCAATGCAGGACGGAATCCGCACTGGGCCCGCGTGATGGTTTAAGGCCCGATCTCCCTATCCATCCATAGGGAAAGCCCGAGCCCCAGCAGTGGGGACGTTAATGGGCTGATGATGATGATGATATACTATATTGATGACAACTGCAAAATGTGCAAATCAGTTTAGCGGCGTTATATAAGTACGCAGTCGTGATCGTTTGGAATTTGGAATTTGATTACTCGTGGTTCTGCCCATCCCATTAGGTTTTACGGACTTGAATCTATGTATGAAGATTTTGATGAGAGTAAAATAAGCGAAAGCGGTGTTTCAGGAGGATCGTAGTAAGAATTCCGAGGTCTCTGCCTACCCCCATGGAAAATAGACGTGATATTATATATATATGTATGTGAATCGTTAAAAAAAACCACAAATGACCTCTCCACGTCACTCGTGTTTGTCACACGTCAGTTGACGTATTTGTTTTCAATCATCGCCGGGAATCGAACCCCATACCCCGCGACCACAGTATAGAGAGGACAGTAGGTACACTCCATAAATAGGGTTTAATAATGCACGTAACCGCGTGGTGGTTTAAGGCCCGATCTCCCTATCCATCCATAGGGAAGGCCCGTGCCCCAGCAGTGGGGACGTTAATGGGCTGATGATGATGAATGCACGTATAGGCATGTAGACAATGAGCTCATTCGGACTTCCATCCGGCGGGGCCGGGACAATCAAGACGCTTTTAGTGACACCTCATATGTTAAATTCTGACACGTGGTTTAGAAGTTAGGTTGGAACAGACGTTCGGTCACGAGCATTAATATGTATACACTTTGGTACCATGTCACATTAACTTTTTTGACAAATTGAACTGTAAGTCTCACTAAATGTTCAAATATGTTAGTGCGACAGAGTCCTAAAGTGGGTACATTATATTGCTCATGACTGTTCATATCCACATACATACATACACAGTGGTCAAACACATAACCCTCCTTTTTATTCCCCGCCGTCGGGTAATGATAAGTCATTGGTCTTCTTCTTATCGTGTGGGTTGTGAGGTGGAATACCAGCCTCATCAACCCTGATGTCAGGGTTACTATTGAGCCGCCAAAGGCCCCTGACATGGCTCATGTTACGACTACTTACTTACATCAGTAAGTAGAAACCGGGACCAACGGCTTAACGTGCCTTCCGAAGCACGGATCATCTTACTTTCGGACAATCAGGTGATCAGCCTGTAATGTCCTAACCAAACTAGGGATCACAAAGTGATTTTTGTGATATGTCCCCACCGGGATTCGAACCCGGGGCCTCCGGATCGTGAGTCCAACGCTCAACCACTGGACCACAGAGGCCGTTAACTCATTGGTTAAAGTCCGGTACCCACTTTAGGACTCTGTCGCACTAACATATTTGACATTTAGTGAGACTTACAGTTCAATTTGTCAAACAAGTTAACGTGACATGGTACCAAAGGTATACATATTAATGCTCGTGACCGTACCACAGGGCCACAGTGACTTGACGAACTTCATCTACTTACTTATGTCTTTAACTCAGAATCAGATATCAAAATCAATTATTCAACGTAATTATCATGGATAAACTTGTTGAAGGCCAATTTAACATTTTTGAATCTACGTCATTTCGCAAGGTGTTATGGCTGAGGAGAAAAAATTACAAGACACTGCAACAGCAACACATCTTTTAAATCAATGTAGTATACCTATACATTACAAGTTATTTAATAACTAGTTTTTTTTCGTTTTTTTATTTTACGTGACTTATTGTAGATTTGCCGCAGATGGCATTAACTACTTGGCCGGACAAATGGGGAGCGCTAAAGGCTCTCACCCGGTACAACGTTTAAGACAACAGGCCTGAGGGTGCCCAGTTGGGCGCGAACCTCGGCTCAGGGCGTCGTCTGAGAGGAAAAATATTTACATACATACATACATAAACTCACGCCCGTAATCCCTAATGGGGTGGGCAGAGCCACAAGTAATCAAAGACAACTTGCAGCTACTGTTGATACGAAGTCCAAAGATGGATATGATGAACCTAAAAAAAAAAATATTTGAAAGAATTAATAGACCCTAGTGGGTCGATGGCGATAAGCGCTGAATGAGGGAAATCGTCGACCACGCCGGCGGGGTCAGTATCGGGGTCTTTAATAACTAGACACACATTTAATATTAGGCATTTTTATCATTTAGGTAATCATTATGACAAGCTTTTTTACATAAAGTAAGCTTCACATGACAAATTCAAAATACTGTCTCGTATTTTATTGTTAAAACGTGTACATAACACCAAAAAAGTAAAACGTATACAAACTCACTCCTTGTACAGTATAGAAGTGTTAAACACTATAAGAGTTCATACAAACTTCTATGGAGTGTATCTGCTGGTGTTTTTACACTGTGGCCACACCCCGAGTCCACCCACCTCCACCAGGTGTGTGGATTTACGATTTTATAATTGACAGTTGTGACCGCTTGTCAAAAATTTTATAAATGCGGTTCCAAAGTTTTATGGTTTTATCAGAATTTTAACATTTTATTCGTCTAAGTGTATATATTTATTGTGAGGATAACACGCCCGTAACCCTATCGGGGTGGGTAGAGAGAAGTCAAAGGCAACATAACAACACGCAGTCACATTGGCGTCCCGTCCTAAGGTGGACTTAGGGCTAACAACGTTGAATTTCCGAATTCCAGATAAATATTTTCTTGTTTCGTACTTTATTTATATCGCGTATTTTTTTTTACCGTTTCGGCATACATTCATAATTGTATTATTTTGTTCTAATATGTGAAGACAATAAATATGTCGAATAAATATTTTTCCTTTCCTTTTTTTTTCCGTAGTCCGGTTTTAGTTTTTAAACTCATTCTTTTATTCAGTTTCATACTTTTTAGAGCGTGATTTCTTGCGATTTAGTTTTTGAACTTATATATTTTTATTTTTTTAAAAAGGTCTCATTTAAAGCGAAGCCAAAGCGGAAACGAGCAAGAATCAAACTACGGTAACCCAATAAAACTGCATTTACAATAACTCAGTAATAAGCTAAATTGCTGTCTAGTCCCAAAGTAATTAAACTTCTTCCGAGTTTTTAATATCAAACTTTTCACTTTGGCCTCTCTGAAAAAAATCATAATGAAAAAAAAAAAGAACGCCGTCGGTTACTCCGCAGTTGTTTATGCCAAATAATAATGCTTCCTAAAAGTTTTTCGTTTACAGGATGTTCGCTAAATATCATAATTTTCCTACACGTGGAAGGAGATGACTTAAAGTGCTTTTACATACATACATACAATCTTCATACACACACTTATATATACCTACATGACACAATATTATAAACTCACTTTTGTATAATATATGAAATAATAATTGAGGAACTTTCCAGGCTATAATATCATCATCATCATCAATTTAAGAGCCACGCTCTTGTCGGTGTAGCATTTTCCATCACGACATTTGGCATTTTTTTCAGACACGACGAATTTATTAAAAACATCATAGAAGGAAAGCTAGAAGGAAAGAGAGGAAGGGGAAGGCCAAGAAGAGCTTACATGGAACAGATTAATGAAAAGGCCTCAACCAACCGGAATCAACCGGTGGGGGTATAGAGCATACTCCACCACGCTGCTCCAATGCGGGTTGCTGGAGGTGTTTTTACGGCTAATAGCCGGAACCAACGGCTTAACGTGCCCTCCGAAGCACGGAATCATCTTACTTTTTCGGACAATCAGGTGATTCAAGCCTGAAAAGTCCTTACCAAACAAAGGACAGTCTCACAAAGTGATTTCGACAATGTCCCCATCGGGAATCGAACCCGGACATCCAGATCGTGAGCCTAACGCTCTAACCACTAGACAAAGGAGGCTGTTAATATTTCGAATCAAAATTAATATGTCGTAAAATAATAATTCAATTTTAAAACATTTCTTTTTTCATCACCCTGTAAAAAGATATCACAAAAACTTGTTTTCCGTATAAAGTTCCCGAAACAACATTGTAGTTATTCTACAAAAATATAACTTAAAATTTCCTTCCAAACCCAAAATTTATTACTCCATTACTCATAATCATGATTAAAAAGAAAAAGATGCGGGAGAGAGAGGGAAGATCGATAGGGTAAGAGGGAAGGAGAATATAGTTTGGCGGGTGTGGGGAAGAGATAGATATATTGACATAAAGACGCCCTTTTGATAGTGTTTCCAAATTTTCGGAAAGCGATGGGTATTGTTTGGTGTAAAGGTTGGTTTACACCGCGCCACGAATATATTGAGTGAGATTTTATTTTTATTTTGTACGTTATTGCGATTACTCTAGCCATAGAGGCGGCCAATCAGCTCGCGACAACAAACACTTCAGGACTCCGATAGGGATCGCTTATCGCCATCGGCCTTCTAGCGTCGATTAATTCTTTATTTATTTTTGTCAACAAAAACAGAAAAAAAGAAGAGACATATGCGTTATGGTATGTTTGTGTGCAGAGAAGACAATTTTTGTAGATTTTATTGTATGGTAGTGTGTTTTTTTTACCATTTGTTTGACCTTTAGTGACCATCAGGTCAGAATGGGTCATAGATCACGGGGCGTGAGTTGTACTTGTCAGAAAAATTAGGGTTTTGAAATAAAATACTTAAACTCACGCCTATTCCCCACCGGGATAAGCTTAAAATAGCATAATGTAACATATGTTCTAAATAAAAAAAAAATCTTAGCTTAGTAAGTAGAAAACAGTATTGGTAGGTATGATATATTAAAAAAAAAAATCTGCCGCCATGTAAACTAACGCTATCCATTATACACCGGCCCCGCTCCATAGGGGTGCCCACCCCACTACAATCGTCAATTTTTGCCATTTTACCCAAAAAAAAGAATTAAGCACTCGTTTTTACGTAAAATACAACAGTTACGACGCGTGCGCACGTAGCACGTGCTTTCCAAATTCGAATTTTTGGAATAAAATACGTACGGATTTTCCAAGAAGTGTTCGAAATTCGAAATTTTTTAATTGTATATTTTTTTCGCAATGTCACAATCCTAAACTTTGTAGTAGGGTCATTTCGAATATGTATTTTTATGTGAAAATTTAAATAAGTACTTACTTTCTTGAAAGTTTTGATTCGAAAAAAAAGTTTTTGAAAAGTGTAGCGCGTGATTGAAATAAAATGATGATAAGGACTAAACGATATTTGTGACGTTTGACAAATGAAAGATATTCTGGATTTAAGTGTAGATAGGTAAGTTTTGAAACTAACAGTGTGTCAATATTGTATCTACACGTCTCATAAAAAAATCGAAACAATTCGGAAGTCTATAGTTTCGATAGTTTTTTAGTTTGTTCGTTTTTTAGTTTATGTTTCATAAGGATTATTATCAGAAAAATATTAAATACGAAGACTTAAATAAGAATATAAAATAAATGTAATTTCACATTGAGTATTATTTATTCTTATTTCTTCTTAAAGTTAATGTTCCAAATTACAACAATAAAATCTCGTGTTTTGTTGAAACAAAAAATCGATCGGAAGTTTCTATTTTTCTGATAAGTCATTTTATTTTTGTATCTGATGGTACGGTGACCATTTAAATAAGTACATAATATAAAATTTTATGAAATAGGGTATGTGACTGGGTCAAAGATAAAATGCAAATTAAAACCAGTCTAAGATAATCAAAAATCAATCTCATTTTACATTTCTGCTTATTTTCGAATTTTATTTATGAATTAAGTAACAATGTGCACGACGTTTGACCGCTTTTATTGATGACGTCACAGGACAGTATTTCCATACAAACTCCAAAGAGAACTTTCGTTTTGACGTCTTAAATGAGTTTAATACCTACCTACCACCGAATTTTTTTTTCTCTCATTTAGGTAGGTACCTACTTAGGCATATCCGTTTTAGTAGGTAAGTATCTAGGTATGATACCTACTTACTTATTTACAATTAAGAGTAGGTACTATACTCGGTTTATATATTATTAACTGGGATTATTTTTTTATATATTTAGCGCACATCAATAGTGTAAAATCATTACCTACTCATAAATAATGATAAAATAATACCTAAAAAAAGTAATGATATCCAATCAAAAACATAAATAAGCATAACGCGCTCCGAAGTGGTGGTACCTACTGGTAAAGTTTAGGGTTTTAATTGTAGGATAGAATTGAATTTAATCTGACTTTCAATACATAATTGATTTCCTTAAGTAAGTATTTTGCTTTAGCATGCGTTTAGAAAAAAAAGTAGTAGTAGGTATAAAGTGAAGTAAAAAAATAACCTCTTATAAAAAAAAAGCAAGAAAAAAAAGATAATACAGTACTCATTATCTTATAATGTGACTACAACAAGCTACAAGCTTTTATGTCAACATTTTCCAATTTTATGCGTGACACAGGCTAAAACGAAGTTATAATTTGTGTTTATTTATTCTTGACTGTGAAAATTGTTTTGTAAATAGGTAGGAACAATGCGATAACATTGTATATTCCAATGTCATATTGGAATCATATTGGAATATGTACCTAGATACTTCTTCTTCTTTGCGAGTCGATGGCGATCGAAGCTAAATTTTTGCTGACCAATAATTGGCCACGCTTACGGCATTGTCAGTGGCTTCGTAAAGGTCTTTAATAGTGCAGGTGTTAGGGCACTTAGGACAGCACAAAAGGTGAGCCATAGTTTGTGGTGATAATCCACACTCGCACTCATCGCAACCATCAGCCAGGTATCCCCACCTGCAGCGGCCAACTTGTGTCCGGAGCCTATACTTGTACCTAGATACTTAATTCATATTTATTATTCGTTGAATATAAAATATACTTGACTAAGCTTATTTTAATTATTGCATTTAGGTATAGTTATTATTAATATTATTTAAAATAATACTAGACCATAACCACTTGGGCTCACAATCCGGAGGTCCCGGGTTCGGAACCCGGGGGGACATACCACGAAAACTTTCTGATGCCTAGTTTGGTTAGAACATTACAGGCTGATGTCCTCAAGTAGGATGATCCGTGTTTCGGAAAGCCGTTGGTCCCGGTTACTAATTAGTCGTTACATGAGCCATATCAGGGGCCTTTGGCGACTCAATAATAACTCTGATGCCAGGGTAGATGAAGTTGGTAATTATCCTCACAACCCACACAATAGAAGAGACTATTACCACTTCCTCAAAATCTTGTCACAAAACCGGCGTGACGAAGCGCTAGCGCGACCACAGCAGTAGCACTAGTAGTCGTAACGTAATAAATCTGTAGAACGTCATCTTGTCAACGTCACGCTCGGCACTCGTCACGCCCACAGTGTGACGAGTGTTGATTTTCATGATATTTTTATTACCAACCTATATTGAGGATTAATAAGTTGGGTTCTAGCTTGTAAATACACCTACGAATAACAGCGTCCCATCTCAATTTCAGATGCGGCGGTGACGCGATGTCGGTCGCGCCGGCGGTGAAGCGCGAGCTGGAGTTGGAGGGCGGCGGCGGCAGCCCGGGCCGCAAGCGGCGCAAGCAGGCCGCGCCTGTGCGCGCTGCGCCCGCGCCGCTGCCCGCGCCGCCGCTCGACCTGCACGCCAAGATGGCCGACATCTACAAGAGCGCGCTCGCCTTCGGGGAGCTTACCCTCCCCGCCTTTGATCCCCTCGCCGCCTTCCGCCTGCTCCCCCGACACGATCCACCTCGCATATTCAACCCCGAAGCCTACTGCGACCTCTGCTGCAAGGAGTTCTGCAATAAATATTTCCTGAAGACCCACAGGGCTAACAAACACGGGATCTACGACGGGAACGACCCGCAGCCCGCGGCCCCGCCCCCCGCGCATCCGTCACCACCGCGGCGAGCTTCAGATGAGGAGTCAGGAGGGACTCCAAGACGTTTGTCGCCGGACTCAGCGAGACGCGCGCGCGAATCCGGATTTGCGCCTGATGCGTTGAGGAGACTTGGTGTCGTCAATCCCGAAGCGTTTTGTGAGATATGCTGCAAGGAGTACTGCAACAAATACTTTCTGAGAACGCACCGGGAGCGAAGGCACGGGGTGCCGCCGCTAAGATCGCCCGTCGAGCGTTCGCCCACAGGGACAACTCCGCCGAACATGCTCGGCACTCCGCTCGGGACCCCGCTAGGCACGCCACTGCCGACGCCGCTCGCCACTCCACCGGCTTTATCCGCTCCACCGCCGGACACACCACCCCGGTCGCATTCCCTACCTCCGCCGTACGATACAGAGGAGATAACGGAAGTCAAACGCGAATGCGAAGAAGAGCTAGAGCAGGCGCTGCGTGACGGGCAGACGAGTCCTTTGAACCTTATAGTGGAAGAGCGTGGGGTGTCGTCCCCAGGGTCGGCAAGCGAGGAGCTGCGCAAGCTACAGACGATGATATCGCAGCTCAACGAGCTGGCGGCGGAGCGGCTGGCGGAGGAGCCTGGCGAGCAGCCGCGGCCTCCGTCATCCTCACCACCACCGCCCGACGAGCGACGTGCCTCCTCCTCCGGCTCCAGTTTCTGCGAGATCTGTAACAAGGAGCTCTGTAACAAGTACTTCATGAGGACGCACATGCAGCGCATGCACGGCATCTCACTGGAGAGCGGCACGCAGCTGGGCGGCGTCACGTGCGATATCTGCCACAAGGAGCTGTGCAGTAAGTACTTCCTACGCGTACACAAGCATAACACGCACGGCATCCCCGCGCCGCCCGCGCCAGCCAGCACCTCGCCAGCCGAGCCGTGCCCGCTGTGCGCGCGCCGCTTTCGTGGCCCGCGGGCCCTGCGCGCCCACCTGCTCGCAGAACATGCTCCGCCTGCCCGACCGCCGCCTCCGCCGCCGCGACCACTCGATCTCCTCGCGAGAGACAAACCCTACGCGTGTTCCTACTGCCCCTTCACCACCGACGTGCTCGCGTTCCTGTTCGCGCACGAGCGCGCGCACGCTCAGCAGCAAGCGAACGAGATCGCCCAGGATAACGGGAGCGAGACGAACGTCGGCGAGGTTGAGACCGAAAGCGGCTCCGGGGAGGCGATGGAAGCGTCCGAGGCTGACGGCGACGCGCAGTATTCGTGCTCCCGCTGTGAGTTCCGGGCGGAGGGCTTTGCGGCGCTGGAAGCGCACCTACGCGCGGCTCATGGCGGCGCGGGCGCGCTGCTGGCGGTGCCACGTGCGCCGCAGGCTCCACTCACGATGCAGCCCTTCGTGGTGGAGGAGGCGGGCGGCGCGCTCAGCCTGGTGCCGGCGCTAGTGTTCCTGCCGGTGCGGCGCCGCGCCACGCGCCGCGCCACCGTGACGCTGACGCTGACGCCGGCCTAGCAGCCGCCGGCCTGCTGCGACACGACGCGAGCGCGCGCGGCCCGGGCGATTACATGCCGCGCGTGCGCGCCGCGATCGCTGAACTCTACTAACTACATTTAACGCTGTGTGCCTTCAAGCGATTGCTGAAAAATATTATGAGACGTAATTATAATTGGAGACGGACCGCGGCCACCCGCTCGAGCGCCACACCGCGCGGCGGCCGACGGCCTCTTTTTTTTTTGAAAGTCTAACTTCATATATTTGAGAATTATATAACGGGTGATATATGAAACGTTGCTTATATATTTGATTATTTATTATTATCTCCTCGATGTTCCGTCGTTCCGTCGGGTCGATCCGAGTTTTTGAAACGTTGATTTCGATCGGGAGAAGAAATACACCCTAGGCGTAATTATTATTTAATGTATTTTATCTGTGAGTGCGCACTCACGATAGCGTCGTAGTGCCGGTGCGATGTTGATCACTGAGCGGCGCCTGTGGCTCGTGCACCACACACGACGCGCGGCCGCCTCGCGCCGCGACACGACGCGACAGCGCGCGACGCTCTCTCACCCACAGTACAAACTAGGTGCCACTTTAGGTGTACTGTAACCGCTCTACCTCACAACGTTAGTTTTTATATTAGCTGTTATTGTATAAATTATATTTTGGAGTTACACTAAAGTACAAATATAGTTGCCGCGTGGACGGAGACCGCGTATGTTAGCTACTTGAGACTATTTATTGTTGTCTACGAGTGACTTAAAGCACAAAGATACGTACTATTGGGCAGTGATCAACATTAAACGTAATTTTAGTATTAAATTTGATTAGATATGTGGTCGTGAGGGCTCGGCCAGGCGATTTTGTTGTGTAACACACCAGGAATACGGGTCATTGTTGTCAGGGCGCGTTTGGGCTCAGCCCGGCCGCCCTAGTCGGGCCGAGCTTGCATTTACACTTATTTGTATTGTAATCGATAACATAATGTGTTACTGCTGAGGATCTTTCGATGGCCCCCGGCTCGGTCGATAATTTATATAACTAACCAAGTTTTACAGTAAGATAAAATAAGAGAATATAATTGTCAAACCTACCTTTAAATTCGAATATTAATGTCACCGCGACAAGTCATGACTAAAGTGACTTTACAGAGCTTTAAGACCACTACAAAAGACTGAGTCGCCGAGCCAGAGGCGGTCGAAGGGTCATATTATCTTGAGATAATAATCAAGACTTATATGAAAGGTAACGGATTTGTTTAACATTATTGGTAGTTCAGTGTGGAGTTGAGGTTAGCTTGTACAAACCATGCAGCTTCTAAAGAAAGTTCCTATGTATGTACGTAAGTTGTAATTTAAATATAAAACTAGAGGACGCAGGCGTAACGGCTCTCGACGCGTAGTTTTACGACTTACGCCTGATTTTTATAATATATTATGAATGTGATCGATCAGGGTATAGTCCGAAACTAAACTACTTTAAAAAAATCAACGTTTTTATTCGGAATAATCAAGTTAAAAGTTCGTAAGGTTTGAAACTATCAGATTACGCAAAGAGCTATTGTTAAACGTAATTTAAAGTTCCTATTGATACTTCCATATGACGTGAAAAAAGTAAAAATGGCGATGCAAATCTCTGAAGGCTGAGTTTATGGTTTAATCACTGAAGAACATGAAAATATGACATGAATTAATACACTCTTATTCTTTATTTAAACAGGATAAGATGACTTTAAAGAAGAATAGTATTCAAAAATAATTTCGTGTCAAATGCTTCAGAATGTAGCACTAACATCCTTCCTAATTAGTCTTCCTACAAAACCAGCCAAATTCTAAAAACGCGCCCAGAGCCGAGACGACTGCGCGCAATACAACAAATTATATGAATAACGTTTTAAAAATAATAAACAAAATTAATAAAAAATGTATGCGTGAACGATCTGTGACACTTTGCTTCAAGCCCCCAAAGAGAGCATTTTTAGAACCACGTTTAAAGAAGGAAATGCTGATTTTTATTACAAATATTGGGGTTTGGAACAAAGCGGGGATCGGTGTCATTGGATGTAGTGAAAATGTATTAAAAATTGTGTTCAGGGTTACTTATTCGAGAGCGTTGTACCTTGAGTGAAATATTTTCTAGCCCTTTCCGTGACATTTTTGCCCTTTTGATGGCATTTTGGGTGTTGTCACAAATACGGGGGAGTTTGAGAGTAACCCACTGACCAATCGTTTAGCCTTAAAATCGGTTCCAAAAATGAATAATTTAAAATTGTTTTTAACATTAATACAATCTTATTTTTTATGACGTATTACAAAGATTTGTTATTAGATTTAAAAATAATTTTAGTTTATATTTTTTGGAACTGATCACGAGCCGCTTGAAAAAACTTTTGTCGTTTTGAATTTGAAAAAAAAATGGAGCGATTTTTCTAGAATTTTTCAAAATGGCGAAGTGGGTTTTTATATATTATCTTTGGCGGTATCCGGTCCATTATGACTGCCATTGAAACCTACAATAGTACAAAATACTACCAATTTTTAGAATTATATCGGAGGTTGGTAAACAAATATTACAGTACAAATTAATATTAAGTGTAGATTAACAGACTGCAAAGTTAGAAATAATCGTAAAAAGAGATCATTCACTCGGGTACAATGCATATACACAGATAAGACAGTCGCACTTAAAAAAAAGTATTTTATCTGAAGTAACAAATATAATTTTATTTCTAACTTTATTTTAAAAAGTAAGTTAACTTTAAAAGACCTGCATACGTAAAACATTTTCATTTCATAAAAAGTTATTAAGTATACTTAATCATTGTTTAAAAAAGTAAATTGCTTGTCGAAGATGCTATAAGTGGTAAGACAGTGAAATGTAAGTATTATTATAATTTAGTGTTAATTCAACTCAGTTCCTATATTTTACATTTGTAGATGCTATTTAAAATATATGTTGTGAAGTTGTTCTAGTCCAAAAATCTAAGTATAAATAAAATTATAAATGCGTAATTAATTATATTCATATTTACTTTGTAAAGGGATTTTTGGCGATTCATTTTTAAATTTTCGAGAGAATCGTTTAAATAAATCAATACACTGTTTTAATTTGCATGCTTTATAAATTATAATAAGTATTTTCTGTATTTACGAATTTGCTTGAATGGTATTTAAACAGTGAATAAAATTAGTTTCAAATTAAATAATATTTATACAAAATTCTAACGCCAAAAATGCTCTTATTCGTACTACATTCCATTTAATTAGTCACTTAATAATAATAAAATAGAAATCAAAACTTTCTAGTCTGTCCAACCAATTTTATTAAATGATTTTTTTATGTATTTCTAAAAGTGCGACTGTATAAAAAGGTACTAATATTTTTTTCATGTTATATAAAACTGTGTTATTTCTAGTCAAATTATTTTATATTTTTACCATTGTGGAAGTTAAAATAAGAAAAAAAAACTGTTTAGAAAAAATATATTGGCTTTAAAATTATAAATAGTGAGGAGGCTAATGTTGTTTAAAAATTATAAGATTTATTATACTTACCAAAGAATATGAAATAATAAAATAATGAGAATACAAAGAAAAAATAATGTTTCACATTTGACTTCTACAATGGGTAAAATTATAATTTTGAAATTATGTAAAAATAATAAATTATATTCGGCTTAGGGAGAAAGCCAATCTTTTGCCATGGACCTTGTGTAGTAATAGATATTGAAAAGATGCATTTTTTAAAATTATTTATTTATTTTTCAAATTTAATAATTAAAATATGTTTTATAGCAAATATCGTAAAATAAAACATCTTTTTTCCTCCAAATGTAAGTAATAAATATTAAATTTTATATTTCTTAATTTAAATTAAATCACTCAATTATTTTTATTACATTATTATTACATTACTTACCAAAATTATATTCCGAAAGTTTTATCCGACTGCTACAAAGAAAGGAGGATAATGTTTACTTTACTTATTGGTCGTTCGAGGTAACCTATTGTAGATTCGACTCGAATGTTCACTACATGGCCGGCCAAGTAACTAGTACTACATAAGGTCTATGGTCGGTATATGTTCCTAGATCCGTCTGTTGGTTATGTATTTGTTTTCCATTAATTACTACGAAGCATTTCTACCGTAATCAATAAATTAAATATACAAATAATTATGTTGTTTCCTTTAAATTTTCCTCTAATCCTCTCATTTTATAGAAAACTACTAAGATGTATATGGTTTACTGAGGAATTCATTCTAACGACTACTAGTTATTAGAATTTATGAACATTACGGAAGGCAAGAGGGAAAACACTGCATACATAGCATGGAGAATGCTACACGGACAAGAGCGTGGCTCTTGAAGTGACGATGAAAGGAAATAATGAATCATGAAGTCTATACATTGTTAATTTCCTGACATACAAGTCACGTCTG
Source organism: Pectinophora gossypiella (assembly GCF_024362695.1). NCBI lineage: Eukaryota > Metazoa > Arthropoda > Insecta > Lepidoptera > Gelechiidae > Pectinophora > Pectinophora gossypiella. Next base: position 9,647,739 of record NC_065427.1, on the reverse strand, counting down.
TAAGCGTTGTTGGGGTAAGCAGACAAGTTACCAGAATACAACTTTAATTGGAGGCTTGGCAGTGGCAGTAGTTGACTAAGGAATGCAATCCCAAACTCGCGAGATCCCGATCTTGCTAGATCTCGTCTATTTTTTTGGGATCAATCCCGAAGCATAATATAACAGATACAACAGGCTGTAGACCATCGCGACGGCCCGTTTGCGTCGAGCTTAATATGGATTGGATACCATACTCAAATACTCAAATCTATCTCAGTGTATGATACTCAAATACTCAATCTATCTCATATGAGTCATATTTATTTTATGCAATTGGCTCACTGAACTAGTCTATTTAAGAATAAGAATAAAATAAATTTATTGCCAGTAACAATTTACATTGTAATAGGTTTAATAACTAAAATAGAATCGGCGGAAGTCTGACTAATATTTGAATATTACGATTTAAGTACTTCAGTAATTTTCCGCATATTAATTAGGTTCCTATTTTAAGTTAGGTACCTCATCTCCCTGGCTTTATCCCGCTTTTCACAAGGTCCGCTTACCTAACCTGAAGATTTGACAGGTCCGGTTTTTTATAGAAGCGATTGCCTGTCTGACCTTCCAACCCGCGAAGAGAAAACAAGCCCAATACAGGTTAGGTCACATGCCTCCGAAAATTCATTTCTCGGGAATGTGGGTTTCCTCACGATGTTTTCCTTCACCGCTGAGCACGTGATAATCATTTATGATCCAAACATGAAATCGAAAACAAATTCGACAATCTTTGGTTTAGGCCCGTGCTGGATTCGATCCTGCGACCTTAAAGTGAGAGGCAAGCGTTCTGCCAACTGGGCTATCGCGGCTTACATTTTAAGTTAGGTACCTAATTGTCAAAAATAGTACTTAGGTTCTACTCCCGTAGAATAGTGTATTTATCACGCCTACATCTCCGGAGGGGTAGGCAGAGGTGTATAGTACACCCATTCCTCGCCAGCTATATCTACCTCCTCCTTTTTTGAAGTCGGTAAACAATACTGGAAAGTGACTGAAAACAACGTGATATCAATTATGTATCCGGTTTAGAATATCCGTATGAGAAGGGAAAGCTAGTAAAAAATAATATCATTGCAGAAAAATCACATCCCAAAATACCAAATTCGATTTAAAAAAATAACGCGCGTGGCGATCTTTGGCTGAGGGTTAAATCATTGTTGACATCACTACAAAATTTAACCCCGTGTCCGTTTCAATGTTTTGCCAATTTTTTTGTCATTTTTACCCATTATTTTTTTACCATTTAACCCATTTTTCAACAATTCCCCCATACCGCCATTGTGAAAAAAAAAAAACTTTTGACAGATGCTCGTGACACTATAGCACCCTCGCTTTCGGATTTTTAATGGTTGTCGTTTTTTGATCAAAAATCCATTTTTTAACAAAAAAGTCGGTGTTTTTTTTTTCGCTAATCTAAAGCTGACAGTTGACGCGCACATAATCTTTAATTAAGACTATTTTTGGATGTGTTTTTTTTTTTGTAGTTTTTGTGTCGTCTTTGGGGTTGTAATTGTATGATTTATTTATTGATAATTTTATGGAATCATAGGGTTATGCGCGTTAGTGTGATGGTTGTCAATCTGTGCTTGTGGGTACCCTATCAAACACATTGAAACTATCTTTACGATTTCTGAGATGTTATGAGACTCTGAGCACTAAGCTCAAAGATCAAAGATCCGGGTTCAATTCCCGGACGGGCAAGAAAATTAGCTTTCTTTTTTAATAGGTACTCAGTACTCGAGTCGAGCTTTTTCCCCACCAAGAGCAGCGTGATGGAGTAGGTAATTTCCGCACCTTCTCCATTAACTGAGGGGGCACCGTTTCCAGCAGTGGGATGTAATTATGCTGTTTATATTTAAGTGTGGTTTAGGTGCGCGAAGCGAATAAATTAGTCATGAATATTATTAATTTTGATAAACTAATACTTAGGTAACTAGTACGCAAGATGAATAATGTTTTGTTTTTCAAGAATTGTGTTACCTACGTGTGTTTAATGCGTGTTCAAATTATCCTTAAACATAGTTACTCATTATTTGTTTTCAATAATTTCAATAATTATTATTACGCACGGCCTTTCAGTTTGTTTTATTAATGACGTAAAAGTCTGGGTCGAAAAGGTTTTTTTTTTTAAATAACGTCAAAGGAAAACTTTGAATGTTGTCAACCTTAAGTATCTTTGGTTGGCTGGAACAAAAATGTTGCCTAAACAATAAGGCCGCACGGTTGTGCCTTCATTTATTTTTTTAGTTGAAAAAAATCTAATCTTATCTAGTCTACAAGAACCCACTGCTGGGCAAAGGCTTCTTCTGTATTGTTTTTTTTTTGAAAAAATATTTTCGTACAAAATAAACAATAAGCAGTGTTTGGTTTACAAAAAGTACAATTTAACAATTTTCGACATAATAAGGTAATATTACAACAATACGCAATCAATCACTTTTTAATTTAGAAATCTTGACACGCATTCACGTATTTTTCTATTTTTACAAATAATAAAAAGGAAACTATTCTTTTTTAAAAAATGGCTAAATCCGTTACTTTCTAAAAAAAGTCTCTAAATCATTTTCTAAAAAGCCATTGTTGCTTTTTAAACCCTTGCTTTTCCGAAATACGGGACACGTGACAAGCGCGCGCCACATTTAATACCAAAAAAAAAAACTAAAAAAAAACTTAATTCGTAAAGTACCCAGTGACCTACATACTCCACCCTAACTTTTTCCAAAAATCAGTAAAAAGCACCCTTTATTACACTTTTTTGCGTAATTGAATTCAATCCTTTGGAAAAGGGTTCGATAAAATACCCGATATTAACTTTTTTTCAACCGGCGCGTTTCCGAACGAACTGTCATTGTTTGCCGCCAAAAATTATACGTTCTGTCAAAATTTCGCGCCATTTACTACGGACATCTGCCGGGTGGAAAGTTTTTTAAACACAATGCAAATAGGGGTGGGACGACATTAATTTTTAGGGGATTTTCGACATTTTTGTGTAAAAACGCATTTAAACTATAACGATGGATATCCCCTCATTACAATAAACTGGTATTAACTTAGCAGGGAAAATCGACATCCGTATTATGAACATTAGATTCAAAATAGGTCGGCGCCATTTTGTAATTTTGCATTTTAGTAATGCGTTTCCGATTTTTATTTTTTTCTGACAATTTATGATCGTTATTCTATTTCTTTGGCGCGTATAAAATCGCTATTATACAAATGTGATTGATAATAACATTATAATTGAATAAAATCTGTTATTAGTATTAAAAACATTTCTTTTTTTATATAAATATATTTTGCCTTTAGAAAATGGAAAACTTGCATAGGCACTGAAGATATTAGATATTACATGTTAGATCACTATTGCTATTGGGACTACGGAATAGGTAAGGAGATATAACTTAGTCAAATGAGGTACTTTTTAGGTCAAAACGATATAAGTACTCACGTATTTCAATGGTATTTGTATAGAAATACACACATAATTATGTCGTCATCAAAAAACGTGGTCAAACGACGCACTCTTTGGTGTTTCATTATTTATCAAAGTTCGTAAAACAATGAAAAAGAAAAATGAGACTGATTTTCAATTACCTCAAACTGGCTTCTATTTCTAAATTAGTGTTTTAATTATAAATTACCTTTGACCCAGCGACATACCTTATTTCACTTGTGATAAACAAAATATATAAAAATAGAAATGGTTTATGTACGTATATAGTATAGAGTATTTATTATTAACTTTAGTTTTACTTTTAGTTATTTATTTATTTATCATTTTATTTTTATTTTTTTGTTTTGTTGCACCATCCCGCATCCAAGTTGTAAATGTCCGTTTCCTTTTGTTGGTTGCCTGGAAGAAATTGCTCTAGAGCAATAAGGCCGCCCAAATTGTACTGTATTCATGTGTTTTGTCTGATTGTTGAAATTTTAATTCTGTGCAATAAAGTATATTTGATTTGATTGATTTGATTTGTTTATTTCAGAATTCCATAATAAGTAGTCATTACATAATTCCATAGTTTATCAATCAAATTAATAATGATAATAATGTGTTCCATTAAATAAAATTACATTTTTGGACTTACTATATTGTTATTATTAGCCTGTATGATCCCACTGGTGAGCAAAGGCCTCCCCCATGTCTTTCCAAGTATCCCGGTTCTGTGCGAGCTCTATCCAGTCTTTTCGATAACCGTCGAGATCATCGCGCCATCGTTTCCGGGGTCTACCACGTCTACGGTGACCGTCCTGTGGTACCCAGTGCGTGATGATCTTTGCCCATCGTTCCGGATGCATGCGGCACACGTGTCCAGCCCAGGCCCACTTTAGCCTGGCGGTCTTCCTGCCAACGTCAGCTATACCGGTTTTTGAGCGCAGCACAGTGTTTGGACTTACTATATACGTAGTTTATAGTTTTTTTTTTTGACGTGACTTATTGTAGATTTGCCGCAGATGGCATTAACTACTTGGCCGGACAAATGGGGAGCGCTGAAGGCTCTCACCCGGTACAACGTTTAAGACAACAGGCCTGAGGGTGCCCAGTTGGGCGCGAACCTCGGCTCAGGGCGTCGTCTGAGAGGAAAAATATTTGAAAGAATTAATCGACCCTAGTGGGTCGATAGCGATAAGCGCTGAATGAGGGAAATCGTCGACCACGCCGGCGGGGTCGGTATCGGGGTCCTGAAGTGTTTGGTGTCGCGAGCTGATTGGCTGCCTCTATGGCTAGAGTAATCGGGTCGTCGGGATCGTATATTACGTCCTTCGGACGCCGATACTTTTAGTAAATACACCAAGTGACATAATATTATGTTTCTTTATATCTATCGTTCTACGACATAACAATAGCATCACAGGGTAGGCAGAGGTGTATTCAAAGTAATATTATAAATGGGAAAGAGTATGTGTGTATGTCTGTTTGTTCGTCCGTCTTTCACGGCAAAACGGAGCGACGAATTGACGTGATTTTTTTATGTGGAGATAGTTAATTAGATGGAGAGTCACATAGGGTACTTTTTGTCTCTTTCTAACCCCGCACTTCCCTTAAAGGGGGGGGGGGGTATGGATTCCGCAGTTTTCAAGATATAAAGTTAAAAATTATTTGTGACTAACAAAAAAAAAGTGCACGAACACGATTGTTACCCCGAAGTTAACGCGAGCGAAGCCGCGGGCAAATGCTAGTAATATAATAATACGTACACTTCTCGCTAGCTGTTTAACACGATGCGCTCCCAGCAAACAAATTTTTATTTTAGTAAAAATAATTGTAATAAATTGGACCATCAACAAAATTTTAACCCGAAGCAAATGGAGTGTTATAATAATTAGAAAAGTCTTATTGATGGCCACAGGTCTCCTCAATCATGAGGCATGATTACGTTGTGTAAATGATTCCGAATTTAGTTTCTTTTTTAAATTGTAAGACTAAGTATTCTGGGCGCCATCCCACTCGCGTCAGACAGAGTACTGCGGGGTGGAAGCCAAGAGGGAAACTTCCCTATTTTTCCCTAAAAAGTAGCATGGAGAATGCTCCACCGACTAGAGCGTGGCTCTTAAATTAGTGATGATGATGATTAACTTGTAAGACCACAGTCCTGCAGTACAGCGCCGGTTCGAACCCCGGTACCGAACTTGCACCAATGAGTTGTTCATTTATCTTAAGTGCAATTTTCACTAACACAGTTCGCTCGACCATTATAGACGGCGATACGGCTCACCTATCACGTTGGTCTAACAGAAAGCTCAGTGAGGTGTGGGTACTTAGTTCATCTTGCGATGGATGTACCTCTGCCTACCCCATTAGGATTTAGTTGCGAGCTTTTATTATGTTTCATAAATAAACTTTATACTAGGGATTTACTAGAAAAAGTATAACATTGAAAAATAAAACATAAATGTATCCCCTCACGAAACTCCCATAGGAATCGATATTATAACTACGAAGCTTGACCATGCAAATGTCCCTTGCATAAAAACTGTCGTTAATTCAATCCGTGCCACTCCTGCGCAAATACAAAGAGAACACTAAAATGGATTTCTGCAGTTTTTGCATTTTCCCCCCAAAAATAAAGTTGCAAGCGATTATTTTTATTCTTTGCACTGGCAACACAATGGAGCGTTTCAAATTTCGAACGAAATTTGCGTTTTTGCATAAAATGGTCGCCGGGGCGGCGCGTGCGGCGACACATTAGAATACGCTGTGACTATGCGCCGTAGTAATGTTTGGATATGTACGGTCACGAGTACTAATATGTATACACTTTGAAACCATGTCACATTAACTTTTTTAACAAATTAAACCCTAAGTCTCATTAAATGTCAAATATGATAGTGCGACAGGGTTCTAAAGTAGGTACACGTAAACGGCTTAACGTGCCTTCCGAAGCACGGAGGAGCTCGAGATGAAAACCTTTTTTTGTGGTCACCCATCCTATGACCGGCCTTTGCGAAAGTTGCTTAATTTCAACAATCGCTGACCGAGCGCATTAACCGCTGCGCCACCGAGCTCCTACATTTTTATAATATAAAAATGTAATTATCCACATTGTCACCCTACACGTCATTGTGCGCGTGCACATTGTATCGCGATTGATAAAAGCGATACAGTTTCGGTTTTTTCCACAAATTTAAATGAAGTCCCCTTCCAATAATAATCCCTATTTGCATGGAATGCATATTTTTATTTTATGGGGAATCGATAAAATGTGTAGAAAAAAACTGTATCGATTTATGCTTGCTATGGTTTAAAGTTACGAGTATTTTTTGTTTATATTTTTTTAGTACCGGACTTGCACCAATGCGTTATTAACTAACACAGTTGGCTCGACCATTCCATACGACTATACGGCTCACCACCTATCACGTTGGTCTAACAGAAAGCTCGGTGAGGTGTGGGTACATAGTTTATCTTGTGATGGGTGTACCTCTGACTACCAATAGAGATATAGTTGCGAAGTTATGTCATGTTCTGTTAGAAAGAGGTCTTATGTTACCTGTACACTTACCGCCTCAGAATACCAATTAAAAAAACAAAACGCTGTCAGAGAGAGAGACAGCGTCAAAACGAACATTTTACACCTTTTTTTTGTAGAAATACCTAGTCACCTAGTGGTATGATTAAAGTTAACATTTATTAGAGAGATAGAAGGAACTAGATATGGCGACTCCAATTCCTATGGTCCCGAGTATTCAGCCAGCTTACTCTGAAGTTGATACGGAGGTCAAAGATGTCCAGCCCACGCTGACACCTCAAGAACCAGCTGTTGAGTCTTCACCAGAAACTGAGGTTTTAGTCAAGGTACGGTAAAACTGGGTTACATTGATTAATTGATAATCATTTTATTGATTGGGGCCTTATGCGGCTCACTAGTAACCCTGACACCAGAGTTGGTAATCCACCTCACAACCCACACGATAGAAGAAGATTGATTAATTTTGAAATTAAAATATCTTTTTAAATATTACATGCGTGCGTCACCCAATAGGGTCCACATAATATCAGCGTCGTGGTTCGCGCCGCGACTTGTGCTGAGTGAGGCCCTTTTATCTCAGGACGTCCACCACCACCTTATGATCATTTCGACTAACATCCTTCTTGCTTTTTTGCAATTGTTTTAGTGGAAATAAGATATGATATTGTTGTCTTTCTTTTTGTGTGTGGCGTCCTTTCATAATAAACTATTTCTATTCTATTCTATTCTACATACAAAAATACAGTAGGCTATAGGCTAGTTTCCAACTAGTCAAATCAGTTACTTTTTATTAAACATTAAAACGCGAAATTACTAAGGAATTTGTATGAAAAAGCTTGGAAAAAGCACACTGTGACGTCATAGAAAAACGTGGTAAAATGTCAGACTTATTTATTGTTTTTCTTGAATAAAATTTATAAATAAGTTAAATAGAATAATAAGTTAAGTTAAATAGGTGTCGCTCAGCGGGCAATGGAGAGAGCTATGCTCGGTATTTCCCTGCTCGATCGAATCAGAAATGAGGAGATCCGCAGGAGAACTAAAGTCACCGACATAGCTCGGAGAATTGCAAAGCTGAAGTGGCAGTGGGCAGGACACATAGCGAGGAGAACCGATGGCCGATGGGGCGGAAAGGTTCTGGAATGGCGACCACGTGTCGGACGACGCTCAGTGGGTAGGCCCGCTACAAGGTGGACCGACGATCTGGTGAAGGTCGCGGGAAGCCGCTGGATGCGGGCAGCGCAGGACCGATCGTCGTGGAGATCCTTGGGGGAGGCCTATGCCCAGCAGTGGGCGTCGTACGGCTGATGATGATGAAGTTAAATAGAAGAAAGAATTTTTTTATGATTTTTACAATACAATACAATACAAATACACTACTACTACTCACTACTACTTGTGATTTTTGTTTAGTTTTAGATCTATCTAAAGACGTATAGTAATCAGAATTTCATCATTTATTTTGAACCTAGTACACAGGTACAACTTCAATAAAAATACACGTTTAAAAACTAAAACCTGACTACGGGAAAACGACGCTCTAAAAAGTATGAAACAAGAAAATAGGTATATTTTTTTGAAATTCTTCTAAATAGTGAGTCTAAGGAGCTCGGTAGCGCAGCGGTAAACGCGCTCGGTCTGCGATTGTTGAAGTTAAGCAACTTTCGCAAAGGCCGGTCATAGGATGAGTGACCACAAAAAATAGTTTTCATCTCGAGCTCATCCGTGCTTCGGAAGGCACGTTAAGCCGTTGGTCCCGGCTGCATTAACAGTCGTTAATAACCACCAATCCGCATTGGGCCCGCGTGGTGGTTTAAGGCCCGATCTCCCTATCCATCCATAGGGAAGGCCCGTGCCCCTGCAGTGGGGACGTTAATGGGCTGGTGATGAGTGAGTCTAAGATAGCCGTGGTATGCCGTGAAGCGAACTCTTAGGGTTCTTACAGACGAACTGCAAGTTTTGAACGGAAGAGGCTACTGTCAATGCGTCGACGGCTGCCACCGAGTTCACAACTTGCAGTTCGCCTGTAAGAACCCTTAAAAGACATAAATCAGCACACCGAACACTTCTCTCAATCCTATCACCAGCCAGAACCAGTAATAGACAAGCAACCACTCGCGGAAGACCACCTGGACGACCTGGCCACGGTAGACCGACTGCAAGTGACAAGGAGGCTACGGGTCAAGGGAGTCCTCTTCCTAAGGGGGAAGAAGAATCAGTTCTTCGTCAGAACTCCCGACCAGAACCTCGTCTATACCATCGAGGAGGAGAACAGGTTACTGTTTCGATTTCTTTCGTTAGTGTAACACTATATTCCAATGAATACTACGTATAGAACGGCAACTCTCCGCTCCCTACGAATGTTCCACTTGATCTCAACTCAATATCACACTCTGAATCATCCTTCTCGGTCTTCCTTACGGTGTTACTAACACCCGTACATACCTGTACGGCTACTTGTATGGGATGTAAGTGACATCGTAACTAAGGAGGCTGATTATGGGTTAATATCAAGTTAAACTTACAGAAAAAGTCATGATTTTTGCGTTGGAAAATTCCACTTGATATTAACCCATAGTCAGCCCCCTCAGTACTCGTTACGATGTCACTAAAGCCGTGTATTTGAAAATCTTTATAATCATTGTACATAAAAACATAAACAGCCTATATACGTCCCACAGCTGGGCACAGGCCTCCCCTCAATCAACCGGAGGGGGTATGGAGCATACTCCACCACGCTGCTCCACTGCGGGTTGGTAGAGGTGTTTTTACGGCCAATAGCCGGGACCAACGGCTTAACGTGCCCTCCGAAGCACGGAATCATCTTACTTTTTCGTACAATCAGGTGATTCAATCCTGAAAAGTCCTTATCAAACAAAGGACAGTCTCACAAAGTGATTTCGACAATGTCCCCATCGGGAATCGAACCCGGACCTCCAGATCTAACCACTAGACCACGGAGGCTCAATAATCATTGTATTCAAAGTAAACGATATTTGTTAAAATGTAGTGGTGGGTTTTCAAGCAGTTGGTGGGTGGGCTACTTCTGTTATGGGCTGCGGCCATTGCAGCTGCATGTGCTCAACGGGATGGGCAGCGAGGTCATCAGGATCAGCAGACCTTACGCCTTCACCACCAGGGTGCTGCCGTGCCAGCTACAAAGGCTGCAGGTGAGGATCATCATCATCAGCTCATTAACGTCCCCACTGCTGGGGCACGGGCCTTCCCTATGGATGAATAGGGAGATCGGGCCTTAAACCATTATTAACGACTGCTAATGCAGCCGGGACCAACGGCTTAACGTGCCTTCCGAAGCACGGGCAGGTGAGGATATGAGATCAGAAATCATTTAACTACTATTGCGTATGGCAGACAAAAATAAAATATCCTGCGTGGATCATATATCCAGCTTAAGCTCCCATAACCAAGTCTCTGCCGCATCCGTCACACAATGCTCGACTATGCCACCTGGGAACCGGTGTAGAGGACACTCGTTCACTATGTGAGATATGGTTTGATCCGGGTGGCCACATTCACAGTATGGCGACTCCTTAAACACAGCAGGGAAACATTTAACATAAACAGCGTATATACGTCCTATTGCTGGCCTCCCCTTAATCTACTGAAGGTAGTATGGAGCATACTCCGCATGTTTTTTACGGCTAATAGCCGAAAACAACGGCTTTAAGTCCCCTCCGAAGCAGGGAATCATCTAACATCACATTATAGTAATCCGCACGATAGAAGAATGAAAATGATGCTCAAATTTCACGATTATAAATCTGTTCCTTCTCCCATAGATATTCTCGCCACCTGACAGACTAATTGGCAGCGTGATCCAGCAGTGGACGGCTGTGAAGCCACTGTATATGGTGCGAGACATCACTGGTGCGGACGTGTTTGAAGTGCATGGTGAGTTGGTCAAATAAAAAAAGGATTTAGGTGCTCCCAAAGGAAACTATCTCAAAATCATCTATCTGATCATAACATAACATAAGCTCACGATATATACCAAATGACGTAGTCAAAGGTACAGTCAGAAGCAAATAGTGTATCATACATATAGTTAGCAACATCCAGAACGTCCAATAATTAGGGACGTTCAAGGTGGCCGTATAGATAATAACACTTTAAGAGACCAAAAACATCGGCACGATCTGCGTGTTTAAAAAGTTGGCAACAATCTAAACGTCCACATATTTTTGAACATCTTGACTGCTTAGATACCAATGGCGCAGTGAGTGTTGTCATATTTACGACGACATAATTGAGCCGAACTATTTGACATTGTAAGCGTCTCGCGAATCTGGACGATTAGGTTGTGCCAACTTTTTGAACACGCAGGTTGTGCCGATGTTTTTGGTCACTTAAAAGTGTTACTATCTGTACGGCCACCTTGAATGTCCCTAATTATTGGACATTCTGGATGTTGCTAACTATATGTATACATTTACTGTCACTAACTATTTGCTTCTGACTGTACATTCATTGCAAGAGGAACTAAGTACCCACACCCCACCAAGCTTTCTGTAAGACCAACGTGATAGGTGGTGAGCCGTATCGCCATCTATAATGGTCGAGCCAACTGTGTTAGTGAAAACTGAACTTCAGATAAATTAATACTCATTGGTGCAAGTCTGGTAGCGGAATTCGAACTGGCGTTACCCGAATGAGAAGCACCATGTACCACAGGACCACATTAACTAACACTCTGTATAATTAAAACACATAATAACGGGTTCTTACCGCGTTTGAAATAGGGATATGAGACTCCCGATATTTCGACACTGGAGATTGGAGTGGAGTAGGTAGATCCATAATTTTCTACGGGCAGACATATCTGTCTACCCTCTTTCTTTGCCGCGTGTCCCTATCAAATCCCTGCTTGTCATATCCCTATTTCAAACGCGGTAAGAACCCGTTATTATGTGTTTTAATTATGAAAATAACCGCGTAAACTTAAAACAATGTATAACACTCTGTATACCATACACCTTCGGGGATGTAGGCGTGACGCTATGGGAATCTTCCAGGTCCTCGCATCACGATCAGCTGCTTCCAAGATGTACAGTTCCAGATAGTCAGACCTGACGGCACGCTGGTGGCAGCCACCAACAAACGCTGGGAGGGGATGATGCACGCCCTCTTCCTGGCGCCTATTACCGACAAGTGAGTTGACAGACTTAGAAATAATACTACGTATAGAACGGCAACTCTACGCCCTCCACCAGCGGCTGAGCTAGGTTTACCTCACCCCCTCGATCTTACTTTAGTCTTCAATCGTATGGGCGTCGGACGTCACATACACAGATGCGCGTGTACGATAACGTCAATGTGTAGTGTCTGTGTATCATCTTACTTTTGGACAATCAGGTGATCAGCCTTTAATGTCCTAATAAGGGATGTCCCAATAGGGATTCGAACCCGGGACCTCCTGGTGAGCCTAGCGCTCAACCACTGGCCCACAGAAGCCGTTATCACAAACTCGTGAGTCATGTCAGTTCTCAACCTGTAACAGCCGAGGAAAAGTAGCTGCAAGAAAAACCTCGACACAGAAAAATACATAAAATATTGTAACAAATATAGCATAAATGTTTATAACAATATTTTATATAATATTAATAATATATTATATTAAATATAATTGAATAATTTAAAAAATATCATCATCATCAGCCCATTAACGTCCCCACTGCTGGGGCACGGGCGTTCCCTATAGATGGACAGGGAGATCGGGCCTTAAACCACCACGCGGGCCCAGTGCGGATTGGTGGTTATTAACGACTGCTAATGCAGCCGGGACCAACACCTTAAGGTGCCTTCCGAAGCACGGAGGACCTCGAGATGAAAACTTTTTTTTGTGGTCACCCATCCTATGACCGGCCTTTGCGAAAGTTGCTTAACTTCAACAATCGCAGACCGAGCGCGTTTACCGCTGCGCCACCGAGCTCCTCATCACCATGAATAATTGAAAAAATATATGGTCCAATATTGTAGTTCTTTTTTCCATCTCGCCAGGTTCGGCATAACGTTTCTGGAGAAGTCGATGACAGCGGAGGAGAAGGCTCTACTGCTGGCTACTGCTTTGTTGCTTGACTACATGTACTATGACGTCTGATCCACCAACATTACACTCGCTATACTTACACGAGTTGTTTTATTTAAAGCGATATACGAAGCGTGACCAGTAGGCTCTGCACAACCGAAGCCTTCGACCAATAACCGCTTGATGTCTATCTACGTAGATAGCATTCGTATCGTTTAATTGGTCGAAGCGCTCGATATAATTCGTGGCGCGGGCGGCGCGGTTATCACGCAGACCCGGCAGCAGGCCTAGCACGCTAACGGCGCTAGTAGAGCGAGTAAATGTCAAAACGAGTGTTGTCAAATTTGACAGACGAGTTAAGGTTCCTCGTTCGGCTTTTTGGCGGGAAACGGGAACGGGACAGTTGCTTTCTTCATTGTTTTGTGTTGGATGGCCAGATTTATTGTGTTCAGTTATATGTTCAGTTCTTTAGTTCGGGAGAATAAATGAAAGCACTCTTCCTGATATCAGTTCACTGTATTGAGTTAGGTAGCGCACGTATTACACACAGTACAGGCGGCCGGGCTAAGACTGCCGACCCGTTAAGACATCGGAATACAGATACGCGATTAATATGCTATACTTATAGTATAATATTTACTATGTCGCTACAATTGAATAATCTAAATAATTAATACGAAGTGGTGTTTTGTGGTTAATGATCGCATTAAGTTAGTCGGAAGACATTCGCGAGTGTTATTATATCGGAGTATTCAATAAACAAAGTGTATCTGCCTATTTTCGCTTCGTGCCAGGAAGCCGCTTCATAACTCGAAAGTTTATGCGGACTTTTGAGTTAATTCGTTCGGGGTTCGGAGTAGGAGTCTACTCCGAGGGTGGGGGCTTAGGTTTCATCATCATCACCTTTCAACATTTCATTAATCATCAAGAAAAAGAATACGTAAGACATGGCTGTATGGGCATAGTTCCCTTTGCCTTACCCTTCGGGGAAAACCAAAACAAAAAAAAAGGTTCCTCGTTCACGCATCGACTTTGGTCGGAATTTTTTGGCCTGGTTACATAGACCTTTAGGCCAATCGACTTTGGTCGCGACATGAATATGAAAAGTGTGTCACATAATTTCACACTAATTGATAGTTTTCTCGTTTCTTATGTGCTTTGGCATCTTTTTTTCTTTTTGTTGGCTTTTCTTTAGGCAATATACAATAATAAGATATTCCTTTGGAGCGCGACATCTTGAAAAAATCGCGGATGTCCCGGCAGTCGTGTGTACCAAGGACGTTATTTTATCTCCAGTCGCATCGCGTCGCGCTTACATAGCGTGCTAGTTACTTTGCCCGTGGTCCTACTACGTAGGCCTACTAGTGGTACCATGGGTATTTTTTTCCCATGGTTCTATCAGTAGGACTAAGGACAAGTAATATTGCCCGCAGTTCAACTAGGAATAATAAGACCACCTTTTTCCTAGTTTTACTGTATTTACCTTGGTGATTCCACTAATCTACGCCTTATTACCAGATAAAACAGAAAAAACTTATTATATTTTATTTTCTCTCATAATATTGACGTTGACTGTACTATTCGATTAGTAGGACCATTGCCCATACAAAATATTAATATTTATATTACAGTCCTACTGAAAGAACCACGGGCAAAAAAAAACCCCATGGTACTACTCGTAGGACTACGGGCAAAGAAGGGCGTGCTAAGCCTGGGCGTTTGACTCATCTATCGAACTGCAAGTGCGATTTCTCGCACTAGTCTTGCGAACGCGACGTTAAACCAAGCAGGCTTAGCACCGTAAGCGCGCGACTCTTTCTCGCCTCGACATACGTCACCCGTCACTCTCTCACAGTACTGCACAGAAAGAGACAGATAATCTCTGTCGCGGTGAGAAAGACTCGGTGGGAGGCAGTGTGTCCGTTGTATTTATATTCTGTGTCGCCGCGACATGTCATGTCTACAGCATTGCGGATGAGATAAGGAAAACAATAAAACGACAATGATATTCAAGTAAATTTTGTTGTTATTCACTTTTTGTACTTCAACAATATAGCTTTATAATCTCATACAATATTAAATAACAATCATTCTACGTTTGTGCTTGTGTTCGCTCGATGAGGGGTTAATAGACGGTCAATTGCGATTGACAATATTTTTAGGAATGACAGGCCGCAACACAGGTCTGTTTAGCAGAATATAACGAAAAAAAAAAACATTGAATTCTATGTTATTAAAAACAATAACCATTATTAAACCAGTTGTATGTGAAATTAATTTGTTTCGTAATAGGACGATATTTCATTATTTGCATAATGGAATAGCGTTTAGAAAATATATATAATGTTAACAGAATTTAAACACTGATTTTGGGAATAAAAACGAAGCTCAAATGTAGGTGGCAGCACTGTAAGTGTTTTAAAATTTTGACAGTTCTCTATACTGTCCAGTTAAAATACAAAAATTGCTATAAAATGTGGAGCAACGAGTGTGTCCCGTCTGAAGGATGAGTTACGAAAACAAAACAGATATCAATTGCAAAAAGACAGTTTTGATAGAAAATATTTTTTTCTATGTTTTCTTCTTTCCGATCTTTAGGGAATAAATATAACACTATGATTTTGCTGTTAAACGCTGCGCACAAAACAATATATTTGTTTACTCAAATGGTATGGCGAACTGTCAAAATTTCAGAACACAACAGTAGCGACACCTGATGGTAGAAATAGGTAGTTTTTATCCTCAATCGACCTTACACTATCAATAATGATTGAATGTCTTTAAACCCCTAATACATTTATTTTTTATTGCATCTGACATAAATGTCATAATATATCTTTCAGTTAAATATTATAAGGCACCTCGGTCTTATTATTAATGTAATAATAATAATATCACGATCTAAGCAGTTTTAATTTAACTAACAATAAAATAAACGATTTGGGTCTATAATAAAATACATTAAAACATTTATAATGAAATTAATTTATAACTAAAATAAAAATAAAGTTTCAAGTTTAATTAAAAAAATATTTTGTAAAATTAAAAATATTGCGAACGGCTGTGTGATGTGTGTGTACATATTTTTATTTTACATATTTTTTAAAGCAGATAGTATTAAAAGAGGCAGTTTCTAAAATGTACTTTTTATTTTTTTTAATTTCGAGCGAAATACAACCACACCGCACAAGCTCACAATAATAATAATAACAACAAAACTAATTTTATTATTGTTATTAAAAATAATAAAATCTATTTCAATTCACTACGCTCACTGTTTCATTTAAACTTAAAATAATACAATATCATAATTATTTATTAAAAATAATAAATCTACATTTTGTTCGGTTTTATACGATATTCATCTTAATCAACGACGTCGTAGCGCTGATGTAAATTTTTCTAAAAAATAACATTTTTCGAGGTATATATTTCGTGTAAATTTTGACGCAAACTGTAAAAATTATTACAGAAAATATCATATAAATTCATCACAATCTTAACAGATATATCGTGTATCCTTAACCAGTGTTAGATTTCAACAAATCTAAAAATTAATAATATTTAATTATTCATTTATTTACATATTCTCACAAAAATAAAGAAGCTTCGCGACTTTAATCTATGAAGCAAGGCACTTTACGAAACAGCTACAAAATACGATGTAACAATAAATATATGTCTAAAAATATATTTTATCACATTTCTCTGTACATTATAATATTTAGTTAAAACTTTGTGGTCCTTTTAGTTAGAATATCCCAGTTTCTTTTTTCAATAAAATGTAATGTGATAATAATCGCAGGAGTGTGTAATATTTTATACTTGCTCCATTGGAGATGCAAATTGCGACTTGCAACACTTGCCTCGGATGCCGTTCGCTACTTGACCGGACAAGTGGGTAACGCTGGACAAAGTGTGATAATCTTCTGTTAATTTAAATCAATAAGTCGGATCGCACAAAATGGCATTAGAACATTAAGTTTTTCTCCACCAACCCGCAGTGGAGTAGCGTGGTGGAGTAAACCCCAGAATACGTTCTTATGGGAGGCCTGTGCCTATAAGTTATTTATGTATCACTCTTATTTGAGAAGAATAGTCATTGAGCACCTCTTTCAAAAAGCACTTTATAAAAAATATGTCATAATAATAATTGATTTTTATATTCGTGTTTACTTATTAATTAGCACCAGTTTTAAGTTTAATATAATATATTATAAAATTAGCTGCTTTTATAAATAAATTTACATAAATACAATATAATTTTCTATATTTTTTTTCTATAAATATTTGTTCTAAAAATATATTACAGTTTTCACTTTTTCAAAAAAATCGGTACATTGATAAAACTTCTAACACGTTGATTGGACAGTGCGATAGTAAGACCACTTAGAACAATGATTTCTTTATCTAAAATGTATATAAATACTAATAACGATAAAATTACAATGAGCTGGTAACAAAATTATCACGAATATTCTAAACAAAAATACTTAACTAGGTAGGAAAGTATATACTTGACGAAAATATATGAGGAGCAGTAGTGTGGTGGAGTATGCTCCATACTCTATTGTGAAGTGGTGTCTGTGTCCCGTTTTAGGATGAATTTAATGTTACATTTCAACATGTAGGTAACCGCAATTGAAGGAGTGAGTCGGAATAAATTCCTGATTTTTTTTATAAAATCTTAAAATATTTTTAAGAACTTTTGCATCTCTAAAACAAGGGAACAAATTAGCAAAATGTGTTTATACCGCTTGTAATAATCTTTTGAAAATATTTTTTTTATAATATTCCTCATATATTCTCAATTAAGTACAAAAAAGATGTTTAATTTTTAATAAAATGGTAATTTAATGGTATTTTTAATCGAAATGTAAGTGATCTCTTTGGTTTTATTTATATGAACAACTGGATTTTTAAATTTAAGAAACACTTAATTTAAAATATTCCATAAAATTTAAATACAATTTAAAAATAAAATTGTTCTCAGAGATGTTACTTGTAAGAATGTAAGTTGTATATAAGAATATCATTTCTCTCGGCCGGTTCGTACCCTGGTATCGGACTTGCTCAAGTGCAGTTTCCACCAACACACTTGTCTCGACCATTACAGACGGCGATACGGCTCACCTATCACGTTGGTCTAACAGAAAGCTCGGTGAGGTGTGGGTACTTAGTGTATCGTGCAATGGATGTACCTCTGACAGCCCCAATTGAGGCATAGTCATGTGCTTATGTTAAGTTTTCTTGGCACTTAGATCTTTTTATTTTTTATCGAATTTAAAAAAGGAAGATGTTCTTGTGCATTAGTGTTAAGCAAGATAAAATATAATGCCCCATTCCTTTGTTAGGTACCGATATTGTATTTATCACTACATAGTATAAAACAAAGTCGATTTTTCTGTCCCTATATCCCTATGTACGTTTACATCTTTAAAACTACGCAACGGATTTTGATGCGGTTTTTTTTAATAGATAGAGTGATTCAAGAGGAAGGTTTATATGTATAATAAAATCCATTAAAAGTGGAGAAATACTGTTATTTTTGAGGTTTTTAATGTGATGTCGTAAATAATTTCATTTTTTCCTCAGCATTGTACCCGAGCGAAGCCGGGGCGGGTCGCTAGTTTAAAATAATAATTATTTTTTGACGAAGCCAGTAGTGGATTTCTAGTTTTTTTTTAATATATAAAATGTTATTCATATTTTATCTATTTTTTTTTTAATTTAGTAAAATCCAGTTGTTCACAGACTGGGATTCAATAATAGTTTTTTTTTAAAGTCACAATCATAACGTCGCTTTAAGTCAAGTAAAGAACTAAGAGACTACGCCTATCTCTTTCACACTCGTTCTAAAGCCTAAGTGTAAGTGAGATGTGTATATCAGATACCTTAGTTACGTTTAGTGAATAATTTTGCTAGTATTGTGCTAAAATCCAATAATGAACACAGACAAACTAGATAAAATTATTTAAAATACAGGGCCCGCTTACCTAACCTGAAGATTTGACAGGTCCGGTTTTTACAGAAGCGACTGCCTGTCTGTTATATGTCAACTCCTTTCCCGTGTTGTTCTTTGTTCATACATCCGATTAATTTAAAAAGATATTCGATAATTTATTTATACTTACGTCTTTTTTTTTAAACTCACGTACTGTTTTATAATAAAGAGATCTTTCATAGTATCCGGATTGATACTCAGACAGTTTGAGTAAGGACGAAACATAGGAGGCGTTCAGCTGCCCTTACCGTGCCGTACAAAACCGAGAAAGCGAAAGAGTTTTTTTTTTAACACTTTCAAGGACAGAACGTCTAATGACGTTCCGATTCCAAGGTGTCATATTACCAACTATGAACCATCAATGACCCATTATCTCTGTCCGTGAAAGGGTTAAACATGATGGGCCATTATATGGGCGAATTGCCGGGAGATTATGAGGACTTCTAATGGATTTTCGACTAGGACATAGTAGGTTTATGAATCACGCAAACTATTAAGCACACATGCGAGTTGGTTTGACAGAAGGTATGGAAGAGTGGGTGGTATGGGTGGCCGGTTCAAACTCCGGTTTTAGACTTTACCAATGAGTTATTAATTTACCTTAAGTGCAGTTTTCACTAACACAGTTGGCTAGACCATTATAGACGGCGATACGGCTCACCACCTATCACGTTGGTTTAACAGAAATCTCGGAAAGATAAGGGTACTAAATTCATCTTGTAATGAATTCACTGACTACCCCAATTGGGATTACAGTCGTGAGCTTATGTTATTCAAACTATTATTGTCGAATCACTTATATTAATATTATTTATAAAACTGGTGAAATTATTTTGAAAATACTACTTTAAAATCTCTACTTAAGTCTCCATTTAACTTATCGTTCGAATTACAAGTTTACCTTTTCTTTTACAAGGACAGCTCTGTGTTTACAAGTTTATATTATCTTTTGTTTACAAGTTTACCGCCTCCTACTCAACGTCTTAGTTTCGTTTGCAAGTCGACCTCTATAATTCTTATATCAATTAAGTTTACATTTTGATAACCTTTTTTATGGTTCCTTATAAAATCCTCAATTGTTCTTTACGTCCTCCGTCCCTCCTCACTTTTCAACCTTTTTTCGTGCTTTCTACTCCTCGTCATAGCCATAACACATTCCGAAGTGGTAGTAGATTTTAGAATGAAAATAAATTACAATTTTGTCTTTCAATATGTGTGTTATGATCTTCTATAGGTAGGTACTTAACTTTTTATTTTTTGTATGACTTCCTTCAAGTTTTTTCAAATACAATCATATATTCACGTAACATTCATGGTTTCAACAGTTTGTAGGTTTTATGTTCTAAGTATTACATGATCCGCTAAATATAAGCATGCGAATTTAGGAGGTAAATAGGTACTCAACTTTCTACCTTAAAGTTTGCACTTCCACCATTTTCTTTACAAAACGGTATCTACATCAAACTCCCTTTTACACCTCTCTACCTTGAATATCCACTCCACGAACCTCTAAACTCCACTGGTCTGCTCCACTAAGCCCCCAAGTCCATGTCGAAGCAGTGGTTCCTGGGGTGCGAGTGTGGCGAGTGAGGCACATGATGTGCGCCGAGTAGCAAGGCGGGCAGGCAGGAGTCCAGCGCGGGCAGACCCATGCCGCCATCTGACATGAGCGAAGAGGAACCTGGAACAAAAGCAAATAGGTTATTTTGATAGTCTTCTTCTATTAAGGGGCAGAGGACGCTTTAGCTTCAAAACGTTTTTTCGATTCTGCTCCGCACCACCCAAATCCCCTGGTAGTTGCGGCTTCCGAATACATCCCACTTAGGGACGGTACTGAAAAGTATCGGCGTCCGAAGGCCCGATCCCGACGATCCGAATACTCTAGCCATAGAGGCAGCCAATCAGCTCGCGACACCAAACACTTCAGGACCCCGATACCGACCCCGCCGGCGTGGTCGACGACTTCCCTCAATCGCTATCGACCCACTAGGGTCGATTAATTCTTTCAAATATTTTTCCTCTCAGACGACGCCCTGAGCAGAGGTTCGCGCCCAACTGGGCACCCTCAGGCCTGTTGTCTAAAAACGTTGCACCGGGTGAGAGCCTTCAGCACTCCAAATTTTTCCGGCCAAGTAGTAAATGCCACCTGCGGCAAATCTACAATAAGTCAGGTCAAAAAAAAATTGACAAATTAAGTCGCATTAAATGTCAAATATGGTAGTGCGACGGGGTTCTAAAGTGGGTACATGATATTGCTCATGTGTGTACCTGGTGCGTGTTGCGAGTAGGACCCGTTGTCATCATGCAGCATGGCGGATATGTTGGCATCAGCCGCGTCCGCCACCACGTCGCTCAGGCACAGCTGGGAGGTCGGCGATGAGCACAGCATCGGGTCTCCTGCAATGCAATACGTATAATCAGAAATCAGAATCATTTAATCTACGTAATTATCATGGAAGGGGAAGTCCAAGAAGAGCTTACATGGAACAGATTAAAGAAAAGGTTAACGTCGTGTCTTATAGGGAAGTCAAGGAATTGGCCTTTGATAGACTGGAATGGAAAATGCTACACCGACAAGAGCGTGGCTCTTAAATTGATGATGATGATGAATTATCATGGATAAACTTGTTCTTCTTCTTATCGTGTGGGTTGTGAGGTGGAATACTAGCCTCATCAACCCTGGTGTCAGGGTTACAGGAGATAAACTTGTTGAAGGTCAATGTAACATTTTTAAATTTACGTCATTTCGCAAGGTGTTATGGCTGAGGAGAAATGACAAGAAACTGCAACAGCAACACATCTTTTATATCAATGAGGGTATAAATTACAAGTTATTTAATAACTAGAGGAACACATTCAATACCAGACATTTTTATCATTTAGGTAATCATTAATCTTATAATAAGCTTTTTTACATAAAGTAAGCTTCACATGAGCTTTAAATTTATTCTCTGACAAATTTAAAATATTATCTGGTATTTTATTGTAAAACGTAATAATAATAATAAAAAAGTTTATTTAGGTAAAATCTACGACACACATATACATTTAAAACATTAAAATATACACACATAACATTAATATTTAGTTAGAAAACATAAAGGTATATGGGTGCCGCAGTTCACCACTAAAGGCCAGGGTTCAGTGAAAATTTACCCAGAGGGCAACACTGATTTTCAACCCACGCCGATCGGAACGTATACATAACCCCAAAAAAGATGAATTTAATTTACCTAATCTAGAATTTTGAATAGCAATTTTATTGACAATAACTTAAGACCTAGAGTGAAGCTGAAGAAAATAGGAAGGGTTCTGCTATTCATCGATAGATGGCAGAACTAAAAAGTATCACTGCTGTGCCGGTCGGAGTGGGGGGGGGGGGGTGTTAGGTTACTTTCGTTACGGAATTTCTGGATTCGGTCTCCAAGCTCAAGGCCCGCGATAGAAGCTATGCAATAACTTAAAAAAGTACCAGTGGTGACGGGGTTGTGTGAGTCGTCATCCATGAGGTCTTCTATCTGCGCCAGGTTGAGCACCGCGTCGCTGTCGCCGTGCAGCAGCGCGCCTGGGGACGGGGATAGTCGCATCTGCAATGAACACACAAATGTTATTAATATATTGACATATAAAAAAAATAAAAAATACGGTCGAATTGAGAACCTCCTCCTTTCTTTGAAGTCGGTAAAAAGCCAAGCTTTTTTCAATAAGGCCGCCAGATTGTACTGTATCTATCATCATTTGTGTTTTGTTTTGTATGTTGTGTGCAATAAGGTATATTTGATTTGATTTGTTTTTTTTTTGACGTGACTTATTGTAGATTTGCCGCAGATGGCATTAACTACTTGGCCGGACAAATGGGGAGCGCTGAAGGCTCTCACCCGGTACCCGGTTATTAACATAACACACATACATAATATACAGGTTTTTAGATTTTCTACCTTACTTTACTGAAGTAAAAAAGAAAAAAAAAGAAAAAAAAAAGAGTAGAAAAATATACGAAATGAGCCATATCTCCTAAACCGTAAATTTTCGCTGAATATACATGGGGGTGGTTCTGGTAGTCAATGACTCCCTCTATCAGATTTTTCATTTTGAACCTGAACTTCTGGGCCCCCCTGTATATCAACTCACGCCTATTTCCCGCCGGGGTAAGCAGAGACTATGGACATACCCCGGACATTATATACTTTTTTTTTCCTATTTTTTTTTGACCACTTGCAATCGGTCCGAAGACCATAAGCAGGTCTGTTCCTTCATTTCATCAGTCGGGTGAGGAGCATTTGGATTCATCAATCTCAACACTCCTAACTAGAAGCCAATCCTCATTTGCACAATTGCAGAATCTGGTGTCTTTTAGGAAAGAATTTTTTTTATACTTAACAACCTCGTTTTACACAGACACTACACATTGACATTATCTAGATTTGCTACTGTGTGTGTGACGTCTGAGTGCCAACTGAAATACTTAATTCAACTGCCATGACTTACATTGGTATCTACTACTACTTACCCAACAAGCTTTTAATAATCATAATTACCTTATTTTATTTTTAAGTGTATTGTATTGTAATCATCAGTCTATATCACAAATCCACCCTACATCATGATGTGGCTAACGAGTGATATTCTATTTCATGAAACGATCGAACACATAAAGGAATGATTAATTCTAAGATCTGGCCACGACTCTCTCTCTCTTTATTTAAGAGCTGCGCTCTTGTCGGTGGAGTAGTCGCCATTACTCCATAGATAGGGCGTGTAGAACGGTGCTTGCCCAATCGCCTTCCGTTCCGCAGTACACCGACCAATTTCTCAATCGGTGATGTTCTAGCTAGAGCCCTACCAGAATCCATTTCCTCGGCCTCGAACCAGTACTGATACCGCTGCTGCCCGGCATCAGGGGTGCACATATTAAGGCCACGACATATCCATAAAAATAACGAACTCACAAATACCTTAATATCCTTGTGCGTGAACAGGGGCTCCGACGGCGGGTCGAGGCACAGGTCGGGCTCCAGGCACCCGAGAGATAGGCCTTCGTCGCGGGACAGCGGCGAACACGACCCTAGCTTGAGACCATCTGAAAAGGATTTAGGACTCAGTCCTATAAAAACAGGAATATCAGTTATTTTGTTACTAAACTCAACATACTCATCAGCACATTAACGTCCCCACTGCTGGGGCACGGGCCTTCCCTATGGATGGATAGGGAGATCGAGCCTTAAACTATCACGCGGGCTCAGTGCGGATTGGTGGTTATTAACGACTGCTAATGTACCGGGACCAACGGCTTAACGTGTCTTCCGAAACACGGAAGAGCTCGAGATGAAAACTTTTTTTTTTGTGGTCACCCATCCAATGACCGGCCTTTGCGAAAGTTGCTTAACTTCAACAAACGCAGACGGAGCGCGTTTTCCGCTGCGCCACCGAGCTCCTCAAACTCATCATAACATAACACATGACATACGCTCACGACTAATATCCCAATAGTGGTCACACCTCACCGAGCTTCCTGTTAGACCAACGTGATAGGTGAGCCGTATCGCCGTCTATAATGGTCGAGACAACTGTGTTAGTGCAGGCTTAGAATAAGGAATACTACTTAGAAAACGGCAACTCTCCGCTCCCCACCAGCGTCTGAGTAACTAGGTTTACCTCACCCCCCTCGGTCTTACTTTAGTCTTCAAGCTTATTGGCGTCAGACGACACACACACAGATGCGCGTGTACGATAACCTCAATGTGTGGTGTCTGTAAAACGAGGTGTTTTGTATGAAGTGTCCGGGCTGTGCTTATGGATTACTTTACGTACACGTTTGACCACAAACTGCAGTCTTCTTTTTCTATCGTGATATCGTGGATTACCAACCTCATCAAATCTGGTGTCAGGGTTATTATTGAGTAAAATCAGGTTCATTCATTAGCATTTTTTGGACAAAACACATAACCACAGAGAGGGTTTTGTATGAAGTGTCCAGGGTGTGTCATTGGCGCAATATTGTAGAGCCTCAGCCAGGATTCGAACCCGTGGCATTACAATGCAAGTTGTAAGTCACATTATGGACTTGAGAACCAGGGAGGATATTTACCTAAAGCATCCAAGGCTGAGAGGCACTCGTTAGAGGGCATGTCTCGCAAGAGGTCAGGAGGAGGCTCGCCCAGCTCCATGAGGGGCGGCGGCTCAGTCTTCGGGAGGACCAGCTCCTGTTGGGGAGAAAGAGTTTAAAAAAAAAGAAAAAAGTTTTTGTTTGGGAGACTTTATGGAGTTTGTTGAATGTCATTTTTCATCACTAATTTAAGAGCCACGCTTTTGTCGGTGTAGCATTCTCCATGCTACTTTTATCGAAAAAAAATAGAGTAGTAGTTTCCCTCTTGCCTTCTGCCCCGCAGTACTCTGTCTGACGCGAGCGTGATGGCGCCCAGAGTACTCTACTTCAAAACCGTACTAGGACTCCTATCCTCCGCCTGTGAATCTTCTTCTATCCTGTGGGTTGTGAGATGGATTACCAACCTCATCAGCTCTGGTGTCAGAGTTATTATTGAGCCGCCAAAGGCCCATGACATGTACTGAATAGTACTGACAGTAGCTGCCCTCTTTCAGGTACCAGGTTACGGTCCTTGTGACTTGCCCCTTCCATCCTACATTGGCGTACCGACTCTCCCTTCCCTTACAATATTGTCTACCCTTGCAATGAAATGATTAGTTTTAAGAAAATCGTAGGAGAAATAATAAAGCTTATTCTGTCATAAACAACTACTAACCGGAGCGAGTCTCGCCGGCGACGCGTGCGGCTCCGACCCGGCAGTTTCAACTCCGGAGTCGGTGTCCGTGTGAGGTGACGACCAGCCCTCGCTGCTGGACAGTGGCACACCGTGCAAGCGAGCCAGACGCTCTAGTTCCTGAAATGTTTATGGTCTTCTATCGTATGGGTTGTGAGGTGGAGTACCAACCTCATCAACCCTGGTGTCAGCGTTACTATTGAGCCGCCAAAGGCCCCTGACATGGCTCATGTAACGACTATTTACTTGCATCAGTAAGTAGCAACCGGGACCAACGTCTTAACGTGCCTTCCGAAGCATGGATCATCTTACTTTCGGACAACGGACAATCAGGTGATCAGCCTGTAATGTCCTAAGTAATCAAACTAGGGGAAGTTTTTTTTAATTAACTAAATGCATAGCTAAAACTGGGCCATCAACAACATCATCATCAAATGATGTTAATGATGACGGCTGCGGAGATCCCTAGCCTTATAAACGGGAATAAAAGCCGGACATTTGACGTTTATAAGATGATGATGATTAGAGATGCACTGGACCTGTCAAATCTTGGTGCTTATGTAACCTGAAAATTTGACAGGTCCGATTTTTACCACAATCAGCAACATCCTGCACAAAATAAATTTCAACACTCAGAACACCAATCAACACAAGTCCTCACCTGTATTCTCAACATAAGCTTCCTATTATGCAGCTCAATCTGTTTTCTTCTCTGTTCACTTTGTTTCAACCGGTTCACTTCGTCCCTCAAGCACTTGATATAGTCCACACTACTCTTCAATATCGTCCCTTTGTTTGGTCGAACGTCCCTTATCACTTCGTAAAATGGATCGTTGGTTTTGGGGAGCAGCGTCCCTAATTCTTTGATTCGGTCGTTTATATTGAACCGGCGACGACGTTCAACTGGAAATTGAGAAATTAGGTTCATTCATCAGCATTCTTTTATAAAACACACAGGGTATGGAACATACTCGACTTATATCGTGTGGGTTGTGTGGTGAATGACCAACCCCATCAACCCTAGAGTCAGAGTTATTATTGAGTCGCCAATGGCCCCTGACATAACTCATATAATGACTCCTTAACAAGCCCTCCGAAGCACGAATCATCTTACTTATGGACCATCAGCTGAACACCCTGCAATGTCCTAACCACACTATGAATCACAAAGATTTCGTGGTATGTCGCCACCAAGATTGGAGTTGACCATAGAAGCAGTTACCCTGGTGATGCTACTCACTCATATTATGGTTATCCTTCTTCTGGCGGTCTTTGGCGATGGCTTCAGTGAGTCCTGCGCAGTCGCCGGCCACGGAGCTGGCGGCCGACGGCGGACCCGACGAGGACACGCCCGCACTGCTGTCCAGGGACAGGATGTCTTCCAGGAACTCGTCCGCCTGGAAGGAGAATGGAGAACTTATAAGTCGCAGTGTTACAATGCACAAAACAAGGCATGCATAGCTTCAAAATACAAAGGTAAAAGCACACGCCGGGCAAACAAAAATTTAATTATTATCGTGTGTTCTTAACAACTTATGGCTAAAATATATTAAAGTGGCCCCCATTGTGAGCCTACACCATATATACCACCACCAAAACCATATATATAGCGCATCGTGTGCACTGCTGTTGTAATTCTATGGCTACAACTTGATTTCATGTGGTTTTGTCCGCCCGGTGATTACAGGCGTGAGCTTATGTTATGCTATGCTATGTTATGCTATACCTCAGAATGCGTGGCAGGCACGGAGCAGAGATTGGGGCTGTACTGGCTGCAGGACGCGCGCTCCGGCGATGAGGAGCGCGCGCGCAGCTCGGGAGCCGATTGCGGCGCGCCGCGGGATTGGTTCACCTGGAACAATAAGGGTCATTGGCTTAGAAAGGGTTGCTAGATTCATTTTTTGTTTTTTTTTTTCCTTTAATTTTATTATAATATGCCACCCTCTGAGTATTCACAGATTTGTGTTTAAAGACAAAGGTTTGCGACTGACAATCCACGTTTAACAAATATTTCTACAAGTTTGTACATTGCCCTGGCTGCTTCCGACCTGGGGGCCGCTAGGACACTGTTACAGAACCCTACTTCACCATTATAGTGAAACGGAAACATAAATCATTTTTTGGTTATTAGATGCCATTCCGCGTGCGCTCGCTTACTCCTTAATAGCTTAAATAGACTTAAGTGCCACTAAACTAAGACCGGGGGTGAGGTAAACCGACCTCAGCCGCTGGTGGGGAGCGGACAGTGGCAGTATTCCTTATTCTATGGTGATACTAACCTGTGTCTGTGGTTGGAAAGATTCGCTGAGGTACTGCCGCACTTGGTTCTTCTGCTTCTGTATCACGTGATACCTGGTGGGATTCTCCAGAACTGTTCGCACCTGGAAACACATTTTTTACATTTTTACTAAAAGACCGAAAAAGACCATTGAAATTTAAACTGGAGATCTCAAAGGGATACATCGAAGCAATTCATCTAAGTAGCAATATTGCAATTTCACATTTGCGCGTATAAAAGTAAGTGCGAAATGTCAACGAATGTCAAATAGCAATATTGTTATTTTTTGAGGTATTCATTCAATGTTGCCTTTTGGGGGGGTTTCCCCCAGAGGGGTTATCCCAGTTGCAAAACATTGTGACAATTGACACTCCCCTTATGTGGAATTTTACCCAACTGCAGAATAAAGTATAAAACGTCTGCCAAGATAAAAACTAAGCTACCCGAACTTTAGGGCTTTTGAAATCAGCGCAAAGTCTCTATTCATTTTCTCCATTAATTACTTTCACTCGTATTCTAAGATGTTAACTCGAACCTCGACTCCGTTCACAGTTGAGGCGACTTCAAGATCTTTCTCGAACTCAGCTCAAAATCGGTATTCTTAGGGTGGTATTAACAAACTAATCTCAGCTGAGACTGCCCTCAAGATCATGCTTAAGTCCCTGTTTTTCTATAACTGTCACATTGACATGATTTTGAGGGCAGTCTCAAAGCTGAGACTGCCCTCAAGATCATGCTCAAGTCCCTGTTTTTCTATAAGAACTATCACATTGACATGATTTTGAAGGCAGTCTCAAAGCTGAGATTAGTTTACTAATACCACGCTTAGGGTGGTGAGATTAGTTTACTAATACCACGCTTAGGGTGGTATTAATAAACTAATCTCAGCTTTGAGACTGCCCTCAAGATCATGCTCAAGTCCCTGTTTTTCTATAACTGTCACATTGACATGATCTTGAGGGCAGTCTCAAAGCTGAGATTAGTTTATTAATACCACGATTAGACGGCGCGTCAACCTCCTACCTCGAGTTTACTCCAGTAAGGCAAGACGCCATTTTCAGTATGGCAGTATGATATGGTCGACTCCAGTGAGTACAGTCCTCAAGTCGAGGACGTAAATGTCAAGTTAAATACCAAAATGCTCAGCTGAGGCTGAGTGGAGGAAGAAACCTTAGAACACAGTTATATCTATGCCCACCAGTGGACAGTGGGTGACGTACCTGTAGCACCTGTGGCGGCAGTTCCACGTGTGGCGTGATCCGCGGCACTTCCGATGGAGATGACTTCTTCTTCTCCTCGCCATGTTCTTTGGAGTTCCCTGCTTGTTGTGCCTGGGCAGAGAAAAAACAAAATATTAGGAGGTTTTTGTACCATGGCAGACCAGTTGGTAGAACGCTTGCCTCTCACTTTGAGGTCGCAGGCCTAAACCAATGATAGCCGAATTTATTTTCGAATTCATGTTTGGATCATAAATGATTATTACGTGCTCAGCGGTGAAGGTAAACATCCTGAGGAAACCCACATTCCCGAGAAATGCATTTTCAGAGGTATGTGACCTAACGTGTATTGGACTGGCTTTCCCTTCGCGAATTGGAAGGTCAGACAGGCAGTTGCTTCTGTTAAAAACCGGACCTGTCAAATCTTCAGGTTAGGTAAGCGGACCCCGTGAGAAACGGGATAATGCTAGGGAGATGATGGCATTGTCTTCCCCTCAGCCTTGCAAAATCTGTGTGTGGATCTTGAATTATGTCATGTAGTAGCACCTTTGAGCAATTTATATTCGAAATACGATTTTTTTTTGGATGAAAACCAAAAACTGTACGAAATACTTTCAAAACGGAACGTGATCAACTTTAATTAAATCGTTTTTGGAAGAAGTGCAAAACTCTGAACGGATTATTTTTCAAAGGACATTCTGTGCACTTTTTGAATGTCAATAGGGTCAAGAGTGTGTCGGACACGAGAATAATAGAGTCCAGTTGCCGGTATGACTGGCCAACTACGCTGATGTAAGTATATAGTCGTTACATGAGCCATGTCAGGTCCAGTGGTTGAGCGTTGGGCTCACGATCCGGAGGTCCTGGGTTCGAATCCCGGTGGGGACATACTACAAAAATCGCTTTGTGATCCCTAGTTTGGTTAGACCATTACAGGCTGATCACCTGATTGTCCGAAAGTACGACGATCCGTGCTTCGGAAGGCACGTTAAGCCGTTGGTCACGATTACTACTTACTGATGTAAGTACGTAGTCGTTACATGAGCCATGTCAGGGGCCTATGACGGCTCAATAGTAACCCTGATACCAGGGTTGATGATGTTGGTGATCCACCTTACAACCCACACGATAGAAGAAGAAACTGTCCAAAAGGGCACCCTCAGGCTTGTTGTCTCGAATTTTGTACCGGGTGAGAGCCTTCAGCGCTCCCCATTTGTCCGGCCTAGTAGTTAATGTCATTTGTGGCAAATGTGCAATATGTTATGGCAAAAAAGAAACAACAGCAAGACTGTTAACAAGAGTGAGCCACAACATGCAATCTGACAATTTGCAGCTAGGTACAGTCATGAGTAATATAATGTACCCACTTTAGGACTCTGTCGCACTAACACATTTGACATTTAGTGAGACTTACAGTTCAGTTTGTCTAAAAAGTTAATGTGACATGGTACCAAAGTGTATACATAGTAATGCTCGTGACCGTACATTTCGTCGGTGGCTTTGCAAACTGACGTATCTGCATTTTTTTGCTAAAATAATTTGAGTCTTATTGACAATAGCAAAGGGTGGAAATCAGATTCGCCAAAAATGTCAGATGCGTCGGTTAGCGACGTCGGCGACGATTGGAGACGAAGTCCTAAAGACAAACTACGATGAATTGTGTGGTGAGAAGTCAATCTGGTGGGACTGGTATATTCAGTACACAAGAATAACCCTTTGTCGGTTTCTACGACAACAAAATACGAATTAAACATCATGCAAACTAGTGACAGACATACACTCAATCAAACTGGTTATATATTTACATACTTACTATTCCATACAATCGATTGCACAAATATAAACCGGTATGTTAATATGATTGTTTTACTATAGGTACACATTTGTCTTATTATTAAGGTATTTTTTATAAGGTTAATGACTGTACAGAAGATAGGAATGCATGGGACCACTTATTTTCCTCAGTAAGTGTCATCATCATCAGCCCATTAACGTCCCCACTGCTGGGGCACGGGCCTTCCCTATGGATGGATAGGGAGATCGGGCCTTAAACCATCACGCGGGCCCAGTGCCAATCGATGGTTATTAACTACTGCTAATGCAGCCGGGACCAACGGCTTAACGTGCCTTCCGAAGCACGAAGGAGCTCGAGATGAAAACTTTTTTTTGTGGTCACCCATCCTATGACCGGCCTTAGCGAAAGTTGCTTAACTTCAACGATCGCAGACCGAGCGCGTTAACCGCTGCGCCACCGAGCTCTTCTATAAGTGTATATGTATGTAATTTTGATTATAAATAAATAATAAAAAAGTAGTTACCAGGACCAACGGCTTAACCTACCTTCCGAAACACGGATCATCTTACTTTCGGACAATCAGGTGATCAGCCTGTAATGTCCTAACCAAACTAGGGATCATACAGTGATTTTTGTGATATGCCCCACCGGGATTCGAACCGACCTCCGGATCGTGGACCCAACACTCAAACACTGGATGAACTGGAGGAAACAGAGGCCGTTAATAAATGAACGAAAAGTTTTATATAAAGCTCACCTGTAAAGATTCCCTGCGCAATTGCTCTTGCGCATGTTCTCGCATCAACTGTTGCTTGAGCTGCGTACGCGACGTCGGGGTCAGCGTCTTGAATGTAGGCGGGCTGCAACAATAGAGATACATGAGTTAGACTGATTTGTACATACATACAAACTTGTACAATGTATTGACATGATTTTATAAGTGGTGAAAGTTGAAGGGATGGAAAGTGACATAGGCTATCTTTTGTCTCTTTCCAACCCCCCCCACTTCCCTAAAATGGGGGGTAGAAGTTTGTATGGAGCATTCCGAAATTTTCAAGGTAGAAAGGTAAAAATTGGTATGTGTGGTGTCTTTTGCGACCTTTCCAAAGCCTTCGATTGCGTTTGTCATGATATCTTGATCGCGAAACTTCGTCACTATGGAATAACTGATAATGCCATCGCTCTTTTGGAGTCATACCTTAGTGGCCGCGTTCAGAGGGTTGATGTGCATGGCTGCAGATCGTGTGGATCTAACGTCACTATAGGCGTCCCGCAGGGCTCAATTCTAGGTCCATTTCTATTCCTAGTTTACATAAACGACCTACCTAGTCTTGTAAAACATGAGGTGGTGCTGTTTGCAAATGATACCTCCTTACTTTTTAAAGTAAAGAGACGACAAGATTCCTTTGACGATGTAAACAACGCCATTTCAGAGGTAGTGGATTGGTTTACTGTAAACAACCTGCTACTTAATGAAAATAAAACAAAATATGTTTATTTTACGTTATCGAATGTTAGTAGGCCCCTCGATTCTATTATTGTAAAAAATAAGGAATTGGACCTCACGGATACTGCTGTATTTTTGGGAATTACTTTGGACGCTAAGTTGCAATGGAGTCCTCATATTGATAAGTTGTCCAAAAGGCTCAGCTCAGCAGCATTCGCGGTCAAAAAAATTCGTTTAATAACCGATGTAGAAACCGCGCGATTAGTTTATTTTGCCTACTTCCACAGTCTAATGTCGTACGGCATCTTGCTGTGGGGTCATGCTGCAGATATGAACAGCATTTTTGTTCTGCAAAAGCGAGCCATTCGGGCGATTTACAAATTGGGACCCAAGATGTCACTTAGAAATAAATTTAAAGAAATTAATATTTTAACTTTGGCATCACAATATATCTTTGAAAACTTAATATATGTAAAAAAACATATAGGATTATTTGCAAAAAATAGCGATCGGCACATTGTTAATACCAGGAATAAAAATAAACTTGCTTTACAAGTCAGTCGATTACATAAGATTACTAAATCTTTTAAGGGGCAATGTATACGTTTTTACAATAAGATTCCCATTGACATTCAGAATTTGCCTTTCAACTGTTTTAAGACAGTAGTTAAACAAAAACTTTACAAAAAAGGTTATTATAAAGTTAGTGATTATTTAGAAGATATGAATGCATGGGATTAACTGTCTGAGAACTGATATTAGGCAGCTAAATTACTCAATTGTATACCAATATTTTATGTTTTATGTTTATTTTTATTTTTTTAAAGAACGTCTAGGGCCCTGTGCCGAGGTTTTTCTTGCAGCTTCTTTTCCCCGGCTATACAGGTTGTGAGAAGCTGCAGTAGTTTTAGGCGGATGAGACGTTCGTTATGTAAAATTGACGATTCAAAGTGTAACTATGTTACCTACTGAATAAAGATATTTTTGAATTTGAATTTGTGGATTATTTGTGACTAAAAATAATCGTGCATATTTTTTTTTGAAATCTCTTCAAAGAGGGGGTGTTTTATATGGGACTTTTCACATTTGTCAAGGTAGGAAGCTAAAAATTGGTAAATTTAATGCGAGCAAAGCCGCGGGCAAAAGCGACTAGGTCTTCTTCTTCTATCGTGTGGGTTGTGAGGCGGAGTACCAACCTCATCAACCCTGGTGTCAGGGTTACTATTGAGCCGCCAAAGGCCCCTGACATGTCTCATGTATCGACTACTTACTTACATCAGTAAGTAGTAACCGGGACCAACGGCTTAACACGGCTTCCGAAGCGCGGACCATCTTACTTTCGGACAATCAGGTGATCAGCCTGTAATGTCCTTACCAAACTAGGGACCACAAAGTAATTTTTGTGATATATCCCCACCAGAAATCGAACCCAGGACCACCGGAACGTGAGCCCAACGCTCAGGCATTGGTCCACAGAGGTCGTAGCGACTGGGTAATAAAAAGTATGCGTGTCCGAGCCACGCATACCCAGTGGGCCTTGACCGCTAATATGAACAAGCGGACAAGACATACGAGTTGTGTGTGATATAACTTGATCATTTAATGTGTATGGGTGTGTTAGTACCATTGACAGTGCGAGAAATTTCGATTACTATGGGTTCAACTGATCACCAACATCGTGAGGAAACCCACATTCCCGAGTAATGCATTTTCGGAGGTATATGACCTAACTTGTATGGGCTGGCTTTTCCTACGCGAGTTGGAAGGTCAGACAGTCGCTTCTGTAAAAAACCGGACCTGTCAAATCTTCAGGTTAGGTAAGCGGATCATGTGAAAAGCGGGATAATAGGTTCATCTGATGTGCTTGGGTACGTTCGTGGCAGTAAAAAGACGCAAAAGGTCCATCTTAGGCCTCGTCAATACCTTCGGGGAAGTTTGGGAGTAACGGCCTCTGTGGTCCAGTGGTTGATCGTTGGGCTCACGATCCTTAGGTCCTGGGTTCGAATCCCGATGGGGACATACTACAAAAATCACTTTGTGATCCCTAGTTTGATTAGGACATTACAGGCTGATCACCTGATTGTCCGAAAGTAAGACGATCCGTGCTTCGGAAGGCACGTTAAGCCGTTGGTCACGGTTACTACTTACTGATGTAAGTACGTAGTCGTTAGGTACATGAGTCAGGGGCCTTTGGCGGCTCAATAGTAATTTTGACACCAGGGTTGATGAGGTTGGTAATAACAACCCACACGATAGAAGAAGAGAAGTCTGGGGCCAAGCGCAAACCCATCAAACGTACGAAAAGAAAAAACCGAAACATATCAATCAAAATGCGCGTCGAACACACTCAATGTCATTCGTGTCAGTATGAGATCTATGTAACAATCAAACATGTGTATGATATCAAGAGATCTTTTCCTATGATAACTCTTATCTGCTATAGTTAAGATATAACGTACTTGAAGTCGCCCAATTGAAAGACCGTTATTTGTACTTGGCCTACATATTATTTTATTAGATCTTCTTCTGATCGTGTGGGTTGTGAGGTGGAGTACCAACCTCATCAACCCTGGTGTCAGGGTTAGTATTGAGCTTACTGGTGTAAGTACGTAGTCGTTATTTGAGTCACCTCAGGGGCCTTCGGCGGCTCATTAATAATCCTGACACCAGTGTTGATGAGGTTGGTATTCCACCTCACAACCCACACGATAAGAAGAGATCTTTATGTACATACATACATAAACTCACGCCTATTTCCCACCGGGGTAAGCAGAGACTATAGAATTCCATTTGCTTCGATCCTGACACACTTCTCTTGCTTCCTCCACATTCATCAACCGCTTCATACACGCACGCCGGTTCAGAGTAGATCGTATTGAACCTTTTCTAAGAACATCTCCAATTTGGTCATCGTAAGTCCTTCTCGGTCTTCCTCTGCCAGCCCTACCATCAACTTTCGCTTTACATACCGCTTTTGCAATCCTATTATCCTTCAATCCTATTATAAATTATTTAAATTAAAGATATACTTTTGCAATTTATACATTTGAACATTATAGATATGCTTAGGTAAAGTCAATTTCGGTATTTTTAATTATGGGTTCTAATCTCTCTCTCTATTTAAGAGCTGCGCTCTTGTCGGTGGAGTAACCGCCATTCCTCTCTTCTTCCCGCCAAAACCTTCACCTCCCGATACGACACGACCTGCACCTTATCTTTTCTTTGGGTTCTAATATAGTCCCATTTTTACCACTGTCACTGTCGATTGTCGTAATCCTTTGCAACTTGACGTAGGCCCCTGGATTGAGCTTGTGAATGTATGTATGTTGTCCAACAAAAAAGTGTACTTTACCCAATAACAAGCCAAAAGTCGACTTAATTAAACTGGGGGGTTAAAATGGCCACATTGAAGCAATTCATCTAAAAAAGCAATATTGGAATTCGACATTAGCGCATAAACAAATGTCAAATAGCAATATTGCTTCTTTAGATGAATTGCTTCGATGTGGCCATTTTAACCCCCCTGTTGTGTTGATTTTAAAGTTTTACCAATTGACCTTCGAGTCATGTCGCGTAACTTTCAAAATTCGACATTTCTCCGCACGCACAGAGAATCGATAAGTTGTTTTGCAATGTTGCGAATTATTGTGGCACGTCCTAAATAATATGGAGGTTGTAGAGCTGGGTAGGATTAGAGGACGAAGCATAAGATATTCTTCTATCGTGTGGGTTGTGAGGTGGAGTACCAACCTCATCAATCCTGGTGTCAAGGTTACTATTGAGCCGCCAAAGGCCCCTGACATGGTTCATGTAACGATTACTTACTTACATCAGTAAGTAGCAACCGGGACCAACGGCTTAACGTGCTTTCCGAAGCACGGATCATCTTACTACAGATAAGATACAATACAATAAATCTATGCTGCACACAAAAGAAACGAGGGGAGTGGTATTCTTTGTCGTCTTCTGTATATCCGAATGCATATAACCCGGGTGCTTTCAAGGCCAGAGTGCACAGGCACCTTCTGGGCGAGCTTATTCTTAGGCCTCGTCAATGACTTCGGGCAAATCTGGGGCCAAGAGCGAACCAAAAAAGGAACACATCACATAAGCATTTACAGACATAACAGGTCAAAGATAAATTATGAAATTTTGATTAAGTACTAAATAAAGACATATCTAAAGGTGACAAAAAACATTTTATTTATGACTTTAAATAAAAAAAAGAAGAAATCTTCAGGTTAGGTAAGCGGGATAATACTATAATGCTAGGGGTTATCATCCCCCATCCATAAAGTAAAAATAATAATAATAAATGCGACATTTTGTCAATTTTCTATGACGTCACAGGTTGCTTTTTCATACAAATTCCATAGCAATTTCGTGTTTTAACGTTTAGTAAAAAGTAACTGATTTGACTAGTTGGAAACTAGCCTATTCTACTATAAGTCACCACTCCTGTTCACTCCAAGGGCCTTCTATTTTAGGTCGGCGAGTGTGAGGGTAAGAGAGCAACTCGCTCCTCTAACTCTTCCTTCATCAATGCCCAACAATTTTGCGTGCCAGCACTCTAGAGGGTATTTGGACGCCCCACGTCTTTCATTACCGCATAATGTGTTATTTACTAGCGCAAGATGGCCGCTTTAGTGACAAATATCCGTGATTTGTTTGTCAATGAACATTATAGGTAACCTGACCGTAATCCCTTATGAGGTGAGCAGAGCCTTTAGTAATCATAAGATAACTTGCAGCCACTTTTCACAAGTTCTCAGATGAATATAACAAGCCGTACGGTGACATATGATCAGCTGATGTAATAGTCAACATGCTATAAAGGACACAACGCCTCTGTCGGGTTTTACGACATGCCCGGGATAATAAGCAGTTGAACGCAGTCCAGCTTAGAAGCATAGAATATAGAATTACTCTACGTATAGAACGGCAATTCTCTGCTGCCCACCAGAGGCTGAGCTAGGTTTACCTCAACCCTTCATCGAAAGTAAGATGATCCGTGCTTCGGAAGTCACGTTAAGCCTTTAGTCCCGGTTATTACTTACTGATGTAAACTAGGGATCACAAAGTGACTTATGTGATATGCCCCCACCGGGATTCGTACCCACGCGTATCCCGGTGGATTAAAAAGCATACAATTAAAACACATACCTTTGAAATGGCTCTCCTATGTTTGTCATATTGGTTTGTTCATAATATAAACTAACAATCAATTCATATAAATATTCATTTCATCAACATTTTATAATTATGGGTTTTTCTAGTTGTGGTTTATAAAATTATGGATTTTCATAATTATGCCAAGTAATTCTTCCTAAAATTAAGAGCTGACAGTCATACGTCCCTTTCCTTTTCGGTGGGTAAGAAAATGACATGTATAACTTAATGTAAAATTAGGAGGTGTCTGTCTGCGTAGACGCAGCGACAGTAGCGGCGCGGGACATCGTGAAACGGACGAGATTTGAAACTTAGTTCATCTTTTTACCGACTTCAAAAAAGGAGGAGGTTCTCAATTCGACCGTATATTTTTTTTTGCTCTTCGTTTTGTAACACTGTTCAAGTTACCATACCAATCCGCATTAAACCGGTGTTATGAAGTATGTGATGGCACTTATTCTTATGACCTTGAAGGATCCGTAACATTGTTGTCTAAGAAATGTGAACTTCAATATTTACTGTATTTTTATGTCTGCATTGTTGTGTATTATATTATTTTCCAATTGTCTACACGTGAATTGTATTGTCACGGTCCTGTGGTATTCCGGCATGCTTCTCAATCGGTGATGGCGGTTCGAACCCCGGCACCGGCAAGGTGTATTTTTCACTAACACAGTTGGCTCGACCATTAAAGGCGATACGGCTCGCCACCTATCACGTTGGTCTAATAGCTCGGTGAGTTGTGGGTACTTAGTTCATCTTGCGATGGCTTCGTCATCTGACTACCCCAATTGGGATACAGTCGTGAGTTTATGTTATGTTATTCTTTCGTTTTTATTTTATTGAACTTACTATTGTACCTGTTCATATGCTCGTAAGGTTCAAGGGTTCGAATCCCGGTGGGGATATAAAACGACATTTTAAAAGCTCGATGGGGTGTGGGTACTTAGTTCATCTTCCGATGGACGTACCTTAGAAACGCTAATATTAAATATCATGTTTAAAGGGCGTTGATTTTACTATTTTAGACATAACATAACATAAACAGCCTATATACGTCCCACTACTGAGCACAGGCCTCCCCTCAATCAACCGGAGGGGGTATGGAACATACTCCACCACGCTGCTCCACTGCGGGTTGGTGTGGAGGTGTTTTTACGGCTATTAGCCGGGACTAACGGCTTAACGGTGATTCGACGAGACGGAAAAATCCACTTGATATCAACTCAGAATCATGGTCTGAATCATCCCTCAAAGTTTTCGTTACGATGTCACTAACACCCTGCATAACTTTATAAATCAAAACAGACGTAATCTCTTTCAACTCTACGTAGGTATATAATAAGAGACATGACTATATAGTATTAGTACAGGCTCGCGTGACGACCGACCTGCGCCGGCGCCACAAGGCTAGTGACGTCACACTATTATTTGAACATTATCTCCGCTTCTTCTCTCGTAGCATAGTGAAGTCTTCAGGTTACTATGCCATGTTACGTCTAATCTACGTGGCTTTTATCAGATTGTATGCTTATGTACGTAGATAATTACAACTATAGTATACCTAGTACAGTCATGAGCAATATAATGTACCCACTTTAGGACTCTGTCGCACTAACATATTTAACAATTAGTGAGACTTACAATTCCATTTGTCAAAAAAGTAAATGTGACATGGTACCAAAGTGTATACATATTAATGCTCGTGACCGTACCTAACATAACATAAGCGGGAACTGAAATGGTAATAGAGAACGGAATGAATGAGTAGCTTAGACTAAGATTAGGTTTATAGAATCTTTATTTCTTATTAAAGACTTACAGTCACTTACATAAGAAATACTTACTTAATAATAATCATGCTTACGATGCTATACAGAAACAAAGTTATAGAATGCTCTAAATATAAATATTTTGTATTATATAATGGGAAAGTTTGGCCTTAAATGATCGATCTGAGTCAATACGTTTTATATCGGACGGTAGTCGGTTATAAAGTTCTGCTCCCTCGTATGTAAACATTCCCTTACCGTAGTTTGTTCGTATCTTTGGCAATACGATATAGCTTGCGCGTCGTGTTATAGTTATACGCTTACTAATATGTTTTGTTTGCGTGAGAGAGATTGATGTGTGTATTTTTTTGTTAAGTACTTTCCGAATGAGAATACAGTGTGATAAGTATATAATTGGTTGATGCTCATAAGACCTGTTTCATTATACAATTTAGATGAAGTTGTAAGGTAAGGATAGTGGAACAAAATGTTTAATATTTTGTTTTGACTAACTTGTAACTCTTGTATTCTTGTAAGATTAAGAATAAAATGTAAAGTGTGTTATATACCCAAAAAAAAAACTAACGTCAGACGTATAAGGAAAAGAAACATAACTCACGATCAAATCGCAATTGGGGTAATCAGAGATACATCCATCGCGAGATGAACTAAGTACCTAGACTTCATCGAGATTTCTGTTAGACCAACGTGACTTAGTACGTAACAGAAAGAAGGATTTATTCAACGTAATTATCTTGGATAAACTTGTTGAATTTTATTTGACCAATGTAACATTTCGCAAGGTGTTATGGCTGAGGGGAAGAAGTGATGAGAAACTGCAACAGCAACACATCTTTTAAATCAATGAGGGTATACATTACAAGTTATTTAATAACTAGGTCAGAGAGAATATTAAGTAACAATAAAATATATGCATAAATTCACACCCGTGATTCCTAAAGGGGTGGGCAGAGCCACAAGCAATGAAAGACTTGCAGCCACTGTCGATACGCAGTCGTAAGATGGATATGATGAACCTTATGGTGACAAGGAATCAGACTATCGCCCATATTAATTGTACATCATGTTAGAAAGGACAGAATCTCTTGGTCGAAGTTATGACATGCCCGGGAAGACCGGGAAAACAGCTGAACGTGTTCTATGTTTTTTATTCGCTTCCAGTCCAACATCGAAGCTACTGATATCCATTGACATGTCATCTTATAAAAAGCCTATTTCGAAGTGTAAGAAGAAAGAAAGATCGAAAAAATGTGAACTCTTTTAACCATACTCCTCAAACATACTCCAAATCGAAGTGTACAGCGATCTCAAAATCAAATTTAAAATATACATTTAAATGATTTTCCTCCAAGCCACTTGTAGAACACAATAGCCTGTCAAAGACATACTTAAAACTGAATGACACAAAACTAATATACGTCTTTGCAGCTGACAATTAACATAAGTGTGATAATTAAAGAAGACAGGTTTCATTAAAATTTACTTATTGAACTGAAACCGATTATTAGAAGTGTTGAACTGAGAAAGATACTTGACTTGAATAAAGCGTTTGACTGGATTCACAACAGCGATTTAACGAAGAAAATATAATATACACAAAAACCTAGCAAATAATAAATAATTAAGGGCAAAATAAGACGGTTTTTATTAAAATTGAGTATTAATTTAAGTATTTATTTAAAATCTTAACAAAGCGCTGTCATAATGTAGCGCAAGGGCGATTATTAGGTCCATTATTTTATAAAATGTTTAGTTAATCAAAGAATACAATATTTGAAAAGTATTTAGACAATGATGAAATAATTTTCTAAAATACTTACGAAATCAAGTTCACTGTTATAATACGTTTTACTACAAACCAAAAATGTGTCAATATCTATTGTGTGTGTAACGTAATTGTCTGTCGAATAACTAAACTTCTAGTACTCACTACACACTACACTTTGCGATGTAATGTGTTCAATATAGTAACTAGTTCCTATACCATTTTACATTGTTTTAACACCACCACCACCACCATTTTAGTCTAGACTACAAAAATGCAAACTCATTTTCGTGATTCCTAAAGGGCTGAGCAGTGCAACATAAGAAAACTTGCCCGTACTTTTGATAAGAAATCATTAACATGGTATGGTAACAGGACTGACAGGTAATCAAACCCATTGCCTATATAGTAGTTTGATTCGACCCCTGGGCTTCGGACCCTCGGGTTTTACGACACGTCCTGGAAGACAAGCATCTGAACGCGTTTAATTTTTCTTTCGGAAAGGATGGCGTGAAAGAGAGGAGGCCTATACCCAGCAGTGGGTGGATACAGGCTGAGTAGATAGATTGATAGAACAGTACAGAAATTCTTATTGTGAAATTAGGACTCTTATTCACTTTAGGACGGTCGAAATGTAGTAACTTACATTATTAGTAGAGTCTAGACTGCAGATAAAACAAAACAAAATACTGTTTTATCGGATAGATTACTTTCGCTACCAGCTAGTATTTTTCCTTTAGACTTAAAATACCTTGCCTTTGAGATAAGATATTGAGGCGCCTAATGCGTATAAAAATTATCAGTAGGTATTATATCATTGCGACAAATTATTATGCCTATAGTGATTATCAGAATTATGTGCTATAAAATCAATCAGATTTTAGGGTTTCCCACGATTTTTCGTATTTTTTATGTTTGTTTTTTTTATTGCGTTGAATATAGTTCGCTTCCACGTGGATTCTCTATTACTTTAATACATTCATTTGTACTTTGGATATTCGGTTATCAATCATGAAGTTGAAACCTTGACGTGTAAATCTTTTATAGCCGTGATTAGTGATTTCAACTGAATTTGTTTAGTGTATTTTTATTATTATGTTCAGTATAATAACTTGTGAATAGAAATTGAGTTATAACTTTGCTTCTGCATTAATATTTATGTATATATAAAAGTTAATGGTAATGCTATTGAAAAGAGATGTACGAAGTTAGTAAAGATTTAAAAAATATATAAAATCCATGAAAAGACATCTATGACGAAGCTTGTTCTTGATTTCGGTTTGTATTTTGACGAAATTTTTGTGGATTTATGGATTATTCTTGTTTTTGTTTCTTTTTGACGAAGCCTGTGGTGGATTTAATGCTGCTTTTTTGATGTTTTTATTGTTATATATTATTTTTTCTAACCAAATAATTATTAAGTCAATTCTTCACAATGACGGACATAATAATAACTTTTTATATTTTTTTATTAATCGTCCAAAAAGAAACAAAACGCATTTTTACATTTCGGTATTCTAAGGGATTTTAATTGGGATTATCTATCACATATAGAATGTTTACTTTACCATTGAAAAACCAAACAACTTAAAAATCGGTTAAAATCATCATCCGATGACGCCAAATCATCCCACGATACAGACAAGCACACGTTGATGATTACCTTTAATGACGGGAAGCCACTGCTTCCGTGTGGACAGTCACCATTCTGACCATCATTACCATCAGTTACCATCCCAAACGTCACTGTCGCCATTGTTGTGCACTGTAATCTTGCATAATGCTGCAACTTTTATGGGTTTTGAAATGTATTTTTAAATTTCGTAGTTATATGCAAGAAATATATTTCTCTTATTTTTTTTTGTAAATTATCTGTCACTGAACGGCACAT
Source organism: Pectinophora gossypiella (assembly GCF_024362695.1). Lineage (NCBI taxonomy): Eukaryota > Metazoa > Arthropoda > Insecta > Lepidoptera > Gelechiidae > Pectinophora > Pectinophora gossypiella. The sequence goes on along the minus strand of NC_065427.1, from coordinate 9,604,548 downwards.
TACATCTATGTTAGGACTTTTTATAAAAAGTGTTTGCAGCAAGTCTTCTTCTTCTAGGGCTTGTGAGGTGGATTACCAACCCCATCAACCCTACAACAAGCAGCAAGTAAGATAACATTACAAATACTTTATTGCATACACAGGAAATACAAGTTTTTTGTCTTCTGATTATTTACTGTTGCACCCATTACATTCTTCTCTTCCATCGTGTGGGTTGTAAGGAGTACCAACCTCATCAACCCACTAGGATTACTATTGAGCCGCCAAAGGCCCCTGACATGGTTCATGTAACGACTACTTACTTACATCAGTAAGTAGTAACCGGGACCAACGGCTTAACGTGCCTTCCGAAACACGGATTATCTTACTTTTGGACCATCAGGTGATCAACCTGCAATGTCCTAACCAGACTAGGGATCACAAAGTGATTTGTCCTCAACGGGATTCAAACCCGGGACCTTCGGATCGTGAGCAGAACGCTCAACCACTGAAGCCGTTAGCGATGAGACAGCGATTTTTTTTTAGTTCGTTTTTTCTGTGTCTTCTAGGTTGTCATAAAGCGTATTAATTTCATTTGTATTGACAATAATCACCTTCCGTCTTATATTATTATCATTCAACATTGTCGCAATGCTTCAATGAGTCAGAAACAATCAAAACACGATGATAATTATCATGGCAGGTAATGACAGCAAATCCAAAATAAACTGGCATCATTATGTTATCATTGCAATACATACTCATTGGAGCTACTTATGTGCCACTGGGTTTGAGCCTCCCTTTAATAGCAATCTTACACACACTAATATATAACCCTGGTAACCTAATAAACCTGGTGTCAGGGTTATTATTGAGCCGCCAAAGGCCCCTGACATGACTCATGTAACGACTACTTACTTACATTAGTAAGTCGTAGACCGGAATGGCGTTACACTGTTCACAAAAACGTGGGCCTGTACGAAAAGAAGCGTTTAGAAGATCTTGACGTAAAACGCCAAATACGGAAGGCTCGACGGAAGCCGTCCTACACCTATAAGTTTAATTCTGCTGGCCAGTTATTCTGTGCGCCATGTGGCCGAACCTTCAAATCAAAGTTCGGTTTTACTAGCCACATTAGAGCCTATCATAACATCGACCTGGGATTTAGGAGTCGCCGTCGCCGTACACGGCTTGGACGCGACGATACGATACATTAGTAAGTAGTAACAAGGACCAACGGCTTAACGCGCCTTCCGAAGCATGGATCATCTTTCTTCCATACGAGAGAAGAAGAAGAAAAAAGTAACTGATTTGACAAGTTGGAACCTAGCCTATTAGCACTATTTTGACAATTGTGATTATAAGATCATGGTTCTAAAGATGAATGTACAACATAAGATCCTACAGCAAGAAGCTATGAATGAATGTATGCCATACGAAAATCTGTCCTCCGTTACAATTCTCACAGATGAGGTTATTCCAATTAACCCGCTAATGGTGTGGATTGAGCGATGAAAGACTAGCGTGTAACGTTTGGAATTCATCCACGATTAATGAGAGCACGCGAAACGTTAATTTAAATTGATGACTCAGATTTTGGTCAAGGTTAAACGGTAAGAATAGTAGTAGTAAGTAAGAAGTTGATAAATGTATATATGATGTAAGAGAATTCACGAATACCTAATTATTACTGAAGTTTGCTATGTAAGTAAGTATCTAATTTAAACTCAAATGACTATTTTTTTCTGTAATTTTCATATGTGCTTTTACATTTAATTATAAACATTATTTAAATATTGGTATACCTATTTGTAGGTGGAACGTAGAGAACTAACTGTAACCTAAACCTGTAACACCAATTTTATGTACCTACGTTCAATGCAAATAAAGAATCTGAATCTGAAAGTTACTGGAATTTGTAATCTGGTTGAAGACAGCAGATACGATGAATACATCTAAGTCTTCTGTGAGAAGCAACCTGGTGAAGTACAGCACCAGTGATTTGAATATATCATTGATTTAAGAGCCACGCTCTTGTCGGTCTAGCATTTGCCATGCTGCTTTTTTAGGGAAAAATAGAGCAGTGGTCTCCATAACAAACATAAAATTAAACAGCCTATATACGTTTCATTTCTGGGCACATGTCTCCCCTCAATAAACCTGCTGTTATCCATACCCCACCACGCTGCTCCACTGCGGGTTAGTGGAGGTGTTTACGGCTAATAGCTGGGACCAACGGCTATAGTAGGAATATTTATCACACCTTTTTGTCTTCTTCATCTTCTAACGTGTGGGTTGTGAGGTGGATTACCAATCCCATCAACCCTGGTGTCAGGGTTACTACTTAGCCGCCACAGGCCCCTCGTGTAAATACTATTTTTTTTAAAACTACTACCTTACATCAGTAAGTAGCACGGATTAAATGACCATTTTAGTGGTGTTAATACTGATCATTTTTCAACTTAGGGTTTATCAGGATTTCACATCAAAGACAGCCCGTATGTTGACGTCTAATTACTTTTTTTAAATTATGTTAATAATTAAGCTTTGCGTTTGATCAAAACATAGAAGTAGAAGAGACTCTTAAGGTAGCATACGCTTTAGTAAATGCCTATTCATTCATAGTAGTTTTCAGAGTGATTAGGCACGGAGAAAGCGAAATGAATTAATGTTTAGGAACGGTTTTATTTTCAACCCTAATGCACCAGAAGAAGAGTAAGTTAGTGTAGATTTTATATTTCGGTTATTATCATAATTAAACACATAATTAAGGGTTCTTACCGGGATATGAGACTCCCGATATTTCGACACTGTTGCAAGTGCCATGATCACGGGATGGCTGATGTCTCATATCCCTGATTTAAACGCGGTAAGAACCCGTTATTATGTGTTTTAATTCTATAGCCTCCTTCCATATCTTGCACCAACTCCTTTGACCTTCCATTCGCGCGTCAAATAACACTCTTCCTTCATCCAAGGACATTGCAAATCGCCGTGAGAGTCACCTCGTGGCCATCAGCCTACTTCCGTGTTCAGCTCAATGGTGGAAAATTGGCATAAAGAATCCAAAACGCAAAAAAATTAAGTGCGATTTCGTTCGACAAACGTGTTTGTTTTAACGATTTTGTGTAATGATTGCAGTTTTTGTCAGGTTGTGTTTTGTTTGTCAACTGTTTTCGTGGGATTTGGTATATTAGGTTTGTTTGTTTTTGTTGGTAATAAGTCTTTAAAATTTTACGTCATTCATTCATTGTTGCCATTGATAATGACATTTATTTTAGGTTTCTTGGTATTTTTCTTACATTTGGGTAGCTTGGGTAGGTTAAGAGTTTGTTGTTTCGGAATTATATTGTCTATTTCTATATCGTAAACAGCAGAACGTGTTTCATGTCATTTGATAATGCTCATTTTAGCACAGATTAAGTCCTGTTCATTAATATGGAATAAACTTATGTCAAGTTAAAGCGATCAAGTAACCATCTTAAGCACAATTTTGAGAAATCAAGGATTACAATGAACTCAACAACAATAGACTTGATGACAGCGTAATATTAGGTTCGGATCATATAAGATACTATGAAAAAAAACAATGAAAATAGAAATAGAATTCCTATAAGTGCATCGTGAGAAGATCCTGAGTCTAGTCAACGGAAATGCAGTAATCTTAATGACACTTTGATTACAATACTTGACAAATCTGAACTTGAGGAATAACTGAATGGATAAGAAAAATGTAATTTAGTTTGTGAGCATTCATAAGACCTACGTGGCCAGCGATTGAGCGTTGGACTCACGATCCGGAGGTCGCGGGTTCGAATCCCGGTGGGGACATAACAAAAAAACTACTTTCTGATCCCTAGGTTAGGACATTACAGGCTGATCACCAGATTGCGTAAGTAAGATGATCCGCGATTTTGAAGGCGCATGAAGCCGTTGGTCCCGGCTACTACTGACTGAAGTAAGTAAGTAGTCGTTACATGAGCCATGTGAGGGGCATTTGGCTACTCAATAATAATCAGTAATTGAGCGTTGGACTCAAGATCCAGTTTTGGATGAATTGCTTCAATGTGGTCTTCTTAAAAACTATTCCTCGTCATAACACCTTAATATAGATAGTTAAGGTTATTATAAAGTATGTTAAATATTATAACCCAATTTCGCAAGACAACTGAACCGACCAACCAGGAAACAGAAGGACTAAAAACAAGCAATTAATAAGATAAAAATACAACATACACGAGAGCAAAGTATGAATGGACTTATGAATGGAACGTATTATATGCAAATACTATCGCAAAATCATCTTAATTATATGAGGTAATAGGTAGAAAATCGCCCGCATCCGTTTGAGATAATGCAAGGTGACTTGTTTCATTTAATTAAAGTTTTTATATATTCGCTGGCAACACTGGGTTTCATGCACGCGAGGTAATTTAGACGGTCTTAAGTAACATTAAATCACTCACTTACAGAGTGACGATGAAGAAAAGGCGAAGGTTATCGAGGAAAAGTACATATTCAAGTATAGAATAGAATAGAAATAGTTTATTATAAAAGGATGCCACACACAAAAAAAAGACAACAACATCATATCCAATTTCCACTGTTTTAGTACAAAAAGCAAGACGGATGTTTGTCGAAATGATCATAAGGTGGTGGTACTGGTGGTGGACGTCCTGAGATAAAAGGGCCTCACTCAGCACAAGTCGCGGCGTGTACCACGACGCTGATATTATGTGGACCCTGTTGGGTGACTGGACCCTGTTGGGTAGTATACATAACATTAAGTCACACACGGTGAAAAAAAACGTAGTGAGGAAACCCACATTCCCGAGAATTGCATTTCGGAGGGATGTGATGGATAGTCAGACAGTCGTTCTATAAAAAACCGGACCCGTAACATCTTCAGGTTAGGTAAGCGGACCCTGTGAAAAACGGAATAATGGACGATGATAAACATAAAGACACGCATGTTGTCCTTAATAGAGTGGGTAGAGCTCCAGTACATCAAGAAGACAACCTACAGCCGCTGGCTGCTCTTGATATTCGTACTACTGTTGGAAACAGGAGGGTTAAAGGGCCACATCGAAGCAATCAATCTAAAAAAGGAATATGTATTGATAATTGACATTTGTTTGCATTGCGCACTTACTTTTATATGCGCAGATGTCTAATTGCAACATTACTTTTTTAGATGAATAGCTTCGTTCTTCCGCATCGTACGCGCTTTTTTCAGTTCTACACGGAATTATAATCACTATCACAGAACAGAGAAGGCCGATGTTTGTTTAGGTAATTTGAAAAATTCTGTTGACGTCATCGGCTCGCAATGTCACTGGATGGATTAACAAAACAGAAATCGACCTTATCTGTACTTCTGTCGTGTGGATTGTGAAGTGAATTACCAACCCCATCAACCCTGGTGTCAGGGTTATTACTGAGTCGCCACAGGCCCCTGACAAGACTCACGTAACGACTACGTACTTACATAAGTAAGTAATAACCGGGATCAACGGCTTAACGTGCCTTCCGAAGCACGGATCTTTTTACTTTTTGGACAATCAGGTGATCGGCCTGTAATGTCCTAACCAAACTAGGGATCACAAAGTCTCTAGTCAAAGTATCTGTACTGAAATTGTGATTATAATTATGAAATCCATAAAAACTCTCAGCCTAACATGGATACGATGACTGTGCCAAAAGTGTATGGAAACATTTAAGATTCTTAAATAAAAACTATATATCATCAAGCTACAAATGAAGTATTTAAGGCAATTATAAAGACCGTAATTGAAATATAATATAAGCCCATAATCCTAATTAACAATAATCCGAATAATGGGATTGTAAATCGTAAGGAACAGTATACTTTGCCATGACACAGACTAATTTTTGTTAGCTTTTTTTTTCATATAACAAGGGTAAATATAACAACTTAATAGTCAGCGAGTGTGATATGGAAGAGTTGTCGTGTGAAAGAAAATGTATTGAAGAGAATTGAAAAAGGAATGCTCGGATGGCTTACGAAAAGGAGGCTGTTCTATGTTTCATTTCCATTTAAAACCAGTTCCACAAATAAATGATTCTTACAAAACGTGATGATAAAAAAGATACTTAAAAAGAAAAACACGTAATTACAGACATACATTCTGTAGACAACATTGTAAAGATTTGTAAAGCAAATAGTAACGTATATTACATTGAAGAAAATATATTTAAGTTTAGCAGTGTAAATATTGTAATAGAAATTCTTGAGGTAGAGTGTGATGCTGAAGATGGCAAATATAATTTATTATTAATATAACAGCTTTTTTACATAAAGATATTAAGTTATAATTATACAATATACGCAAATTATCTATCCACTCATGAAACATTTTTTCTTTTTGTTGAGAGTAGAAACTGCAGAACCAAATTATCTTTGTAACCCATCCAGCCATGGTATAAGAAGACCAGGTATGCTCTATCCTACGACAAGCCGCTATTGCTAGCCCTTTAATGACGTAAGTGTTACCATTAAATTGGTATCTCCGACATTCCAAGGACGAAAAATTAAGAGAATTACTGACTAATGCATTTAATTACTATTACTTGTACTTACATATATAAAAAATATTAAAACTGTAAGTAAATCTTTTACTAAAAGTTCAAAATTTCCTTGCAACATAAATATAAAAACATTGGTCGTAGGGAATTTATTTATTACGAAATGGCAATGCAGGGCGGGATGACATCAGCTGGGCTAACCTTGAAATGTTAGCTGTCAGTTTTGAGCATACCTGGTTTTCTTATACCATGCATCCAGCGATCCCTTCTCTTTATAAATTAAATATCTGTGATAACATGAATTTGGAATCTAAGAGGTATTGAGTCAGAGCTAGAATAAATGTATGAAATATTTATTATAATAAGCATCATGCTCTGAATTATTGATATGAATATTTGCATAGGACAATAGGGTTTTTAAGAAATAGGCTATCTTATTGGGTTATGCACTGTGGCTAAATTAGTCGAAACGTTATCGCTTTATAGAAATGTCTACAAACTCAAGGTTTTCAGTCGATGAAACTACAACATGCGCTACTATAATTGCTATCATTAATAGATATCATGTCTTAAAAATTCTAGTAATGTTTATGTCAGCTATTGTAACAACGGAAAGTAATATACCGATTATTAGTGCATTTGCATCTTTAATAAAAAAAATAAAAATAAAATATTTTTTATTACAGGTAACTTGGACCCAGGTTGTTAGTAACAATGATTTAATAATAATATTTATTCTTTTCAAACTAATACAGTCAGTATTATTATATAATTATAGTAGTAATAATTATTATTAATTAGTGTGTATGGATATCAGTGTGTGTGTGTGTGTGCCTGATTGTCCGAAAAAGTAAGATGATTCTGCTATTAGCTCAAATACCTCCACTCAACGTGGAGCAGCGTGGTGGACAATGCTCCATACCCCCTCCGGTTGACTGAGGGGAGGTCTGTGCCCGGCGCGGCAGTAGGACGTATATAGGCTGTTTATGTTATTTTATTATGTTATGTATGCATAGAATTATGTGTGTAAGGCATTGTGTGTAGAAGCATGAATACTTACTCTTTCTTATTGTTGACTACAATGACTAGCTTCACTTTTCGAGGGCCCTTGGTCATTTTGCACTGATCCTTCACTTGATTCGGGCCCTGGCTCACAATTTTGAATAACGGAATGTTTAAGTCTTCAGCCAGCCCTGGGGCTGTAACATCTGTCACCTCACTGATATCATCACCTCCATCTTAAACTATCACCTTAATACACATTTTATCACTTATGTCCATTAATACTGTTGTTCCACTTCTCACTTTTATTTTTATATCACTTTTATTTGTACTGTTTAGTTCACTGCGGGAATAGATATTGTTAGTAACGTCGACGTAACAAAGGATTAAGATAATGTGATTGATGTTTTTGTAATTAATGATAAACTATAACTAATTGCTAATTGAATAGGTAATGCTGCGAGTGAACAATTTGTTACTCGAAATGCGGTAACAAAAGTTATTGAAGAAGCCGTAATAAAAGGCTAACTTAAATAAGAAGGTTGAGCAAAATTACGTAACGAGGTTATGTAAGTAAAAGGAGAGACAAGATGTCTTGACGACAGTGTTTATCAAAATGGCACACGTTGGAGAATCACTTCGAAATCACGTCAAAAGTCATGATGGACGATGATACATGACAACTGATAGTCAAGATTATGATAACGCTATCACTGATAGTGTGCCGTAGTGAAACGGGAAAGACGTCAAATATTTAGGTAACGTCAACTAGGAGTATTTTGAGGTAATTATGTCGTCATTAAATAAATGGTGTGCATGTCTGTTTTGATAAGGTAAATCCGTCGCCCAACATGTTTGGTAACTGTTACTAGTGTCTGGATGTTTAACCTATTTCGTTCACGTTTTAAGAAGATATATTCAAACACAAATTCAGGAAAAGTCACGACGGAAAATTTCGCCAATTCGGTAAATTTTAATTAACAACTATTGACCGGCTTGCTCCTCAGACCTTGATTCGATTCGAACCCTGGTACCGGACTTGCATCAATGAGTTATTTATCTTAAATGCAGTTTTCACTAACACAGTTACCTCGACCATTATAGATGGCGATACGGCTCTCCAACTATCACGTTGGTCTAACAAAAAGCTCGGTGAGGTGTGGGTACTTCGTTTATCTTACGATAGATGTGAGTCTACTGCCTCAATTGGGATATAGTGGTGAGTTTATATTATTGTATATGTTACATAACATAGCATAGTACTCTAAATGGAACCTGTCAATCATCAAAAATATGGAATTCACGTTAATATGTCGCCAGATAACACACATCCTCGCGTTCATATTAATTTAGATTGCAAACATCAATCACGATATCTTAATCCTGTACCGACGTAATATCCAGACGTTATGTAAGTGGATAAGACTCCAGTAGAATTAACAAGTAAACAAAATATTAGGGCAAGTTATACACATACATAAACTCACGCCGGAGTAAGCAAAGACAATGGAATTCCATTCGCTTCGATTCTGACACTACTTCTCTTGCTTCCTCTACATTCAGCAATCGTTTCATACACGCACGCCGGTTCAGAGTAGATCGTACTGAACCTCTTCTAAGAACATCTCCAATTTGGTCAATATACGTTCTTCTAGGTCTTCCTCTACTAGCTCTACCACCAACCTTCTCTTTATATACTGCTTTCGTAATCCTATTATCCTTCATCCGCTCTATGTATCTAAACCAACTTAACATTCCCTTCTCAATCTTAGTCACTATATCATCTTTTACACCACTTCTCTTTCTTATCACACTGTTTCTCACTCTATCACTCAATTTAACACCGCAGATGCCTCTCAACGACCTCATTTCTGCGGCATTAATTCTGCTTTCATGCTTCTACTGCCATTTCAAACCAGAGCCAAATCTGAATGACTCTGGAAAGGACATTCATGGCCACTCTTGTAAGCTATAAAAAGGAATTTAGAATTTAAAAGAGCTGACAAATGGGGAACGCTGACGGTTCAAAATTTAAGACAACAGACCTGAAGATGCCCGGTTAGACGCAAACGACTCAGGATGTCATGAGAGGATTATAATTGAGAGAATTTAGACGACCTTAGTGGGTCGATAGCGATAAGCGCTGAATGAGTTAGCATCAGGGTGCATAAGAAGGAATGAGAACTTACAAACGGTAAAGAGACCTCATCAAATGACCTTGAAGCAACTGCAGAGTATCTCACGTTTGATGATAAAGCCAAACAAAACGACTGTCACGATATACTAAAGAGTTACACGGCAGATAGTAAATGTTACAGCAAACATTTATGTGGATTACTGGATCCCGAATACCGTGTTAGTATAGTTGTGTCAAAGTCAAAACTATTATATTGAAATCAAGGACATTTCGACAAAGTGGACACGCTTTTAGATGAGTCTAATTGTGATATTCAACCGGCTGTTTAAGGGTTAAATTGGTACGTTGTTGCACTGAATAAACAGATATAGTGGACATTTCAGTACGTTTTAATAGAGATGCGTTATTAAAGTTGCCGACGAAGTCAATGAAACCATTCTTTAGTATTGATAACGTATTGTCTATTTCCACTACCAATATTATTACTTGTTCTATAGGGAATTAGTACTCTGTAAATGATTTGTATAAATATAATTAAATCTAATAGAACATTTGTCGATTTAATGATGTCGGTCGATGCGCTGGATGTAGAAGAGACGCAAAGGTCAACTCTCATTGAGGCGTTCTGTCAGGCTTGTGGGTTGAGAACCGTGGTAGCCCAGTTGGTTACGCTTGCCCCTCACTTTAAGGTCGCAGGTTCGAATCCAGCACAGGCCTAAACCAATGATTGTCGAATTTGTTTTCGAATTCATGTTTGGATCATAATGATTATTAAGTGCTCAGCGGTTTTGAAAAACATTGCGAGAACGCTAACATTCCCGAGAAATGCATTTTTCGGGGGTATGTGACCTAACCTGTATTCGTTGTGTCGCTTCTGTAAACACCCGGACCTGTCAAATGTTCAGGTTAGGTTAGTGGTATCTGTGAAAGACGGGATAATGCTAGGGAGATAATGTGTGGTGTCTGTGTAAAACGAGATCGTTTGTATGAAGTGTCCGGGGTTTGACTAAAGTAAGACCCAGAGGGGGTGAGGTAAGCGCTCGATTCGAATTAGTGCGGGGCGAAGAGTTACTGTGTTCTTTATGCCACGACACAAGCCCCCTAGAAACAGATCCTAAAAAAGCAAATACAAAGAATATATCAATTTTATTCGTATCACGTAACCGCGATAACATTATTTCCTTTATAGAACGTCGATCGATCAAAACGTCAATGTTTTTGTATTTTTATTTTATCAATTTGATTAGTGTCGCGTTGGAATCAGATTAAATCAATCATGTAGAATGAATATGCACGATTTTTTCCCCAAATCGATAAAAACGCGCTCAAAAATGAGGTGACTGGGTAAACGGCTTGACGTCATGAAAATGACGATGGTAATGCAATCATGTACGGTCAGTGACCTAACATGAATAACCACCTGTCATGACAATATAAGAAAAAAAAATGAGTCGAAAAATTCTGACTAGGACTCCGAACATCTAGAGCTCTGTGCCATACCCAAAACACCTCGTTTTACACAGACACCACACATTGACGTTATCGTACACGCGCATCTGTGTGTGTGACGTCTGACGCCCGTACGGTTGAAGACTAAAGTAAGACCGAGGGGGTGAGGTAAACCTAGCTCAGCCGCTGGTGGGGAGCGGAGAGTTGCCGTTCTATACGTGGTATTATGAGATATTTTTGCAGATACATTTTTTTTGTAAAGATAAAAAACATAAACAGCCTATATACGTCCCACTGCTGGGCACAAGCCTCCCCTCAATATCGGTATGGAGCATACTCCACCACGCTGCTCCACTGCGGGTTGGTGGAGGTGTTTTCACGGCTAATAGCCGGGACCAACGGCTTAACGTGTCCTCCGAAGCACGGAATCATCTTACACTCATTATTCTATTTTTTTTTGTAATTGTGATTTATTGTTTGTTTATGTATTTTTTGCCGAATAAATAATTCTCTTTCTACTTGGGCTAGGCAGAGGCACATACATCGGTTGTTGGGTACTCAGTTCATCTTACGATGGATGTACCTCTGACTACCCCCATCGGGATGTAGTCGTGAACTTATGTTATGTAAATATTTAATAATCAGTAGTATCTAACACAGCAGTAACCTAATAGACGCATGCGCACGTGCTAAGTAAGTAATTGTGTACACTTTCACACGTAAAGAGGGATTATAATAGAGTGGTCACGTGTTCATTGTTATACTTAATCTAGTCTATCACTACATAGTATAAAACAAAGTCGCTTTTTCTGTCCCTATATCTGTATGTACGCTTAAATCTTTAAAACTACGCAACGGATTTTGATGCGGTTTTTTTTAATAGATAGAGTGATTCAAGAGGAAGGTTTATATGTATAATAACATCCATCAACATACATACACACATAAACTCACGCCCGTAATCCCTAATGGGGTGGACAGAGCCACAAGTAATCAAAGACAACTTGCAGCCACTGTTGATACGATGTCGTAAGCTGGATATGATGAACCTTATGGTGATAAGGGATCAGCCTATCGCCCATAACATTAGTCCATCATGTTAGAGGACACAATCCCTCTGTCGGTTTTTACGACATGCCCGGGAAGACAAGCAGCTGAACGTTTTCTATGTTTTTTATTTGCTCCCAGAACAGCATAGAAGCAATCAACATCCATCAAATAGTGGAGAAATACTGTTATTTTCGAGGTTTTCAATGTGATGGCGTGAATAATTTCATTTTTTTTCCTCAGCATTGCACCCGAGCGAAGCTGGGGCGGGTCGCTAGTAGAAAATAACCTAATATTGATGATAGGTACTGTAATGTTGTAAACCACATCCCGAACACTTCATACAAAACACCTCGTTTTACAGACACTACACATTGACGTTATCGTACACGCGCATCTGTGTGTGTGACCTCCGACGCCCATACGATTGGAGACTAAAGTAAGACCGAGGGGGTGAGGTAAACCTAGTTCAGCTGCTGGTGGGGGGCGAAGAGTTGCCGTTCTATACGTAGTATTAGCACACCCCGGACACTTCATACAAACAACCTCGTTTTTCACAGACACTACACATTGACATTATCAACACGCGCAACTGTGTGTGTGGCGTCTTAGGGCTGCCAATTACAATACCTAATTTAACTGTTATTACTTACTTTGGTTGGTAGTACTACTACTTACGAAACAAGCTTTTAATAATTATTTACCACACAAATCACAAACAAGAACTTTTGAACAAAAAAGTTTCACAATTTAAATAAATAGGCTTTACACTTGATTTAAAAAATCACTGAATTAATAAATTGCATTAACATTTTTTTCATTAAGCACTGAGCCTTTATGTCCTACGTAACAGAGACCCTATTGATATTAACCGGGCACAAATCGTGGAAACCACATGATGATATCAACTATCTAAGATACAAACATCAATTCAAACTCACAAAGTCGAATTCAGCGAACGAGATATCACGAATTCTCCGATTAATACACAATCTGCCAATGATGTCCAGGGTAAGTTCTTCAAAAACAATATAGATGGTTCCGAACATTCCGATATCAAAAACATAAACAAGCGGCAAAGAAAGAGGGTAGACAGATATGTCTGCCCGTAGAAAATTATGGATCTACCTACTCCACTCCAATCTCATCAGTCATCCCGTGATCATGGCACTTGCAACAGTGTCGAAATATCGGGAGTCTCCCCATTTAAACGCGGTAAGAACCCGTTATTATGTGCTTTAATTAATATAGATGGCGTTGTGAGATTTTTCTTTAACCTACTAATTTCATGGATAACAGACATACGCATCTTTTACCTTTGTTTTTAGGTATAAATGGTGACACTTTTTATTACACAAAGCACACACATCCTCCCCAATTGTTATTCTGATCAAAATAAAGAGAAGCAAACATAATTGTATACATAATGGTGCTAATTCCTGTAAATACCAATTTTATTTTAAGTTATATCTGTCATTTTCTTATCCGCCGAAAAGGAAAGGGACGGGTAATCGACAAGCATAAAATTTATGGAACACACGTCAATTTTAAGCACAAATCTAAACCGTCTAAAAATTTTACATCCGTCAATAACCCGACACAGTTAAGTAGACAGCACGTCACACGGATTGCATACCAGCGACGTACCTTTTGATTCGCCCGGGTTATTCATTCATTTACTCATTCTTCCTAAAATTAAGAGCTGTGAATCATCCGTCCCTTTCCTTTTCGACGGATATGAAAATGACGGATATAACTTAAAATAAAATTAGGCTGTGTCTGCAGGAATCGGGGCCAATGTGATCCAAATATCAAGCAACAATGATTTATTATGCTTCTGCCATTACATTGTATTTTGAAATAATTATGTACCCGAGTAATGAGAAAACAGGTAATTATCACGGTAAAGCTGGACAACGCCATCTATATTGTTTTTGGTGAACGTAGCCTGGACAGTCGCTCACTGTATAACAACATTTTATATTATTATTATTATGAATAGCCCTCAATGTCCCACTGCAGGGCAAAGGCCTCTCTTCCCTTCTTCCACTCCTCCCTGTCCCCAGCTTGCTCGCGCCACCGTTTCGAGAAGCGGTCTAACTCGTCGCGCCATCTTTTCCGTGGCCTTCCCTGACGTCTAACAGCACTTGCAGGAACCCACTCTGTAGCTAACATTTTATATATTTTTTAAAAACTTAGACACGTCTAAGGACCCTGTGCTGAAGTTTTTCTTACAGCTACTTTTTCTCGGCTGTACAGGTTGAGAAGCTGCAGAACTTTGAGCGAAGTAGCTTTAGATAATTGATATCACCAATGTGTGCTTCACGCCTGTATCCACGAAGGGGTTGGCAGAGTACATTTTATTATTTTACACACAAAACGACTACACCGCGCAACAGCAAAACACGAACTAAATAGGGAAGGAAGATTTGCAATTTTTTTACCATAATAATAATATTTTAATAAGCTTAACACAACCAATGATGAATGCACTACCGCAATAATGTTATTTGCAGGAAAAATCATGAAACATGTCGGATTTATGACGTCAATAAGAATCACTTCACTACTTACTAAGTTTTTTGTGAAAGTCTTCTTCTTATCATGTCGATGGCAAACTAAATATTAAGACAACAGGTCTGAGGGTGCCCAGTTGGGCGCGAACCTCGTCTCAGGGCGTCGTCTGAGAGGAAAAATATTTGAAAGAATTAATCGACCCTAGCGAGTCGATAGCGATAAGCGCTGATTGAGGGAAGTCGTCGACCACGCCGGCGCGGTCGGTATCGGGGTCCTGAAGTGTTTGGTGTCGCGAGCTGATTGGCTGCCTCTATGGGGGTGTACTACAGGACTACAGGACCACAGAGTCTACACACATTTTCAAATATTATCCTTTCATTTAAAATGTAGGAAGTCTTTTGATGGTTTTAGTAGCCAAATGAACGGATTATTTAGACTTTTAACCAAGAATTATCGTTAATAACACGGATTATATTAAAGTTAAGATTCTGGTATGTTATCGGAGACGTCTGAAGGATTTTTGATTGATTTGTTATACTGATATAAATAATTTAGGTTAGGTACACATGGCGGCACAAGTTGTGTTATTATTTCATACAAGAATGTATTAAGTGAATGATAAACTTTGAGGTAGATTGTTTGGGTAGGCAAGTCGGATTAGACGGATGAATATGATAGGCACTTCAGTATTAACTGCTAAAGAATTTCGCATAATGTTAATCTGTCAAATAATCTATTATGTATATTATACAAACATGAGCTCACGACTATATCCCAATCGGGGTAGTCAGAAGTACATCCATCGCAAGAAAGTACGCAAACCTCAACGAAAGAGTGTTTTGCTTGACGCTTCTTTTCCCCGGCTATGCAGGTTGAGAGAAGCTGCAGTAGTTTTAGGTGGATGAGACGTTCGTTATGTAAATAAAATTTAATTTAAAATTTTAAAAAAACTCCCGACTAGAAGAAGTACTCAATTATAATGATAAAAGGTTAAAAATGTTAAACCCTACAAAAAGCAAAAAATAATTAATCCCACATATTATGCTTGCAAGCAAACTGAGCGTGTAACATTCCTATCACACTTAACAAGCGACCTGATGACCTTGAAGACCTGAACCGATGTCCACCAAACATAGCTAAGAACACTCTCGACTGATATACCTTTCAAACAAAAAAAACCGCATTGAAATCGGATTATCCAAACCACACCAAATTGTAATAATGTTTCCTATCCACTGGTTGCCTGGAAGAAATTGCTGCTTAGCAATAAGGCCGCCAGATTGTACTGTATCTATCATCATCTGTGTTAATTTGTTTTGTATGTTGTGTGCAATAAAGTATATTTGATTTGATTTGATTATATTATCCGTTTGGGAGCTACGATGCCACAGACAGACACATACACATTTACACAGACACGTCAAACTTATAACACCCCGTCGTTTTTGAGTCGGGGGTTAAAAATGACGATCCAGAGTGTAACTATCTTACCTACTGAATAAAGCTGTTTTTCGGGGCCAATGTCAAACCAAGTTAGGAACATTCGAAGGAGGAGGACCCGGTGGTGTAATGGTTAACACGCTCGTCCCGGCTTGACAAGAGTTCCGGGTTCAAGTCCCATCCGAGTCAGAGCTTTTTCGATTTAATTTTCTCTTTGTAAGTTATGAATAGTCTCACAAAGTGTTTTTTTGTTAGACGTGTCCCCACTGGGAAACGATCCCGAAACCTCCGGAAAGTAACCCCAACGTCCAACCACTGGACAACGCCATTACCTGCCAAGGCAACCAAGTACCAAGCCATGTATCAAGACAAGTAAGCCAAGTAAGTAAGTGTGCCAAGTATCTTAACACATCATAGCCCTTTTTCTTCATTCCTTATCTCTGCTCTATCCAACCCGCAAGGAAAACAACTTGAAGATAACACTATATGACAAACATTCATGTGTTAGACTACTTAACATGATTTATCAATGCTTCTTACAACATAACCACTTATGACATTGTTTTCAAATACTCTTTATATGACTCATATAAAACTTAAGTATTGAAACATTTGTTAACATAGAAAAATAATACTATGGATAGAAGGGACACTCCCTGCCCCTCACCGATCCGCGTTTGGAGCGACCTTGGTTTACCTCACCCCCGATGGGGGCGCTTTAGTCTTACTATAGATTTACTACTACCGTAAATTGAACATCAGCGCTCAAAAAGTGGGACGCAAAGTTACTGTTAATATAGCGACTTTGACAGTACTTTACCTCAGTGCGCGATTAGGCGCCGAACTGGTAACACGGGTAAGTGCGTGGTAAAAACTTTCAAAAATAGAAGCTCAAAGCGAAAAAAGAAGGATGGAACATCGTATTTCTAATAAGTAATGACATTGTGCATGTTATCATATTATTATAAACATTTTAATGCTTGCAATAAAACGCATCAAAAATTATTATTTTATTTTATTTTTTTATTTTTTAATCCGTGTCGCAGTATAACCCGACACTTTACAGGCTAAACACCTGATAGTCCAAAAGTAAGATGATCCGTGCTCCGGAAGGCACGTTAAGCCTCTCTCGCATTTATTTGTATGTAAAATGATCTCTGACTACCCCAATTGGGATATAGTCGTGAATTTATGTTCTGTTATTGGTGCTAATTCCTGTAAATACCATCTAATTTTATTTTAAGTTATATCTGTCATTTTCTTATCCGCCGAAAAGGAAAGGGACGGGTAATCGACAAGCATAAAATTTATCGAACACACGTCAATTTAAAGCACAAATCTAAACCAACCGTCTAAAAATTTTACCATGTCAATAACCCGACACAGTTAAGTAGACAGCACGTCAAACGGATTGCATACCAGCGACGTACCTTTTGATTCGCCCGGGTTATTCATTCATTTACTCATTCTTCCTAAAATTAAGAGCTGTGAATCATCCGTCCCTTTCCTTTTCGACGGATATGAAAATGACGGATATAACTTAAAATAAAATTAGGCGGTGTCTGCAGGAATCGGGGCCATTGTTATACTAATGATTCATACATAACTACGTAGAATTTGGCTCCTAGATAAACAAACTATACAAATATTTATTCATTTGTCAATAAATGATTTCTTAATAAAAATTCAAATAACGAACGTAAGTTAAGGAAAACTTAAAACCTAAAGGCTCAACTCACGCTCGTAATTCCTAATGGGGTGGACAGACTTAAAAGGTTTGTAACGTTACGTAGATGATGAATAGATAAATATCATGGCGCCACTGTGGATATCTTTCGGTGAGTATGTTGCTGATAAAATTAAAATAGGCTGACTTCACCTTGAGTTTACATCAAATAGGTAAAATATTAATAAACAGCCTCCGTGGTCTAGTGGTTAGAGCGTTAGGCTCACGATCTGGAGGTCCGGGTTCGATTCCCGATGGAATGTCCCCATCGGTCCGGGTTCGATTCCCGATGGGGACATTGTCGAAATCACTATGTGAGACTGTCCTTTGTTTGGTAAGGACTTTTCAGGCTTGAATCACCTAATTGTCCGAAAATGTAAGATGATTCCGTGCTTCGGAGGGCACGTTAAGCCGTTGGTCCCGGCTATTAGCCGTAAACACACCTCCACCAACCCGCATTGGAGCAGCGTGGTGGAGTATGCTTCGTCGGTGTAGCATTTTCCATTCCAGTCTATCAAAGGCCATTTTCTTGACTTCCCTATAAGACACGACGTTAACCTTTTCATTAATCTGTTCCATGTAAGCTCTCCTTGGTCTTTCCCTTCCTCTCCTTTCTTCTAGCTTTCCTTTTATTATGTTTTTAATAAATTCGTCGTATGTAGGAGTCCTAGTATGGCTTTGAAATAGACTACTGGGCTCCATCCCACTCGCGTCAGACAGAGAACTGTGGGAGGCAAGAGGGAAACCACTGCCCTATTTTCCCCTAAAAAGTAGCATAGAGAATGCTACACCGACAAGAGCGTGGCTCTTAAATTAGTGATGAAGTGTATTATAAACATCCCGTGTACCCCTTTGGGTACACAGAGAAAGGGAAATAAAGGCGTTGTTGACAATTGCAACATAAAAATACCTTTTAAAAAAATGGTTATAAAAAATATTCATTCTTCACTATTTTTAAATAAATTTTGTATTCATCGAACTTCTCTTATTGTCGGACGTGTTTGTAACCTTTGTAATTATCTACTAAAACCGAATTATATACGAAGTGGCAAAACAATCAGCGTTTCTTTTAATAGATAGATAGATAAAATACTTTTACTTTAATACATACATTGTTTTAAGTTTACGCAGTTATTATCATAATTAAAGCACATAATAACGGGTTCTTACCGCGTTTAAATGGGGATATGAGACTCCCGATATTTCGACACTGTTGCAAGTGCCATGATCACGGGATGACTGATGAGATTGGAGTGGAGTAGGTAGATCCATAATTTTCTACGGGCAGACATATCTGTCTACCCTCTTTCTTTGCCGTTTGTTTATGTTTTTGATATCGGAATGTTCGGAACCATCTGAACTCGCACGAAACTCACTACGACAACGCCATACCGCCATAACGCCACCATTTAAACGCGGTAAGAACCCGTTATTATGTGCTTTAATTACTTTAATACAGTCTGCGAGTGGTGAAATAATCAATCCACACACATTTTAACAGGCGTGATGCTATGTTATGTCTTATATTTCCTTCTCTCGTGTCGTTATGAGTTTTACCTTGAACATGGAACTATCCGTATCATCATCCATCATTTCTTAACGTTACAGCTAGAGATTACCAAGTTATTTATGTCGTTTGACTGAAATAACTAAAGTTCTTGTCGCCATAGAAATAAAAACGAGATTTCAATCAAACTTAACGTCATAGGCTTGTTTTTTATGTTTGTTTTACATAAGTGGTGATGTGGTATCGAGTTTGAAAATTATGTCTCAATTTTTAGGGTTCGGTGGTCAAATAGATAAAGACGTTTTCGTTGGTGACAAGGTTAACTTAACATAGGTACAACTTCATCATCAGCCCATTAACGTCCCCACTGCTGGGGCACAGGCCTTCCCTATGGATGAATAGGGAGATCGGGCCTTAAACCATCACGCGGGCCCAGTGCGGATTGAGGGTTATTACCGACTGCTAAAGCAGCCGGGACCAACGGCTTAACGTGCCTTCCGAAGCACGGAGAAGCTCGAGATGAAAACTTTTTTTTGTGGTCACCCATCCTATGACCGGCCTTTGCGAAAGTTGCTTAACTTCAACAATCGCAGACCGAGCGCGTTTACCGCTGCGCCACCGAGCTCCTCCACGAGGTACAATTTACAAAGATTTTATTAGTACTCAATATTCTAGATAGATGGCGCCAGCGTCGGATTAATAACGATACATAGGTAGATCGAAAGAATTTCGCATGTACGGTCACGAGCATTAATATGATACACTTTGGTACCATGTCACATTAACTTTTTTGACAAATTGAACTGTAAGTCTCACTAAATGTCAAATATCTTAGTGCGACAGGGTCCTAAAGTGGGTATATTATATTGCTCATGACTGGACATGAGGAGGACCCGGTGGTGTAATGGTTAACACGCTCGTCCCGGCTTGACAAGAGCTCCGGGTTCAAATTCCAGTTTATGGATTTCCCTTCTTCTTCTTGTCGTTTCGATGACAGATACTGTCTGTGTGGAGTGTACGAAGTCCTAAGATGGATAAATAATGAAAGAAAGAAAGAAAGAAAGAAAAGTATTTATCTTTGAAATAAAAAGATAGATTTTTTTTACATTTTTCCTCACCTTAGGTTGTCTGGAAGAAATCGCTTTAAGCGATAAGGCCGCCATTTGCCATGTACTTAGTAAAGAGACTTTTTGGAAAAGTATTTATCTTTGAAATAAAAAGATAGATTTTTTTTTACATTTTTCCTCACCTTATGGTTGTCTGGAAGAAATCGCTTTAAGCGATAACGCCGCCATTTGCCATGTACTTAGTTAATTAAGAGACTTTTTGTAATTATTTCTTTTTATTTTGGTGCAATAAAGTGTATTTGTATAGATACACAGAATAAACAAGTGAAAATAGTAAATTTGAAACCTTATCTCTGGAGTTTCCAGGATTTGTGTCCATAGGGGAGTGGGTGTATATACTATACACCTGCTCACCCCTTCAGGGATACAGGCGTGAAGCTATTAAAACAAAACATGGCGCTAACACAATATAATAAGCGTCGAGTTAACTTAAAAGCTAACAATCAGTTTAAAAACCAGTTACTGTTAACAGCGATAATTAACTGACATTTTCTAAAGTTTAAACTTCAACATTCGAGTACTCGTAATTAAGTATGATGACGAAAAAACATTATTACTTACTTTAAAAATACATATTGCCACTGGGGTAAGCAGAGACTATGGAATTCCATTTGCTTCGATCCTGACACACTTCTCTTGCTTCTTCCACATTCATCAATCGATTCATACACGCACGCCGGTTCAGAGTAGATCGTACTAAACCTTTTCTAAGGATATCTTTAATTTGGTCAATGTACTTTAAAAATAAATCATTTTAAAAGATATGTGTACATAATAGTCACGAAAACATCGTGAGGAAACCCACATTCCCGAGATCCATTTTCGGAGGTATGTGACCTAACCTGTATTGGGCTGGTTTTCGCTTCGCGGGTTTAAAGATCAGACAGGCAGTCGCATCTGTAAAAAACCGGACCTGTCAAATCTTCAGGTTAGGTAAGCGGACCCTGAAAGAGACGGGATGATGCTAGGATGATGATGATGATTGGTTGAGGCCTGTGCTGGGATTCAAACCTGTGACCTTGCAGTGGGAGTCAAGCGTTCTTCCTATAACTAAGATTTCAAAATCTGAAATCTAACTTCGCTCGCACTAAGCACAGAATTACCATAAACTGAAAAGAGCATTCAGCTCAAATCCACTGAAACATTCACGCGTATTTGTTATACAAATTACGACAATTTGCTTTACAAAAGTGTAGAATAAGTTATTGTAACTGAAAAGTTATTTTCGGGGACGTAATAAGAATAATGTAGAGTCAATTTTGGTGCATTATCCTTTGTCATCTCGTCATGTTAGTACTAGGGTATGCAATCCCGATCTCGAGAGATCTTGTCTAATATTTCGGGATCAATCCCGAAGCCATAACATGACGAGATCCCATTCGAGACTGACGGGATTGGGCGAATCTCCTTGAGTTATACTTTTTTGTTTTCATTATGCTGATTTCCAAAGCAAACATAATTATTTAGTTAGTAATATTGAAGAATAAAGGTTTCTGTTTTCTTTCAAAAAAATATTTTGTTTTAATTAACTTCACTATTGACACTGTTTTAAGTAAATAAAGTTTATTATTATTATTATTACTATCACAAACAAGTAATTTTCATCGTTTTCAGCAATCCTAACTTTAATTTTTTTTATGAACTAGACGAGATCCCAAGATATTCGGGAAGTTATCGGGATCTCGAGGAATGATATTTCCAATCCCGCGGTATCTCGAATTTGCGATCTCGAGTTGGGATTGCCATCGATAGTTAGCACATAAAAGCAAATGTCAAATAGCAATATTGCTTTCATAGATGAATTGCTTCGATGTGGCCCTTTAACCCCCGGACAAACAGAAATGAATGGAAGAGGAATACACGTTGTGCAGATTTTTTTCGTCAATTTAAGCCCCATTTAAGTCTGCCTTATATTATTATTTTAGTAATAAATATTAAAATAAGAATTATTATAAATTGGTATGAAAGAAAACATCTGTGTTTACTGTTTGTGTATGATCAAAAATTCAGAGGTTAATGCTCTACCTGTATACATATTCTATTTATAAAGTAATGCGTGAATAAAAAAACACAGACTTATCATCACGCCATAATCCCTAATGGGGCGGGCAGAGTCACAGGTAACCAGAAGACACCGTACAGCCACTTTTGAAGTCCTAAGATGGATATGATGAATCGTATGGTGATTGGTAATCAGCCTATCGCCCATAATTATGGCCCATCATGTTAGATACAATGTCTGTCGGTTTTTACGACATGGCCGGGAAGATAAATAAAATAGTATTATCTTCATGTGAATGTGGAGGAAGCAAGAGAAGTGTGTCAGGATCGAAGCAAATGGAATTCCATATACTATAGATATAGAAATAGACGTGAGTTTATGTATGTATTGTAAGTTCATTGTAAAAACGTATACACATTTCCAAAAAAGATGAATTGAATTTACTTAATCTGGAATTTTAAATAGCAATTTTATATTTATTCCTTGTATTGTAAGTTTTTGACAGTCCATTAAAAACGCAACGCAGCGGTAAGGCCTGAGGCATCACATTTACGTCAAATTAAAAAAGAAATATATAAAAAAGCCAATAATAAAGATGGCTAAGGTAAAATGAGGACAATTAACAAGTCCAAGCATGAAACGGACAAGGCCAAATAATAAGTAAAAAATTTCAAGTACGAATGAAAAACTATAGAAAAACGCCGTCACTAACTTTGGCTTTTAATCGGCCTATAATGATTACGATGTCCGTAAAACTGTAATGATTGTGTGCGGCCAAGTAGTGAAGCACATCTACAATACCATCATCTCATTAGCATTATCCCGTTTTTCACGGGGTCCGCTTACCTAAACTGACGATTTGACAGGTCCGGTTTTTTAGACAAGCGACTGCCTGTCTGACCTACCAACCCGCGGGAAAACCAGCCCAATACAGGTTAGGTCACATACCTCCGAAAATACATTTCTCGGGAATGTGAGGGAACAAATTTACTGTGGAGTTTGTATGAAAAAGCACACTGTGAAGTCATAGAAAAAAGTGCAAAACTGTCGGATTTATTATTACGTTTTTCTTGATTAAAATTCATAAATAAGTTCAATAGAAAAATGAAAATGGTTTTCGTTAATTCTAGATCTGTCTTTATTTTCATAATTTATCTTGAATTTAGTACACTACCCAATTAATCATGACTGCGGTAGAAATTTTGTAGGTTGTGACAGATATTTACAGGAGTTATATAACTTTTTACGAACTGATAAGATTCAAAGTACGCTCAATAATAAAATACTTGAGCAAGGTATAACGTGGCATTTTCAGCCACCTTATGCGAGCCATTTTGGCGGACTTTTCGAAGCCGGTGTTAAAAGCTTCAAACACCACCTTCATCGAGTAATAGGTAATCGCACGTTAACTTACGATGAGATGCACACTTATTTATGCCAAATTGAGGCGATACTTAACTCTCGCCCGCTCTGTGTGTTGAGTGCCGATGCGAAGGATGTCCTTCCACTTACTCCATCTCATTTTCTTATCGGTGAGCCACTGACGGCTATCCCTGACGTTTCATTAGAGGAAACAAATCCTAGTCGTCTCGTTCGGTGGCGTTTAATCCAACAGTCCATTCAGCATTTTTGGAGGCGATGGAGTCGTGAATATTTACACGAAATTCAACAACAGAACAAATGGTTTAAAGGCCGCGGGTCTCCTGTTAGTGTAGACAGTATTGTTGTAATTTGTGACGACAATTCGCCGCCTCTCCAGTGGAGACTGGCGCGTGTGCATGCTGTCCATCCTGGATCAGACGGGATAACGCGCGTTGTAACTTTACAAGTTGGTAGTAATTTTATTAAGCGACCAGTTGTAAAGATTTGTCCTCTTCCTATTTCTTAGAAAGTTTAAATACTAATAACTTAGTTTTAATTTCACGTATGTAAGCATGTTTCTTTTATTTATTTTAATTTCACGTAGATTAATGTAGGCATGTAGGTACCTAAAGTTCGTGGCTTCCGTTCATTCAATTTGTTAAAAGATCCTACGTACTTTTAAGGTGAGCGGCATGTTCCGTAATGGAACAGATTTTCCTACGAAAATATATATCTGGAATCTGGATTGATTTTCTTTGCATTATTTGTATTTTTTACGAGTCATGATAGTTTGCATTTTTTCCGTTTCTCCGATGGCGCCACAATCAGCGCTAATTTCATTATGGACGATCTAATGAATGAAATCTTCTTGTCAATTGAAAAGTTGTTGACACATTGCTCTGAAGGCAGTTGCATATCGCATACACCAGTAACGTCTTCAAAATTATCTCGTCGTGTGTGATGTTATTCTTTTGTTACGGAAACAAGAGAAGTGTGAAGAAAATACTTGCTGGAGTGCAGCCCCGGGATAACTAAGATTGTGTTATATGAGTAGGCAAACCTTCTGAAGACATACGCCGGGCCCGGCAAACCCAGTGCGCACGGCATTCCAGGAGTTCGGTAAGTGCTTGCTATCAGACTCATTAACACTACCTATTCTAATAAGGGGCCGCCCATTAATCATGCGAGGCTCGAGAGAGGGGGAGGGGTCCATGAAAAAATAACGAAATATCATAAGGGGGGTGTAGTAATATATCACGAGTATTTATTTTTTCGGCAAACGCGCGATAATGAACCGAAAAGCGGCGTTTCGTGCAATTATTTTGGTAGGTACTAAAATACACGTGATATAGGATAGGGGGAGGGGGTAGTCTTGAACCTCACCATGTATCACCAAGGGGGTGGGGGCGTTAAAAATGTCAAAAAAAACATCACGTCATGAGTAATGGACGGCCCCTAAGAGATTTTATATGCGAGTCTAACGTGTTATGTTCAATGCATGTTCAAACTATAAAGATTACAGATAAAACAAAACAAAGCTAATTAAATACAATGTAGCGTAATCTTATTCTGAACAAATATTTAAAAAATATTTAATGCCACCCATAAAAGTTTGAAAAAATTCCAAGGACACGAAAAACGTGAGATTAATTCAAGTTAGTTCCGATTTATACGTTTTTGTTACGAATTCAATGATAATTTTAAACTGTTTAAAAATACAATAATTGTACAATTATAATAATTTTATTTTAAGTTATACCTGTCATTTTCTTATCCGCCAAAAAGGAAAGGGACGGGTAATTTGCGGAAATCACGTCAATCTAAATTTACTCTCTAAAAATATATTATTGCCTCATAATTCGACAGAATTAAATTAACACACGTCAAACGGGTTGCATATCAGCGAGATGGCCACTCATTTTACTCATTAATTTTAAAAATAACAAATGTAATCAGTCGTCCCTTTTCCTTTTCGGCGGATAAGAAAATGACAGGTATAACTTAAAATAAAATTAGGAGGTGTCTGCAGGCAACGGGCTCATTGTGTGTATATTTTAAGTTATGGTAATGCAATTGACATTTTTAAACTTGACTGTTCTATTTTCTGAACATTAAAATTTACGGAGGAGCTCGGTGGCGCAGGGGTAAACGCGCTCGGTCTGCGATTGTTGAAGTTAAGCAACTTTCGCAAAGGCCGGTCATAGGATGGGTAACCACAAAAAAAAAAGTTTTCATCTCGAGCTCCTCCGTGCTTCGGAAGGCACGTTAAGCCGTTGGTCCCGGCTGCATTAGCAGTCGTTAATATCCATCAATCCGCGCTGGGCCCGCGTGATGGTTTAAGGCCCGATCTCCCTATCCATCTACAGGGAAGGCCCGTGCCCCAGCAGTGGGGACGTTAAAGGGCTGGTGATGATGAAAATTTACTAAATTTCACGGGTCCTGAGGAACGTAGTCAGTTTCCGATTGCGTCCGAATGGACCGCAGTCCTTTCGTTACGGTCCAAACGGACTAAAAACCCGGGTATTGTCGTAAAAACCGACAGATGTATAGTGTCATTTCTAACGTAACGGGCGATTATCTGTCATCATATTCGTCATATCCATTTTAGGACTTTGTGTCAAAGTTATCTTCTGATTTATTGACGCCCTGCTCATCTCGTAAAGGATTACATCCGTGAGTGAGCAATAGCATTCGACAACCGAATACGAGGGTTCGATTCCCGATAAGGTCTATTCAGTAAATGACTTTATTCAGTACTTTTACGTGTTATTAGTGGGACGTATTATATGGTTTAAACATTCGATTTAGGTCATAAAACAGTTTAAAATCTTAAATTAGTACTTAATTCTAAAAACCTTACGCGAACCAAATTCAAATCCACAGTCACTTAAAACCAAACTCACAACAAAAGTATACGTAGAACATCACAAAAAAGTATTGACAACAACAAGTTCAAAAACCATAACGGAAGCGTCAGAAACGGCGTTCGATTTTTGAATTAATTGACAGTTGAAACGAGACGTCAGCGCGGCGCGACAGTCACTACGCGACTGACTGTTATATTGTTATTATCAATACAAGCATGAAAGATAACAGGTGCGTGCACGCAGATAAATTAACAGTAATCATTATTATTATATTAATTATGATTTATTTGAGGAAAAGGTTAAGTCCTCTGGTTTTGTAGTTTAACGATATGTCTCTCAAGTGAAGAACCTCTACCGGATGATCCCTTGTCGATTGGACTTGCAAAATTACATCGCAATGTGATTTTTCAAAATGGCGCTAACATGGTTTTCCCGTTTCAAATTTCAAAGCGACGATATGGAGAAAGACATCTAAGAAACAATATTTTTTTAATTGAATTACTCGTAAAAAGAAGGTTACTAAGGATTTCATACAGTTTGGTAGCATGTGTTCAAACTATTTTGGGATATACAGTGCCTCTATTTTCTTACCACCTTACAAATAAAAAATCAACCAGGGATGAACGTGGGTTTGAGTATTTGACAACCAAGCAAAGTTCAGTCGAATTTAATTTTGTTGTGAATAAACAGTCTCTCGGCAATTGTCGCATTTCCGAATAAAAACGAATGCTAATTTCCATGTTCACCTATTATATTAAAACCGTGTATCAGAATTTGAATTTAGAACTAAAATACTGACTGTTGATTTTGAATAAAAGAACAATAAAGTAAGTAATTACTTAGTTCGGAATTCAAATTCTGATACACGATAAATCTAATAATTGATGAACATGGAAATTAACATTCATATTTTGTATTCGGAAATGCTATGATTGCCGACAGACTGTTTATTCACTACGAAATTAAAAACTGATAACGTAGTACTGGGATTTTCAAATTAAACTATATGACACACACATTTTATTACATACTGTAATAATGTTAACAATGTCATATAGATAACAAAAACATATATCTACTAAAATTTTACTGGGTAAGACCAGTGAGTCAAGTTCAACAAACGCCGCAATTCCTACGGGGTTGAGCAGAACCACAAGTTGCTAAACGACGTGTCCTTAATATACGGTGTATTGAACATGACAGAAGGGGTAGGCAGAAAGAAAATAGTGTGTCGGGTCATGCCATTCTACTACGAGTACTTAAGTGGCATTCCCTGATATCATCTGCCTACCCCGATGGGAAATTGGCGCGAATGGCAGTAGAAGATGGTACCAGCCTGTTGCGTATAACTTCATACTTAAACTCACGCTCGTAAATCAGTAGAAAACTTGCAGTCCAAATATGGGTATGAAAAACCTTATGGTGATTGTTTTTGATAATAAATCGGCTGCAGCTGAAAATCAGCGCCATAATCTAGCTACAGCTAGGCTATTTTTGAGCTGCAGCCGTTTCAGCATTATCAAATCAAATCAAATCAAATATACTTTATTGCACACAACATACAAAACAGATTCACACAGATGAAGATAGATACAGTACAATCTGGCGGCCTTATTGCTAAGCAGCAATTTCTTCCAGGCAACCAGTGGATAGGAAACATTATTACAATTTGGTGCGGGACAGTGCAACATCTAGTATAAAATAATAAATACTATAAATAAAAAAAAAAACAAATAAAAGTAAAATAAATAAATAAAAATAAAATAGAAATATATAAATATAAATACATACATACATACATATACCCATTTATATCAGACCATTATTCCATTTATTCTATTGTTAATTACTAATTACCATTTAACTATATGTAATTATGTATTTTTTGCCGAATAAATATTTTCTTTCTTTCTATAAAGGATCAGTCTATCACCTGTAACAATTGTCCATTATCATCATAATAGGTCTCATGACTATCATTATCACAGTCATCCACTTTTTCCATAGCTGTGCAAGCCATTTCAAGAGCAGCAAATTCTACTGCGCTCTGCAGGAAAAACCTTCGAGAGTTCAAACGTTACCAGCTTGGTTTTGTTTCTTCCTTCTACTCATCAGAGTCTGGAACCTGGAGCATCGAGCACACGCTTTCTGCACACATTTCGATCATCGGCGCAGTGCTAGGGAGTGGATCCTTTGCCGTCTTCTGTATTTTCATATATAACCCGGGTGCTTTCAAGGCCAGAGTGAACAGGCTCCATCTTAGGCCTCGTCAATGCCTTTGGGCATGTCTGGGGCCAAGAGCAAACCCATCAATGGAAAAAGCGAACAGTTTAGTGCGAATTGATGGTATATCCACAACAAAAGGATGAAATGCTTGTCGACGCCTAGTTGTCAGTAGATGGAATGGAGTGGGTGGAATTGTGTATCCTATAAAATACCTTCCTTCCTTCTTTCCGACCTTCGTCTGTGGTCAAGACTTTGGAGTCGAGTATTATGTACCTATTGTGTTAGTTTTCATACTACTACGGCTTTACAACAACTACAAGGAAAACCGTCTTTAAACTCATTATTACTGTAATAAAGTGCTCGTAAACTGAGCATGTAAATAGGATATTTTAGAAAGATTTTATTGTTATACACTTATGTGTGTAGTTTTCCTTAAGAATTAGTTGAAGAGATGATCCGTGCTTTGGAAGGCACGGTAAGCCGTTGGTCCCGGTTACTACTTACTGTTGAAAGTGAGTAATCGTTACATGAGCCATGTCAGGGGCCTTTGGCGGCTCAATAATAACGCTTACATCGGGGTTGCTGAGGATGGTAATCCACCTCACAACTCACACGACAGAAAAAGTTGAAGAGGAAACAGGTGATCACCAAATGGTTCATCATATCCATCTCAGGATCTCAAAATCTGCAAGCTTCGATTCCTTCACTCTCATCAGAGACTTCATGCATCATCATCTCCCTAGCATTAACCCGTTTTTTCACAAAAAAACTGAATATTTGACAGGACGGTTTATTACAGAAGCGACTGCCTGTCTGACCTGCCAGCCTGCAAAGGGAAAACCAGCCCAATACAGATTTGGTCACATACCTCCGAAACGCATTTCGCAGAATGTGGGTTTCCTCACGATGTTTCCCTTCACCGCTGAGCACGTTACAATCATTCATAGACTTCATTCGTGCTTCATGGATATTTCTTATCAAAATTAATTGTTTTGAGAAGCCATTTTATGTAGCTTAGGCAAATAAGAGCGCAAATTCCACTGATCATCGCGCAACAGGATAAAGATCCTTGAAGAAAAGAAATGCAAGGAGTCCGCCATTTACAAGTGTTATACAAGTATTTTATTGTGCAACTTAATATTATAACAACAAGTGGAACACTGTATGTTTGCACAACTAGATAATTATCTTTATTTATCTAAGGAAACCACTGCATTAATGTAAATAAAAATTTTTCCTGCACCGTTTCATTTTATTGACGTTTCCTTGAGAAACCACAAATTTGTTGTAAAGTTTATGATTTTCCTTTTTTTTTTTTGTTAATTCTTTTGAGTTTACTCCTTATCTGATTTACCTACTTACGTTTTTGAGTTTTTTTTTATGAGACGGTGATGAAAGATCGTTTTTAAAATCATTGTCACGAATAAAACAAAACTATTTACAAAGTTACAACTAACACTCGTGTGAATAACACACTTCCCCTCAGATATATTTCAAATTCAATAAATATCTTTATTCAGTAGGTAAAACACTGTATAATATAGATACACTTTGAATCGTCGCTTTTTTCATAACGAACGTCTCATCAGAAGACTGCGCGGCAGCAGCAACTGCGTCCTGAGGGCAGTAGCCGACAGTGGGGATTGTCCACTATTATTAGTATTCGTTCGCTCTAGAGAAACAAAAGATCTAAAATATATATTATATCAAAAAAATCCATCACTCAACCATACAGCGTGCGAATATTAATATTAAATAATTTATAATTAAAGGAACATTTAATCTTTAATAAATCTGTCTTAAGAAAAATTAAATAACAATAGATATTTTAAATACACAAAAAACAGTCGATATTAATTAAACTTGCATCTAAGTATTAGAGTGAAGGGTGTGTGTGTTAAGTAGGAATATGAATGTGTGAGTATGCGAGTTTAGTGTCTTATACCTATTTAGATTATGCTAGCTGCTAACAAAACCAGGGCCTCTTAGCACTTCTAAGTATTGTTGAGAACTAATAAATATTCAAACATAGTAATAAGCGTGGAAACCCATTGGCAAAATCAGGTCTTGTGAGAAACTGAAAGTGTAAGTAACTTGACGTAGTGGTTTAGCGAAAGTGAAGCAGTAAGTATTCTTTCTTGCTTTTTAAAAAGAATCATATTGTCCTTCGCGAGCCGTGATAGTACAATTGGTAAACGCTTGTCTCTCACTCTGAGGTCGCAGGTTCGAATCCAGCACAGGCCTAAACCAATGAATGTCGAATGATTACCACGTGAACAGCGGTGAAGGAAAGAGAAATGCATTTTCGGAGATATGTGACATAATCCGTATTGGACTGGTTTTCCCTTCGCGGGTTGGAAAGTCAGGCAGGCCGTCGCTTCTGTTAAATCGGACCTGTCAAATCTTCAGGTTAGGTAAGCGGACCCTGTGAGAAACGGGACAATGCTAGGGAGATGATGGCATTGTCTTCTTCTCGGCCTTGCAAAATATGTAGAGTCAAATGGTTGTACCAACCCTGGTGTTAGAGAGTTTTATATAAAACTCTTCGAAAAAACTTTATACACTTCTACTTCTTCTGTTGGGATGTAAGGCTCGAATAACAGATTTTGTCTATTGAGTTATGTATTGTGTCATCATCATCAGCCCATTAACGTCCCCACTGCTGGGGCACGGGCCTTCCCTATGAATGGATAGGGAGATCGGGCCTTAAACCATCACGCGGGCCCAGTGCGGGTTGATGGTTATTAACGACTGCTAATGCAGCCGGGACCAACGGCTTAACGTGCCTTCCGAAGCACGGAGGAGCTCGAGATGAAAAACTTTTTTTTTTGTAGTAACCCATCCTATGACCGATCTTTGCGAAACTTTAACTTTAACAATCGTAGACCGAGCGCGTTTACCGCTGTGCCACCGAGCTCCTCAATTGTGTAATTAGGTACGATATTACAGGTTTTTTTAGACATCATAAATCCTTGGCGGCGCCTGCGCATACGACACCTAACAATAAACGCACACATGTTGTTGCTACCACCCAACATGTTAACTACCACAGTCACGATTATCATGATTCTAGTATTTGTATAACTATTGCGTAGACGCCTGAAAATGTTGTGAAAAGTGTTAAAATTTGTTCAATAACGAAAAATATGTCAGTGTGTCGCATTTTTTTTCTTTCAGTGTGTAGAACATTACTCTAGCCATAGAGACAGCCAATCAGCCCGCGACACCAAACACTTCAGGACCCCGATACCGACCCCGCCGGCGTGGTCGACGATTTCCCTCAATCAGCGCTTATCGCTATCGACCCGTCAGGGTCGATTACTTCTTTGAAATATTTTTCCTCTCAGACGACGCCCTGAACCGAGGTTCGCGCCCAACCGGGCACCCTCAGACGTGTTGTCTTAAACGTTGTACCGGGTTAGAGCCTTCAGCGCTCCCCATTTGTCCGGCCAAGTAGTCAATGCCATCTGCGGCAAATCTACAATAAGTCACAAAAAAGAGAATGGAATAGAACCACCAGCGGTTCTCATAGGGCCTTTCCGAACTCTTTCTTCAATTCCATGGTCTGTGCTATGGACATTCAAAAGACCTAGAAATCACTATTACACGTATGACATAACGTTTACGGTATAAATACGTAAATTCGTTCCAGTCACGTCGCTGAAAATACGAGAAATACTCCATCACGACTTCATTGTGTTAAATATATAATATAATGACATACAATGTTATGTTGTAAAGTGCGATAGGTTTTAGAGATGGGATCGAAACTGTTGCTTCTTCTATCGTGTGCGTTGTGAGGTGGATTACCAGCCTCATCAACCCTGGTTTCAGGGTTACTATTGAGCCGCCAAAGACCCCTGACTCATGTAACGACTACGCGCTTACATCAGTAAGTTATAAGCTATAGATAATAGTGGTAGTGTAGTATGTGTGTAGTGTAGCATAGGTTTTTTTTTTACGTGACTTATTGTAGGTTCGCCGCAAATAGCATTAACTACTTGGCCGGACATATGGGGAGCGGTGAGGGCTCTCACCCGATACAAAATTTAAGACAACAGGCCTGAGGGTGCCCAGTTGGGAGCGAACCTCGGCTCAGGGCGTCGTCTAAAAGGAAAATATTTGAAAAAATAATCGACCCTAGTGGGTCGATAGCGAAAAAAGCTGAATGAGGGAAATGGTCAACCACGCAGGCGGGGTCGGTATCGGGGTTCTGAAGTGTTTGGTGTCGCGAGCTGATTGGCCGCCTCTATGGCTAGAGTAATCGGGGCGTCGGAAGACAAGTGGCAATGGAGTAAAGAGAATCAAGTACTTACATAAAATATGTATTTATTACCTGTGACAAATAAATCGTCCCATCACTAGTTTAGTAAAGAAGTGCTATATGATAACAACTCAGGAGTTGTCAATCTTTCTTGAAAAACTTTACACTGATAAGATTCTGACACGCATCTTAAATTTCCAGGGTTTTACCAGATTTTAAAGTTTAGATTTTATCGTGTTTCACGATTGTTTCATCAATCGTCACTACATAGTATAAAACAAAGTCGCTTTTTCTGTCCCTATATCCCTGTGTACGCTTAAATCTTTAAAATTACGCAACGGATTTTGATGCGTTTTTTTTTTAGTAAATAGAGTGATTCAAGAGGAAGGTTTATATGTATAATAACATCCATTAAATAGTGGAGAAATACTGTAATTTTTGAGGTTTTTAATGTGATGTCGTAAATAATTACATTTTTTCCTCAGCATTGCACCCGAGCGAAGCCGGGCGGGTCGCTAGTTTGTTATAATAATAATAATAAAAGTTTATTTCGGACTTATAAAAAAACATCCATATTTGTTAGTAACATTACAAACTTAAATCTAGTATTAGTAACAAATAACTAATCGAGGCCGGTTGGACCCCCGATGGCGGCAGACTATACTTGTTTGACTGCGTGCAGTCGTATCCATCGGGCCAGCAACCGTGAGTCCCACCGGTCCGCCAGCGCGCGCAGTATGGGCAAAATGTAATTTTGTAAGGTGTTATATTTGAAGAAAAGAAATGACAAGAAATTGCAACAACAAAACATCTTTTAAATCAATGTAGGTAAACACATTTATTATTAACGGCCTCCGTGGTCCAGTAGTTGAGCGTGTGCTCACGATCCAGAGGTCCCGGGTTCGAATCCCGGTGGGGACATATCACAAAAATCACTTTGTGATCCTTAGTTTGGTTAGGACATTACAGGCTGGTCACCTAATTGTCCAAAAAGTAAGATGATCCGTGCCTCGGAAGGCTCGTCAAGCAGTTTATCCCGGTTATTACTTACTGATGTAAGTACGTAGTCGTTACATGAGTCACGTCCGCGGCCTATGGCGGCTCAGTAATAACGCTGACACCAGGGTTGATGGGGTTGGTAATCCACCTCACAACCCACACGATAGAAGAGACCCGTGATTCTATGTTATGTTTTACGAAGACAAGATTCTCTGTGATCCTAGCATGACAAAATGTTGTCGATCTAAGTATATGACGTCACAAGCGCCGGCGCCGTCGCTCCGTTACGGATTACTATGATAAATAACAACTATAGTGTTCAGTATGCAGCTAAGGTGACTCGGAATAATAGTGCTGTTTCAGTATTCATACAATACAATACAAATATACTTCGTTGCACACAACATACAAAACAAGTTTTACACACATGGACGAAAGATACAGTAAAATCTGGCGGGCTTATTGCTAAGCAGCAATTTCTTTCAGGCCAGTGGCAAGAAAACATTTATCACAATTTGTTGCGGGACGGTGCAACATGTTGTATTCATGCATTGTATCACTATCTAAAAGATTTGATTTGAATATTGTACAATTGGGCTGAAGGGCTGGTCTGTGATGGAAATGCGATTGAAGAAAACCACGATTTGTTGGTTTCACGTATAATTTTACAATTACTATTAGGAGTACAATGCGAGCGAACGATGTTCGATAAATCAATATGGCGAAAATTATATTATAAAAAAAATATGACAGCTATAAAAAAGGAGTTGGTTGTCAAATTGACAGCCAAAATTACGTTGGTAATGTTGGTGTTTCCAACAAATATAACATAACAAAAGCTCACGACTGTATCCCGATTGGGGTAGTCACAATGAACTCAATACTCACACCTCAAAGAGCTTTCTGTTAGACCAACGTGATAGGTGAGCCGTATCGCCGTCTATTGGTCGAACCAATTGTGTTAGGGAAAACTGCACTTAAGATAAATTAATAACTCATTGGTGCAAGTCCGGTACGGAGATTCGAACCGGCGACGCTCCTTGTTTGAGAAGCAAGCCGGTAAACCACAGAACCACAGTGACTTGAAATTATAATATACATAAAAATAAACAGCCTATATTAGTTCCAGCGCTGGGCACATGTCTCCCCTCAATAAACCTATCTATCACCTTATGGTTGTCTGGAAGAAATCGCTTTAAGCGATA
The DNA here is from genome assembly GCF_024362695.1 of Pectinophora gossypiella. NCBI lineage: Eukaryota > Metazoa > Arthropoda > Insecta > Lepidoptera > Gelechiidae > Pectinophora > Pectinophora gossypiella. The sequence goes on along the minus strand of NC_065427.1, from coordinate 9,569,146 downwards.
AGGCTGCCATTTGCCATGTACTTATTAGTTAAGAGTCTTTTTGTAATTATTTCTTTTTATTTTGGTGCGATAAAGTGTATTGTATTGTATTGTATAAACCAGCAAGGGACAATACTCGACCAGGCTGCTCCACTGCGGGTTAGTGGAGATGTTTTACGGATAATAGCGGAGACCAACGGCTATAGTAGCAATGGCCCCGATTCCTGCAGACACCGCCTAATTTTATTTTAAGTTGTAGCCGTCATTTTCTTATCCGTCGAAAAGGAAAGGGACGGATGATTCACAGCTCTTAATTTTAGGAAGAATGAGTAAATGAATGAATAACCCGGGCGAATCAAAAGGTACCTCGCTGGTATGCAATCCGTGTGACGTGCTGTCTACTTAACTGTGTCGGGTTATTGATGGATGTAAAATTTTTAGACGGTTGGTTTAGATTTGTGCTTAAAATTGACGTGTGTTCCATTAATTTTATGCTTGTCGATTACCCGTCCCTTTTCTTTTCGGCGGATAAGAAAATGACAGATATAACTTAAAATAAAATTAGATGGTATTTACAGGAATTAGCACCAATATTTATCACGCCTATTTGTCGTCTTCTTCTTCTATCGTGTGGGTTGTGAGGTGGATTACCAACCCCTTCAAACCTTGGCGACTCCAAGCCAACCCCCCCCAACCCCTCTCCCCTCCAACTCCTTGGCCAAGTGCCCCGACTCATGTAACGACTACTAACTTCAGTAAGCAGTAACCGGGACCAATGGCTTTACGTGCCTTCCGAAGCACGGCATTAGTTAGTATTGTATAATAGTTAGAGGTAAAACATGCAAATTAACTAAACGGGTAATTTCCCGGGAATATATAACAAGGTAAAGGTAGCCAAGATCTACTTCCTCAAGTGACAGCCCGCAGGAAAAACCCAATCTTAACTCTCCAGTTTATAATCTGTGTAGGACAATATATACTTATTTAAATCCACGATGTTTTGAAGATATACCAGGGGGGCTAAAATGGCCACATCGAAGCAATTAATCTAAGAAAGCAATATTGTTATCTGACATTTGATTGCATTGCGCACTTACTTTTATATGCGCAAATGACAAATTGCATTATTGCTTTCTTAGATGAATTGCTTCGCTGTGGTCATTTTAACCCCCCAGATCAAGAGTTCTCTAAACCGGAGAGCATGCATGAAGTCTTTGATTATTTATTTTTTTTATTATTTTGTTTATAACACTTCATAAATTACACATAGATTGTTTTACAAACATCGCTAAACCTAAACAGGTTTGTCTCGATTCCTTCTTCTTCGGCATTCGCCACGCTTTCACATTATTATTACATTTGATGATGAGGGTGGAGGAAGTGAAGGTTGTCAGGATCATAGTATGTGTATGCCACTGTCTCTGTCTATCGATCCACGCTCTTGTCGGTGAAGCATTCTCCATGCTATTTATTTAGGGAAAAAAAAATCAAAAAACCCGACCAAAAAATTTTCTCAATTATAATGACAAAAGGTTAAAAATGCTAAACCCTATAAAAACCAAAAAATAACTTATCCCACATATGCTTGTAAGCAAACTGAGCGTGTAACATTCCTATCACACCTAACAAACGACCTCATGACCTTGAAGACCTGAACCGATTTCCACCAAACATAGCTAAGAACACTCTCGATTGATATACCTTTCAAACAAGAAAAAAACGCATTAAGATCGGATCATCCGTTTTGGAGCTACGATGCCACAGACAGACACATACACATTTACACAGACACGTCAAACGTATAACACCCCGTCGTTTTTGCGTCGGGGGTTAAAAATAGGGCAGTGGTTTCCCTCTTGCCTCCCGTCGAAGTATTCTGTCTGACGCGAGTGTGATGGCGCCCAGAGTAGTCTATTTCAAAGCCGTACTATGACTCCTGTCCTCCGCCTCTGAATAGTACTGAGAATTACTGCTGCCCTCTGTCAGGTTTCAGGTTACAGTCCCTGTGACTTGCCCCTTCCGTCCTGCATTGCCGAACGTGCATATGTATATGTGCTATTTACTCGTACGGTCACCAGCATTAACATGTATACACTTTGGTACCATGTCACATTAACTTTTTTGACAAATTGAACTGTATGTCTCACTAAATGTCAAATATGTTAGTGCGACAGAGTCCTAAAGTGAGTACATTATATTGCTTATAGGCAGAAAAAAACCTATCATAATCATACGGTTGATAACTCCAAACGGTGCCAAAATATCAACCACCTAAATATAAGATTATAGTGACGTATTAAAATAACCGTAATCAGTCTTTGAGGGTTTTTTTTTATGTATCATATTTCTATATTAGGTACATTATTTTTATCGTACACGAAAATATAACATTTTTTGTACAGGGTGATGGCAAACGTAGACGTAGTGTAACAGACGAAAGCACAGTATAACAGATAAAAAATATACGTATAAAGAAAAGTATAATTTATGTTAGCTGATAGAAGAACAGCCTAGGACTACTCTGGGCGCCATCCCACTCGCGTCAGACAGAGTACTGCGGGGCGGAAGGCAAGAGGGAAACCACTGCCCTATTTTTCCCCGAAAAAGTAACATGGAGAATGCTACACCGACATAAGCGTGGCTGTTAAATTAGTAACGATGATGACTCTAATGTTTTCTAATGTCAGGGTTTATAAACTGTGCTGCGTCGTAAATATGTTTCTTTACAGCTGGTGAATTTTATGAGCACCTTCTACCAGCACTATCAGCAACAGAGAGTAGGTTTTATCAAGTGTGTTATCAGGAGGCTGCGAGACCAGCAATCCATCTCTGTCTGATAACGATGACAAGATAAGTCTGGAGCCCGGCGCCAGGCTTAGACCCATCAAATCTTTTGATAAATACCTATTTCGAATCTTGGTACATATGTAACAGACAGACAGATACACCTTTCGCGTGTAATAGGGATTATGAAAGACAGATAAGTGGGAATCACGGACAGCGCCATCTAGCGCACATTTTTTGAATCACCAGTTCTTTTAGGATTCCAAATGTCCATGTCAAAGATATTTGAAAATGTAATTAGTGTTACAAATACTATACTCTTTAATTGCCCTTTACGACCTATCTCATTATAAAATATCTTTCCTTCGAAAATCCCTAGGCCATTAATGCGAAATATCTGCTGTTATTTACTAACACGGCGTTCATAAAATTACTTTGTAATTACGTACATAAGTATGATATTAAGTTATCGATAACCATTTATGTTTTGACCGATATTAGTCATGCTATGTGATGTTTGTTTTGTTTATATGTGGTGTCGTGTTGTCAGGAAATATGGTGGTCATTACGTGATATCTTTGGACGCATTTATATGGACATTAGCTGTAATTGTTCTCTCTACTCTATGACAAGCGGTTGCATACAACCATAAAGTTGAAGTTGAAGTAGTGTTACAAAAGAGAACCAATAGATGTCGCTAAAAACTATAAGTAATAAAGTAAATACCACGACGGAGAGAACGACAAACACAACTTATTAATTTTATCCGCCGCTTTTTGGGGGAGGTCTCTACTCCTTCTATCATGTGGGTTGTGAGATGGATTACCAACCTTATCAAACCTGGTGTCAGGGTTATTATTGAGCCGCCAAAGGTCCCTGACATGGTTCATGTAACGATTACTCACTTACATCAGTAAATAGTAACCGGGACCAACGGCTTAACGTGCCTTCCGAAGCATGGATCATCTTTTTTTTCAGACAATTAAAAAACTAGGGATCACAAAGTGGTTTTTGTGATATCTCCCCACCCGGATTTCCTATTTGTCCGGGCAAGTAGTTGATGCCATCTGCGGCAAATCTACAATAAGTCACGTCAAAAAAAAGATCTAAGGCACCCAATGCATGGCAACTTTATAGTTGATTTTATAATACGTACGCCACATAACAATACGTCGCGCAATGATTACCAATAACATATAGAGTATTGTTTGCCCGACCTTCGCTTCATATTAAATGTCTCATTTCCTAGTTGCTATTAGGCTTTTTGTGAAATACAACTCGTTGTGGTTTGGTTCATTATTGTCTTTGCTATGTCACACTCCGGTCATGGTGGAGTAGGTATGCCTATCGTCCAAGGCGTGGTGTTCAGAAATGGTGGGCCATAGCTTCTTCTTATCGTGAGGGTTGTAAAGTGGACCAGCCTCATCAACCCTGGTGTCAGGGTTATGATTGAGCCGCCAAAGGCCCTACAGTGCATTCCCGTTCGAAGCAAGAAATCATCTTCCTTTTTGGATAATCAGGTGAATGAAGCCTGCAAAGTCTTCAGGAAATAAAGGATAACCCACCACCTTCATTGTCCTATCAACCTTTTGGTTCTAAACAAAGGACAGCCTCGGAAGTAATCTTTAGGTGGAGAGCTCAGAGCGTTGAGCTCCGCTGAGCTGAGATCCGCTGAGCCACCTAAGTTGGATCAATGAGTTATTTTTCTTCTATCGTGTGGGTTGTGAGGTGGAATACCAACCCCATCAATCCTAGTGTCAGTGTTACTATTGAACCGCCAAAGGCCCCTGACATGGCTCATGTAACGATTACTCACTTACATTAGTAAATAATAACCGGGAGCAACGACTTAACTTGCCTTCCGAAGCACGGATCATCTTACTTTCGGACAATAGTGTCCTAACCAAACTAGGGATCACAAAGTGATTTTTGTGATATCTGCCCACTGGGATTCGAACCCGGGGCCTCCGGATCGTGAGTCCAACGCTCTGGATAGGGAGATCGGGCCTTAAACCATCACGCGGGCCCAGTGCGGATTGATGGTTATTAACGACTGCTAATGCAGCCGGGACCAACGGCTTAACGTGCCTTCCGAAGCACGGAGGAGCTCGACATGGAAACTTTTTTTTACAAAAAAAAATAACCTCACTATTACAAACAAGTAATTTTCATCGTTTTCAGCCATCCTAATTTCAATTTTTTAATGAACTAGTGTATGAAACGATTGATGAATGCAGAGGAAGCAAAGTGCGTCAGGATGGAAGCAAATAGAATTCAAAAGTCTCTGATTACCCCGATGGGAAATAGGTGTGATTATGTATGTATGTTAAGCAAACAACGTGTGTAGTCCACAGATAATATATCGTAACTAATCGTTTTCGTTACTTAGCAATAAAATTGAAACATAGTTATTTTGTTTTATGTATTACAGTTAAATGTTTAACTTGTTGTTATGTTATGTTACAAAGTAAATTGTCATTGTAATGAGTGCAAGCATTGTTTAAGACTTTTTTTTGACGTGACTTATTGTAGATTTGCCGCAGATGGCATTAACTACTTGGCCGGACAAATGGGGAGCGCTGAGGGCTCTCACCCGGTACAAAATTTAAGATAACAGGCCTGAGGGTGCCCAGTTGGGCGCGAACCTCGGCTCAGAGCGTCGTCTGAGAGGAAAAATATTTGAAAGAATTAATCGACCCTAGTGGGTCGATAGCGATAAGCGCTGAATGAGGGAAATCGACGACCACGCCGGCGGAGTCGGTATCGGGGTTCTGAAGTGTTCGGTGTCGCGAGCTGATTAGCCGCCTCTATGGTTAGAGTAATCGGGTCGTCGGGTTCGTATATTACGTCCTTCCCTTAAGACCAATTATGTACACTTGTATAAGGTACATTCATCGCAAGATGAATTAAGAACCCACGTGTCACCTAGCTCTCTGTCAGACCAGCGTGATAGGTGAACCATATCGCTGCCTATAATGGTGCAAGAAAAATCTCAGCACAGGGCGTAAACCGTCTTTAAAAAAAAAATAACTTGACTACAATCACAACCCGAACACTTCACACAAACAACCTCCTTTTCCACAGATACCACACATTGACGTTATTGTACACGTGCATCTGTGTGTGTGACGTCTGACGTCATACGATTTAAGTCTAAACTGTGTTCGAGGGGAGGTGAGGCGTGGGGAGCGGACAGTTGCCGTTCTATGCGTAGTATTCCTTACTCTATGCTACGATCGAACGTGCACGTTCGTTTTATTGCGAAATATGCAGAATGGACGTTCGTTCCATAGTATATAACACGTGCGTAACAATAACAACTTGTAAAGGTGTTGTTATTTTCATTGTTATATTGTAATTGGAAATTTGCAAGTGATAGTAAAAGTAAATTGGTTGAAATTGTAAATATTAGGAAATGTTATTGAATAAGTTGTTGAAATAAGGTTGGTAGGGTTCGTATGTCGGTTATTACGACAATAGAACTGATTATGGCGGGCGTAAGCTAATTTCCAACTAAGTTGTATAAAAAAGCACATGACATCATAGAATACCGTGATAAAATATCGGAAATATTATTACGTTTTTCTAGATTTAAAATTCATGATAAAAAATAATAGAAAAAAAAACGTTTTTCATCAGATCTGAAAAGATCTGTCTTTATTTAGTAAACAGAATTTCATAATTTGTCTTTGACCAAGGAATACCCAGTGGACCGCCGTCCACAACATAGGTCCCGTGCTGTAGGGCTCCCCAAGTGTTCCGAGCAGTCCTCGGCGGAGAGGGAGGCGCTTGACACGCTCCCATGGGCGCTGGACCTGTCGGGGATGCGGTTATGTGCAATTGCGTTCCCGTATCCCCGCCACACGGCGGCAAAGACGAACACCGTTGGGTTTTAGTGGGTATACCGGGAGGCGACACCCGGGGAGTCCCACATAACCACGTCCTCCCCCCGGGCGGCGTGGTATGCGTAACGCATTTTCCAACGTAAAAAAAGGAATACCCAGTTGGTTCGTCAATGTACTTGAGTTTATATGATCTGTCTGGGCCAATTTTCATCCAAATTATTTAAATGAAAGAACTTTACGCAGGAGAAAGAGGAGGAGGTATTGGGCTGGTTTTCTCTTCGCGGGTCGGACGGAAGGCCAGACAGACAGTCGCTTCTGTAAAAAACCGGACTGGTCAAATTTTCAGGTTAGGTGTTTAAGCAAAAAATGTATTATCACAGGGTAACTGCGATACAGGGAAAGCCGCTATTAACCTGTGTTAATTTTACTTCACTTTACTGACAGCCTCCGTGGAATCCGTGGCCTCCGGCCTCAGTGGTTCACGCTCCGGAGGGCCAGGGATCGAATCCCGGTAGGAAATATCATGAAAATTACATTATGATCCCTAGTTTGGTTAGAACATTACAGGCTGATCACCTGAAGCCCGAAAGTAAGATGGTACATGCTTCGGAAGGCACGTTAAGCCGTTAGTCTCGGTTACTACTTACTAATGTAAGTAAGTAGTCGTTACATGAGTCATGTCAGGGGCCTTTGGCGGCTCATTAGTAACCCTGACACCAGGGTTGATGAGGTTGGTAATCCACAACCCACACGAGAGAAGAAGAAGACTTTTCTTTACGGGATAACGTCAGGGAAATGATGGACTAAATACAGGAGAAATTTAGCCTAAAAGGCAACTGAAGGCCTTATGGCTAAACATTCGCCATTTAACCGTCATTACAATCATAATTGCTTCATAAAAAAACCTTGGAAATCTACACAACAACAAGTTAACAATAAAATCCACAAATGATGCACAAACACTATGGTCTTTAGACAAAATGATTGTATCCTTGACTGAAGGAAATGTTACCACTAGTGTTGTAGTTACCTATCGATATATCGATAAACTCATCGATAATATCGACAACATTGTTTCGTGCAAGAAAACTTTGACAGGATCAAAGCAAATATAAATCCTTGGTCTCTGCTCACCCCGGTGGGAAATAGGCGTGAATTTAGGTATGTATGTACGGTCACGAGTACTAATATGTATACACTTTGCAACCACGTCACATTAACTTTTCTGACAAATTAAACCAAAAGCCCATTAAAATGTCAAATATGATAGTGCGACAGGGTTCTAAAGTGGGTACGTGATATTACTCATGACTGTATGTAATGAGTTCCAGTGCATTATTAAATTTTGGATTTGGATAACGGTAGTAATTTTTTCTATACAAAATGACATGTAAAGCATTTATGTATTATTTATGCCCGAACAAACATAAAAAAAAAAAATAATAATATACGGTCGAATTGAGAACATACATACATACATAAACTCACGCCCGTAATCCCTAATGGGGTGGGCAGAGCCACAAGTAATCAAAGACAACTTGCAGCCACTATTGATACGATGTCGTAAGCTGGATATGATGAACCTTATGGTGATAAGGGATCAACGTATCGCCCATAACATTAATCCATCATGTTAGAGGACACAATCCCTCTGTCGGTTTTTACGACATGCCTGGGAAGACAAGCAGCTGAACGTTTTCTATGTTTTTTTATTGCTCCCAGAACAGCATAGAAGCACGAATTGAGAACCTTCTCCTTTTTTGAAGTCGGTAAAAATGACATGCAAAGCATTTATCTGGGGGCACGGAAGCGCCCCCGCGAAGACGAGCTGAATATAACTGAACCTACTTTTGCTATTGATAGACTTTTTTTATTAACTTTTTAGTTAACTATCGTTAGACAAACTATCGACAAAGCTACACAGCTTAACTGTAGAAAATATTACAACTAATACAACTAATAGTTAAATAAAAACTAAGGCTGCTCGACCTCATTTTAAACAATTATACAAAAACTTTTAACGCTCCATTTGTTCAGTTATTTACCTATACAGAAACTTAACACAGTCTAAGGTTTAAGATTTCCGTGTTTCGTAGAATCATCTTTGAATTTACATATTTTTTATAGTTCCGTAAAAGTTAGATAATGGTCAGGATTCCTGCAGACACCTCCTAATTTTATTTTAAGTTATACCCGTCATTTTCTTATCGACTAGATAAAATTTATGGAACACATGTAAATTTTAGGCAGACATTTAAAAAACCCTCCCGAAATTATACATTGGCCAATCTTCTTCTATCGTGTAGGTTGTAAGGTGGATTACCAACCTCATCAGTCCACCAGGGCTGACACCAGTTAGGGTTACTATTGATCCGCCTAAGTCCCATGACATGACTCATGTAACCAGTACTCTTGGTGTTTTCCTTCACCGCTGAGCACGTGATAATCAATTATGATCCAGACATTTTATTATCAAAAGCGAGAAAGGGTTAATGTCTCCTCTTTCAGGAAACATCACGCCTAGAACCTTCAACAGGTTAAACTGTATCTTCACAAAATCGTTACCAAAACATGCAGGAAGTGTTAATACCCATAATTAAGTTAAATTACAGTTTAGTTAAAATTGAAAATAACAACTATTACAGGCGCCATTATGGCGCACTGACAATTATAGGCTGTGTCTTTAGTTAAACTAGTCTAAAGCCATAGACTAAACATAAAGAGTACAACGGACGGAATAGAAGAAAGAGTTTGGAAGGGCTAATTCAGGGCGAAACGCGCGCCATACAAGTATGAGGAAATAGTTCATACTTCAACTTTACACTCCACTCGTCCGCAAACTTTTCGACGCACGGAGCTCCGCGATAGTATATTTAAAGGTGCATTATAACTAGTGATGTTCCGAATATCCGTATCCGTATCCGCGGATATCCGAGATAAAAGAAACATCCGTATCCGTGTCCGTTACTTTTCACGCGGATCTTTTACGGATCTTTTTCAGGTGATTAAGTAGAATTATTAAATACAAAACTATAAAATTCCACAGTGTCACACTAAACCATAACCAAAACAAAAGTACTACCCGCGCAATGCAAGTTAAATCGTGTCCTGCCTGACGTTGCGGCGAGCGAAGACGTCAACTATCGTTTCAAGGTCGCGGGCGCCGACACCAATCGAATAATATCGAATAAGAAAATAAAAATCCGTATCCGTATCCGCGAACCTTTACACTAAATATCCGTATTCAGATCCATATCCGCGGATATACATTTTTAACGATCCGGCACATCACTGATTATAACCTGTATGGCAAAAAAAATAATATCGACTATCATGCAAGGAGATCTCCCCACCTCACACACATTCCCGAGAAATGCATTTTCGGAGGTATGTGACCTAACCTGTGTTGGGCTGGTTTACCCTTCGCGGGTTGGAAGGTCAGACAGGCAGTCGCTTCTGTAAAAACTGGACCTGTCAAATCTTCAGGTAAGGTAAGCGGACCCTGTGAAAAACGGGATAATGCTAGGGGGACGATGATGCAAGGAGATCTCTCCTTATCACAGGAAAGCTAAAAACCTTAGTGTGATTGGCTATTTATCAAAAAAATACTTTTGTGAACAGTATCTTTTCTTACGTGTCTATCACATAAAATATACATTGCCGGTATAGTGGCTATAGAATTTGAGAAGCAGTAGAGCTGTCGTAGTTATCTGTTTGCAGGAGTAGTAAAAGAGAGTGGGGTTGAACGGGCGACAGCGGTTCTCATACAAAATGCGCAAGGGTCTTTCCATCTTCTATTCCGTGGTACAGTCATGAGCAATATAATGTACCCACTTTAGGACTCTGTCGCACTAACATATTTGACATTTAGTGACACTTACAGTTCAATTTGTCAAAAAAGTTAATGTGACATGTTACCAAAGTGTATACATATTAATGCTCGTGACCGTACTACGTATAGACTCCCTCCGCCTTCGCCGAATACCACACCCCGGACAGTTCATTCAAAACACTTCGTTTTACAAAGACACTACACATTGACGTTATCGTACACGCGCATCTGTGTGTGTGAAGTCTGACGCCCATACGATTGAAGACTACACTAAGACAGGGGGTGAGGTAAACCAAGCTCAGCCGCTGGTGGGGAGCGGCGAGTTGCCGTTCTATACGTAGTATTGTTCCTTATTCTATGGCCCGCGCTTATAAAATAAAAGATTTCTTTTTTGCGAACGATTAAAGATTTAGCCGAAGGTCAGCCCACTCGGTCAAGTGCGGTGGGTTGCCTCGCTACAGTGCAATATAGGACTTTATTTGCAATACTTTTTTATGTTCTTTATGCTGTAGACTGGGAGTAAAAAAAAAACAGAATGCCTTAAGCATCATGAACTAAGTTATTACACCTCATCGAGCTTTCTGTTTGACCGACAGCAGCTCACCATGCTGTATAGCCGTCTATAATGGTCGATCCCACTGCGTTAGTTAGAAAGGGGGGTTATATGCGCAAATGTCAAATTGCAATATTGCTTTTTTAGATAAATTAATAACTCATTAGTGCAAGTCCAGTGTCGGGATTTGAACCGGCGTTCCCCGTTTCGAGAAGCAAGCCGATGAACCACAGTGACTTATATATTGCAAGGTCCAGTCGTAAGTTTTATTGATAAACTTTTATTGACCTCACACACCAGACGGGGTAAGCTGGAAGAGATCTCCTTTAGAAATAAGCCCACCTTTTGTATTATTATAGACAATGCAGCTTCGGTGGTCTAGTGGAGCGTTGGGCTCACGATCTGGAGGTCCGGGTTCCATTCCCGATGGGGACATTGTCGAAATCACTTAGACTGTCCTTTGTTTGGTAAGAACATTGCAGGATAGAAACACCTGATTGTCCGAAAATGTAAGATGAAGCCGTTGGTCCCGGGCTACTAACCTAAAACACCTCCACCAACCCGCAGTGAAACAGCGTGGTGGAATATGCTCCGTGCCCGCCAGTTGATTGAGGGGAGACCTGTGCCCAGCAGTGGGACGTATATAGGCTGTTTATGTATGTATGGACAATAAAAAATAATAAAACTTGATCGTTTACTATTTCTTTTTCTTAGTTTTTTTTTTATGGTTTACTTGTTGTGATTATGATTCATGTAATAACCAGAACTTTGTGGTTTGGCAACCATAGTGGAAAATTTAAATAAACGCTTTATTTGCTATTGGAACTGGAAATCCTTTTATTGCAATGGATTTCTTTCATTCAACTCCAACATTTCAACAACAACTTCAACTTTCAACTTCTAAAAAAAACAATTGAAATCTCGATGGGGTGTGGGTACTTAGTTAATTTCGACGACGATTGTTTGCGCCTGCGTTTTGCGCGAAGGTGCGCACCTTAATATATCCTGCGTAAATTACTGCTTCCGTGTACTCCCGTCAATTTCGCGATGGATGTAGGAAGTCGGGATATAGTTGTAAGCTTATGTTATAATGGTGCTGTATTCCGTACACACCATGAACGAACCACCATGGTTTAAAGGTCAGACAGGCAGTCGCTTCTGTAAAAAACCGGACCTGTCAAATCTTCAGGTTAGGTAAGCCCTGTGAAAAATGGGATAATACTAGATGATTCTGAGGAGCTCGGTGGCAACGCGCTCGGTCTGCGATTGTTGAAGTAAGGCAACTTTCCCAAAGGCCGGTCATAGGATGGGTGACTACAAAAAAAAGGTTTTCATCTCGAGCTCCTCCGTGCTTCGGAAGGCACGTTAAGCCGTTGGTCCCGACTGCATTAGCAGTCGTTAATAACCACCAATCCGCACTGGGCCCGCGTGGTGGTTTAAGACCTGATCTCCCTATCCATCCATAGGGAAGGCCCGTGCCCCAGCAGTGGGGACGTTAATGGGCTGATGATGATGCTAGATGATGATGATTTCAGTACACACCGTCTAAGATGTTTATTTTAAATTATACCTGTCTTTTTTTCCGCCAATAAGGAAAGGGACGGGTAACTAATGGTCATACACGTTTGGTGTCATAGAAAAATGTTCAGAGCAATCTACTCGAAAGGTTCGACACATTTTTTTCTCTGGCCGGCACTTTCAAACTTAGGCCGGCCAAAGTATGGAAAGCCGATGATCTCCTTTATGGAGTACACGTCAATTTTACACGGATTTTATACGTACCTAGTATTATTATCATATTCTATGGTGTAAGGAAGTAAACTGCAATATTGTGTTTAAATTTATGCGGTTGGCAACACTGCGTCGGAACTGAATAGTAACAATAAATTACGACACGCCTGGGATAACAAACAAGAGACTGTGTTTTTTTTATGCTCTATCTATATTCTCACTTCAGCGGAAAAGTGATAATAAAAATATTTATCGTAACTAAACCTTCACCTTACGAAATCGGGCCACCCGACTGGTATTATGCAAAACAGCGCAGTTCCAATGTCAAACACGACACGATTTCATCTTTGACGTACGATGTTTTACGACGTAACGATTAAGTTCATTATCATCACTACAGGGTATCACTAAAACGTATTTGGGTTGTTCTTCTTTTTTATCGACAATGGTCTGTCCTTCGTTCTGCTTCTGATAAGTTATGTTTTAGAATTTTATTTCATGTTTTGATTGTCCAAAAATATAGTTATCTTATTATACTCAAAATACAAGCAAAATACTAATCGGTTCCTCAATTAGTTATTAAAGTAGCTTGATCGTTTTTCACAAAATTATGTGACAGAGTGGTAAATTGAAATGCTGTCTCCGATGAAAAGGGCCACTCTGTCACAATATTTTTTGGAATGCGCCTGCAAAGAAAAGTATGTTACCAAGATAAAGAGAACCACTAAATAGTCCTCTACAGACACATCTTTATATGATGTTTTAAAATATTTGTTGCCGTTATAATTTTAAAGATGTTAAATCCGATAAATCGAGAAAATGTCTTTTTATTGTCGATAAAAAAGAAGAACGACCCATTTATGATCTTAAATTAATTTATAACAGACTATTTTTATTATGAACAATTACAACGAACGTAACTGGAAACGGTACTTAAGAGTTTTTTTCGAATATCTATCAATTTCTATGCGACGGTAAATTTCACTCAGAATCATGGTCTGAATTATCCCACTTGAACTTGAAAACTTGTAATGAAACTACCTTGTCTTGGGCGAACTCTTGTTAACAAAAATCACATCTAAATGTGATTCTTTAAAAGTATGATTTTCTCTATGATGATACATCTGCGGATGAGATGTCACCCAAGTCATATAAGCCACATGCGAGCACATGAACGTCGGAGTTGAAGCAGTCGCCGTAGCCGAAATCACCTGAATCACATCATCATCATCACTTGGATTGCGTGATTTCCTCTATAAGGCGATAATGGTGGTGATTCCAGTACACACCATCCAATTTTTATACCTGTCTTTTTCTTATCCGCCGAAAAGGAAAGGGACGGGTAATCGACAGGCATAACATTTATGGAACCCGCGTCAATTTTAGGCAGGAATTTTAAAACCCTCCCAAATTTATATATTGGCCAACTTTATTCGGTCGGGTTATTACCCGACAGAATAAAGTTGACAGCACACGTCAAACGGGTTGCATATCAGCGAGATGCCTTTTTTGTTCGCCCAGGTTATTCATTCATTTTGAAATTAATAATTGTAAATCATCCGTCTCTTTTCTTTTCAGCGAATAGGAAAATGACGGGTATAACTTGAAATAAAATTAGGTAGGTGTCTGCAAGAATCGGGGCCAATATTTAGATAAACATAAACCGGGTTTCAGAAACAATATCGTACGGCCGTCGGTTAGTGTTTTTCCCGAACGACAATGGAAACAAATAATATATTTTTCGCACAAACTATGACTCAAGCGTTTAACATTCATATCACAACATTCAATCAATTTATAGCGAGAGAATTACGCTACTCCACTCGAGAATAATTAGGAATAATTATTTTTCCCTGTACCCAGAGGTTGTCTGGAAGAAATTGGTGCTTTAGCAATAACGCCGCATGTTCTGCCTATATTAAGTATTGCTTGTTTCTGTACTATGTATCCTATTCTTACTTGGTTTCCAGGATTTCTGCCGGACCAATAGCAAAAGGCTCGCCCCCTGTTACATGGGTCTTAAACTTATCTGGCGAGAAGTGGGTCTACCTAATAATACCTTTTTTTTGACGTGACTTATTGTAGATTTGCCGCAAATGGCATTAACTATTTGCCCGACAAATGGGGAGCGCTGAACGCTCTCACCCGGTACAACGTTTAAAACAACAGGCCTGAGGGTGCCCAGTTGGGCGCGAACCTCGGCTCAGGGCGTCGTCTGAGAGGAAAAATATTTGAAAGAATTAATCGACCCTAGGGGGTCGATAGCGATAAGCGCTGAATGAGGGAATTAATAAGACACTTTATAAAAAAACACCTCGTTTTACACAGACACTACACATTGAAGTTATCGTACACGCGCTACTGTGTGTGTGACGTCTGACGCTATACGATTGAAGATAACCCGTCAGGGTTGATGAAGCTGGTAATCCACAATCCACACGTTAGAAGAATTCGGATAGCAACAGTAGCTGATTCAATCTATGGAGATTTTCATTAAACTACGGTTTTAATTATAATTTATTATTTATTACTATCAAGGTTCCATTATGAGGACGGAATCGTGACAACAAAGTAATGATAATTTACTCATGTTAATAACGAATTAATTACAACTGTTTTTAATTGTATAAATGTAATTGTTTATATTGAGGTTTATATTCGTTATTTTCATAAAAAATGCATTTACAACTCTTTTTTCAACATAAACAATTAAAGGTTGCGATTCCAGTAAGTAAGTAAATCTTTATTTCCTCTTCACAAATATTTGATAATACTAGCGGCCGCCGGCGACTTCGTCCGCGTAGTATAAAACAAAGTCGCTTTTTCTGTCCCTATATCCCTATGTACGCTGAAATCTTTCAAACTACGCAACGGATGTTGATGCGGTTTTTTTTAATAGATAGAGTGATTCAAGAGGAAGGTTTACATGTATTACAACATCCATTAAATAGTGGACAAATACTGTTATTTTTGAGGTTTTTAATGTGATGTCGTAAATAATTTCATTTCTTCCGCAGCTTTCCCCGTTTGCGGAACAAGCTGGTGTACGACAGGACAACAGTGAGCTATTATATCGAATAACTCCTTTTAAATGTACGTAGACTCTCGCTCTTTATCTGTTGTAGGGTGGGCAGTTTCGCAATTGGGTAATTTCCTACGTCAAAGATAAATTACAAAATTCTGATTACTAAATAAAGACAGACCTAAAGGTGACAAAATCTTTTTCTTTTTTTGTTTAATTTATTTTTTAATTTATTTTCTCCGTGGTCTAGTGGTTAGAGCGTTAGGCTCACGATCTGGAGGTCCGGGTTCGATTCCCGATGGGGACATTGTCGAAATCACTTTGTGAGACTGTCCTTTGTTTGGTAAGGACTTTTCAGGCTTGAATCACCTTGATTGTCCGAAAAAGTAAGATGATTCCGTGCTTCGGAGGGCACGTTAAGCCGTTGGTCCCGGCTATTAGCAATAAAAACACCTGCACCAACTCGCAGTGGAGCAGCGTGGTGGAGTATGCTCCATACCGTTTATGTTATTTATGAAGTTTAATAAAGAAAAGTGTAACAATAAGTGCGGCATTTCGTCACGTTTTCTATGACGTCACAAGTTGCTTTTCATACAAATTCCGTAGTAATGTCGTGTTTTGACGTTTAGTAAAAAGTAACTGATTTGACAATTTGGAACTACCCTATACAGTCGTTAGTTTATGTTATGTTATGCGAATTATTTGAAACGGCTATATCTAGACAGCACCATTATGGCCTAGAAAATGGTTATCAAATCAACATAAAATCAGTTTTATGTTGATTTTATAGCTGGCTTTTATACTGGGCTCTTACTAGAAATATAATGGTGTTTTAATATTATAAGGTCCTACTCACACCAATGAGTTATTCATTTATCTGATTTTTATGTATTGACGTGACTTATTGTAGATTTGCCGCAGATGGTATTAACTACTTGGCCGGACAAATGGGGAGCGCTGAAGGCTCTCACCCGGTACAACGTTTAAGACAACAGGCCTGAGGGTGCCCAGTTGGGCGCGAACCTCGGCTCAGGGCGTCGTTTGAGAGGAAAAATATTTGAAAGAATTAATCGACTCTAGCGAGTCGATAGCGATAAGCGCTGAGTGAGGGAAATCGTCGACCACGCCGGCGGGGTCGGTATCGGGGACCTGAAGTGTTTGGTGTCGCGAGCTGATTGGCTGCCTCTATGGCTAGAGTAATCGGGTCGTCGGGAAACATTTATCTGAAATGCAGTTTTCACCAACACAGGCTCGACCATTACAGACAGCGATACGGCTTCCCACCTATCACGTTGATCTAACAGAAAGCTCGGTGAAGTGTGGGTACTTAGTTCATCTTGCGATGGATGTACTGACTACCCCAATTGGAATATAGTCGTGAGCATATGTCCTGTTAAGAAGAGACTTTAAACTGTACTGATAGTAAGTTGGTTAAACCCAAATATATTCGACTATTACGATCAACGGTCAAGGACATTTTTTACAGCTAAAACAGCTATAATTGCCAATGTGCTATTTTTGTTTTCTATTTCAATTTTCTGACCTTACGATGGGCAAGAATGATGGCTATTATTATAAAGTTGTGTATTTGGCCTCCGGTTGATTGAGGGGAGGCCTGTGCCCAGCAGTGGGACGTATATAGGCAGTTTATGTATGTTATGTATTTGGCTGCATATGGCATAAAAAATCATGTCTGGAAACATCATGTGATTTTGTGACTTGTCCCCACCGGGAATCGAGCCCGGGACCTCCGGATCGTGAGCACATCGCTCAACCACTGGACCATAGAGGCGATCACTGATGACAAGTTACCAAACCGTCGCTACAGGTTTTGTGGCACTGCCCAACCCTGTAGCCTTCGTAGGCGTGTGTTTATGAACATGTTAATTAAAGAAACGCTCCGTATATAGTTTGTTTACTAGCACACGTGTGATCGTACATACATACATACATACATTCATACATACATACATTCATACATACATACATTCATACACACATACATACACCGACCATGTGGATAAAGAATGGGTGCTTTGACATATAATACAATCACACACAAAGTCTCCTTATGGTCCGACCTTAAACTAATGTTTCCTCAACAGAGAATCGAACTTGGAACCTAACACTTAATAGATTATTTACACTAACTTAACTTTTAGGTACGTACTTTTAGGTAGGAGTGGCAGAGGAAGACCAAGAAGGACTTACGATGACCAAATTGGAGATGTTCTTAGAAAAGGTTTAATACGATCTACTCTGAACCGGCGTACGTGTATGAAGCGATTGATGAATGTGGAGGAAGCAAGATAAGTGTGTCAGGGTCGAAGCAAATGGAATTCTATAGTCTCTGCTTACCCCGGTGGGAAATAGGCGTGAGTGTATGTATGTATGTAACTTAACGTTTCTGGTGCTCTGGGAGCAAAGACAAAACATAGAATCCGTTGGCTGTTCATCTGCTTATCAGTCCTTACAGGTGACTGGAAGAGAGATAGAATAGACTAGGTTCCAACTAGTCAAATCAGTTACTTTTTACTAAACGTCAAAACACGAAATTACTATAGAATTTGTATGAAAAAGGACATTATGACGTCACAGAAAAACGTGATAAAACGTCGGACTAACTATTGCGTTTTTCTTGATCAAAATTCATAAATAAGTTAAATAGAAAAAAGAAAATGTTTTAATTACTTTTACATCTGTCTTTATTTAGTAATCAGAGTTTCATAATTGTACTGAGCTAGATGTTATGTTTACACAACACAGCCAACAAAATTCAAGTTTTCAAACATAATCAGAACTTAGGACCTCACATAACGTGTTTTGAAGGAAAATATTATGAAAACCTATGAGCAGTTGTTTTAGTGAGATGACACAAATAGATAAGATCGGCCACCGTGGTCCAGTGGTTCGAGCGTTCGGCTCACGATCCGGAGGTCCCGGGTTCGAATTCCGGTGCGGAAGTATCACAAAAATTACTTTGTGATCCCTAGTTTGGTTAGGACATTACAGGCTGATCACCTAATTGTCCGCAAGTAAGATGACCCGTGCTTCGGACGGCACGTTAACCCGTTGGTCCCGGTTACTACTACAACCTATCCTATCCTGTTATCCTGGCAGGGTCGCCATATAGGGAGGTTCAAGGGAGGTTCGTAAGAGACGACTGAAACGACCAAGTGCTAAATAGATACCGTCTTACTGATGCAAGTTTAGTAGTCTTCACATGAGCCATGTCAGGGGCCACACACCCTGACACCAGGGTTAATGGGGTTGGTAATCCACCTCACAGCCCACACGATAGAAGTGTAGAAGGCAGAGAAATAACACGCGGTGTTGCCATAATACAAAAAACAAAAATTTTAGTATGTACTACACAACATACGAGTACAGAATCGAACTCAGCAACTCGAATACAAAACCCGTTCGTATTGCGTCACATGATAGTAGATATATAAGTAATTTATTAACTTTTTCGATATCGAGTGTAGCAGGCGAAAGTGGCCGCAAGGACGCGCGGGCGCAGTCTCGCAACAATTGAAATAAAACCAATTATTTGTGGCTGAGTTTGATGACAGTTTTGGTCCACATAATACCAGCGTCGTGGTTCACGCCGCGACTTGTGCTGAGTGAGGCTCTTTTATCTCAGGACTTCCACTACCACCTTATGATCATTTCGACGAACATCCGTTTTATTTGTTTTATAATTGTTTTCTGAAAATGTTATTTATTTATTTAAGTAAAGAAATGCATTTTCGGAGATATGTGACCTAACCTGTGTTGGGCTGGTGTTTTGGGCGGGTCAGAAGGTCAGACAGGCAGTCGCTTCTGTAAAAAACCGAAGCTATCAAATCTTTAGGTTAGCAAGTGGACCTTGTGAAAAGCGGGATGACGATCTTCTTCTTCTATCGTGTGGATTGTGAGGTGGATTACCAACCCCTTCAACCCTGGTGTCAGGGTTATTACTGAGTCGCCATAGGCCCCTGACATGACTCATGTAACGACTACGTACTTACATCAGTAAGTACTAACCGGGACCAACGGCTTAACGTGCCTTCCGAAGCACGGATCATCATACTTTTGGGCAATTAGGTGATCAGCCTGTAATGTCCTAACCAAACTAGGGATCACAAAGTGATGTCCCCACCGGGAATCCAACCCGGGACCTCCGGATCGTGAGCCCAACGCTCAACCACTGGACCACGGAGGCCGTTGGAGATGATGATGATGATTATATTACCATATATTACATTTAATTCACGTCAATTGAAAGCGCGATTGAAAGTCATCGACCTGCCGAACTAGTTACATTACCCGGCTCTCTTCAACCTTCATAAATATCGCTTAGAAAGTGGTTCTATTGCCAAAACGCAGCGTACACATAAGAGGACCCCGACATGCTCGTGACGTTTGTTTTGTAAGCTCGCATTAAACAGGTTTACTTGTATTTTCCTCTTTGCAAAAGCAAAACAACACGGTATGGATTTGTGTATCTCGACTTTAGCCATAGACTGGTGAACGAGTGCCCTCTACACTGGTTCCCAGGTGGCATAGCCGAGCTGCATTGTGTGACGGATGAAATCAGAAATCAGAATCATTTATTCAACGTAATTGTCATGTATAAACTTGTTGAAGGTCAATGTAACATTTTTGAATTTACGTCATTTCGCAAGGTGTTATGGCTGAGGAGAAGAAAGGACAAGAAACTGCAACAGCAACACATCTTTTAAAAACCAATGATAGTAATACATTACAAGTTATTTAATAACTAGAGGAACACATTCAATACCAGACATTTTTATCATTTAGGTAGTCATTAATCTTATATTAAGCTTTTTTACATTAAGGTTCACACGAGCTTTAAATTTACTTTCTGACAAATTTACAATATGCGGAGGTGCGGCAGTGACTTGGCTAGGGGATCTTAACCTGGATTTATGATCCACGCAGGATATTTTATTTTTGTCCGCCATAGGCAACAATAATAAGCCATAGACTAAAGAACTACGTATAGAAAAGGCAAGTCTCCAACTAGTCAAATCAGTTACTTTTTACTAAACGTCAAAACACGGAATTTGTATGAAAAAGCACACTGTGACGTCATAGAAAAACATGACAATATGTCGCACT
Organism: Pectinophora gossypiella; assembly: GCF_024362695.1. Taxonomy (NCBI): domain Eukaryota; kingdom Metazoa; phylum Arthropoda; class Insecta; order Lepidoptera; family Gelechiidae; genus Pectinophora; species Pectinophora gossypiella. Next base: position 9,548,273 of record NC_065427.1, on the reverse strand, counting down.
TATTATTACATTTTTCTTTAGTAAAATTCATAAATAACCTAAATAGGAAATTAAAACTTTTTTGACAACTTTAGATTTGTCTCTATTAAGTGTTAGCAAACTCTACAATAAAACGTAATTATATTAGTTACATACCCCGTTTTAATCAGTAAAATGTTAAGTACCACAAATATCACTCTTATTACGGAAACCAAATATTATTACTACAAATTATAATAAGAAATATTATACAAAAGAATACAGCAACTAGTCTTTCAGTTTTCGCTTCTCTCGACAATCATCGTCTTCACTTGTTTCTCTTTCCTCGTAGTCGCCGACGGAACACCCGCCAAAACGTTTTTCTCTTAAAAAGTGACGTGACGTTCCTTTTTTGAAATTGCCAACATAAGTAATCAAAATTTATATTTTATAAAATCACGTCAATTTGTCGTTCCGTTTTGCCGTGAAAGACGGACAAACAAACAGACCCACACACACACACGCACACGCACACACACACACACACACACTTTCCCATTTATAATACCTTCATTGACCTCGTGTATGTATTTAGCTCCGAACATACCAAAGGGTTTGCAAACCATGAAATTGTCCTCACGTAACCAGCTTTCACCATATTACACCTTTAAAGCCATGGTCATTTCCCATGACTGCAATTGGTTTAATTTTGAAAGCGTCACAATGATATACGTATTCCTATGCGTTATTTTGTAGGTTTGCATCAGATGGGTTTAACTACTTGGTGAGCCAAATGAGTGCTGTGTTGTCTGAGAGGGAAGTGCTGAGGGCTCTCACAAAATTTAAGACGACAGGCCTAATGTGCTCGGTTGGACGCGAACCTCGGCATCATCAGCCGTACGACGCCCACTGCTGGGCATAGGCCTCCCCCAAGGATCTCCACGACGATCGGTCCTGCGCTGCCCGCATCCAGCGGCTTCTCGCGACCTTCACCAGATCGTCGGTCCACCTTGTAGCGGGCCTACCCACTGAGCGTCGTCCGACACGGCACAACCTCGGCTCTGTTTTATTAAATTATATTCAATTCTATACTTTTGCGATGGATAATTCAACTTAATATTAACTCAGAATAATGACCTGAATCATCCCCTAAGTATTAGTTACGATGTCAATTACACCCCATACAAGTACAGGTAGCCATACAAGTACGTATGGGTGTTAGTGACACCGTAACGAATACTAAGGGGGATAATTCAGAACATGATTCTGAGTTAATATCAAGTGGAATTTTCCGTCGCAAAATTCATGTATTTCATTTAATTATTTTCAATTCCTTTACGACGGAAAATTCCACTTGATATCAACTCAGAATCATGGTCTGAATCGTCCCTCAAAGTTTTCGTTACGATGTCACTAACACCCTGTAAACGAGATGTATGACGACTGTATTGTCGTACCCGCCTACCAGTTGTTCAATCATTGATTTCAATTTGTTATAATTGGCCACCGATAAAAGCAATAGTGTATTTAACTGAGTCAAAGATAAATTATAAAATGCTAATCTAGAAATAAAGAAAACAAAAAAAGAAGAAGAAGAAAAGGCGAACGTCGTGTCTTATAAGGAAGTGAAGGAATTAGTCTTCGTTAGACAAAAATGCCATGGCTTTGTAATAGACTACTCTGGGCGCCATCCCACTTGCGTCAGAGTACTGCGGCGCGAAAGGCAAGAGGGAAACCACTGCCCTATTTTTCCCTAAAAAGTAGCATGGAAAATTCTGCACCGACAAGAGTGTGGCTCTTAAATTAGTGATGTGAATCTAGAAATAGAATGATGGTCAAAAATCAATCTTATTTTACTATTTGACTTAATTTCGAATAGGTATCATTTATGTGCTTCGGAAGGCACGTTAAGCCGTTGGTCCCGGCTGCATTAGCAGTCGTTAATAACCACCATTCATAATCATGGGATATTGTCGTGAGCTTATATTATGTTATGATTTAAATTTCACTCCACGATTATATAGTATATTGTATAGTGTTGAGTAAAGATGCGTAAGCGCACGGTGATTCACAGTTTATCGGCGGTAATTCACTGTAGCTGGCGCGATAAATTTAATTTTATTTCAAACACAATGCCTGGCTAAATCGAACGCGGGTTTGTTTTAGACAGTAGAACAGAGTAACCAGAACAAAGTCATGAGAGGGGTTAAAAAAAGCCACATCGAAGCAACTCATCTAAAATTCAATATTGCAATTTGACTATTGCGCATATAAAAAGTGCCCAATGCAAACAAAATGTCCAATAGCAATATTGCTTTTTAGATGAATTGCTTCAATGCGGCCTTGTTAACCCCCAAGAAGTAGCAGCAGCTATACTAGACATTGAAGCCTTAGGTGAACATCATGATGAACCGTAAAACAAAGGAAATAAAGATAGAAATTATTCTGCTTCGATAAGAAAAAGACAGGTTTAAATTTAAAATAACATTACGTGTCTGCAAGAATTAGGGAAAGGAACAGACTTACTTTTAAATTAACTTACAAAATGACATAGAAAAAAAATAATGTATGTGGTGGTGGTAGAAGTTTTCAATAAATGGACTTCGCTCAGCATACGCCGCGGCATAAACCACGACCCTGGTATAGCCGCTGTATGACGATAACCGTTCGAAATACGTCATCATCATCATCATCATTGGCCTTATACGTCTGTTTCAGACGGTTTATGACGTCATTGCCTCGAAGAAATGCACTTTCTTTCATGGCTGTGCAAGCCAATCCTAGAGCGGCAAACTCTACCGCACTCATAAAAAAAAATACTTCACAAACATTAATATGAATACATAATATACACTTTAGTATCATGTTAACATGTGTATGGGATCCGTACTTCGAAGCGCACGTTAAGTAGTCGATGCCGGCTTCTATTTACTTATAGTATGCAATCGTCCCATGAGCCATGTTAGGGGCCTTCGGCGGCTCAATAGTAACCCTGAAACCAGGGTTGATGAGTTAGGTTATAGATCTCACAACTCACACGAGAGAAGAAGAAGAGTACCATGTTACATTAAGTTTTTTGACAAAATGAACCGTAAGTTTCGCTAAATATCAAATAGCTTAGTGAAACAGGGTTCTATATGATAATACTGATGTAGTTTGTGGCCTGCAAACCTTTGTTGATGACTTTTATTTTATTTATTTTATTTTTTTACTTTTGCAACATATTCAAAACGATAAACAGCTTAATTCCGTTTTTGGACTCTCGCCACTATCCTTAGTTCAGCAAAGAAGTTTCATAACATAAACAGGTAGAAAGAGGTTACTTTTTAAATAATGCAATGATAATAAACACGAGACGCATAAAAAGAAATACGAAAGGACATAAAAACAAGCAGAACCAGAGGCTAAACTCGTTCACATTTCCAACCTTGAGCGTATGTGGGGTAATAGAGGCAATGACAGCACATACATACATATATCCATACATACATACAGACAATATCCAACGAGCCAATCATCTGGTTATGGTATGAGACGGATGTTAAGTCATGTCAGTTGTGCCACCTTAACCTATCTGTGGAGGGTCGGAAAAAAACGCTTTAATGGTTTTACTGACCGTCATTATCGATCTGTAAGGATTGAACTAAGGTGTTGAGCAGGAAAGTGTAGGAATATCTGCAACTTGCTATAAGATTGTAACTACTAACTATATTCATGTAATAATAGTGAAATAATTATAGTAATTCATATCCCGTGGTTTCCAGGATTTGTGCCCGGTTAATGGCAATAGGCTCGCCCCGTATTATATGGGACTTATACATAGCTGGCGAGGAGAGGATGTATATAATATAACCTTCTGCCTACCCCGTCGAGAATACAGGCCTGATGTTAAGTTATGTTATTATTAACCTGAAAGGAATGAAGTCAAGTGTTGGGTAGAAAAGTGTAGGAATTACTGCAACTTATTGGAAGATAGTAACTTTATTAAACATATTTATGTAATAACAATGAAATAATAACGAAGAATCCTTTATAACCTACAGCACAATAATGTTTCTATAAATAATAAAGAAGAGGTCCAAATATGCATCCCTGTGGAAGTCACATATTTAAATGGCACAAGCGCGAATCCTTCTCAGAAAACTAATAAAACAAACTGACATTCCATGTTAATTCTAAGAACAAGCCTTCGAAACCATGATGTGGTGTTGTTTTAAAAACAATAATCGCGTAGATGTTAATATGACAAGGTATAGAACGCTTCCCTTAAAATGAAATTTGCACATACTAATGCCTACATTTCTTAGCTATAATACGTCGCGAAATGACAGAATACCAAATAAAAATTGGCATTCTGCTAGTTTACTTTTTGATAATTGCGATACAGAAATTGTTTCGATTTGATTATTAAAAATACATTTCACTGTTTCTTTTTTTTGTGAGTAACCTTGAGGAAGGTATCCCTTTCCTTTTCGATGGAAAAAAATATTATATTTGTGTTTGGTTTTCCCTAACACGGTTCTTTACCAAGTGAGCCTTCTTTTAAGTATTTAAATCATTGTTTACTAACACAATTTAAAGAAAATGGTTGAGCGTTGGGCTCACGATCCGGCGGTCCCGGGTTCGAATTCCGGTGGGGACATATCTCAAAATTCACTTCGTGATTCGTGAAAAGCTGTGGGTCCCGGTTACTACTTACTGATGTAAGTAAGTAGTCATTACATTAACCATGTCAGGGGCCTTTGGCGACTCAATAGTAACCCTGCCACCAGGGTTGATGAGGTTGGACCTCACAACCCACACGATAAAAGAAGAAGGAAAATTGTACCTGTTAACTTAATGTACATTGAAATAAAGATTTTATTATTTTTAAACCTTAAGGGCGTTATGATTTTTATTTTTTTCATATCGAGGGTCTATTTCACTGTCTATCTGCCTTCAATGGATGCATTTTTCAAAGTGTCACTCAGACTCTTGTTAAGAATCCCATGTTTTATAAATACAAGACACAATATCCTTCCTTTATGCGAAGCCGCATTCGGGTAACAAAATACATCGTGTGGTATTGGTAAATAGACAGATTCCTTGAAAAGAAAGTCCACTGAACTTTTTTCTTCATTCATTTAGAAAGACAAGCAATAGTTCTGAGGATGTAATGCCACATATGTCTGGCAAACAGGTAGATCTGATACCAATCGCCGGGTCAAGGTTCTCTAACTGTGCCGAGCAATGATATTCATATGATACTATCGCAACTAGATCCGCAACTAGTGGCGCCTGTTTGTTTTGCGCTTGCGTGTTCGGTTCTATCTGGGCTTCAATCTTCACCATATGCGCTGTGTTGAACTCTTAAACCGTCATGTTTTCTTCAACGTGATGGACCAAATTATACCGGTGACTTAGTGTTTCTGTTAACCTCTTAAGTGTTGAATTTCATCGTCCTAGTTTCAACGGTTTGGGATGTTATTCAGTTAAGCTCGCATTAATTAGTTGGTTCTCTCGTGTTCTGTTCTGATTACTCAGGGAAAGCCGCTATCAGGTGTCGCTAATGTTGAATATTCTTATGACAGTTTCTCATACTATTTGATGAACAAACGTTATTGTTTTGGTTATATTTATTAAAGTATTACCCTTAGCGCAGCGTTTAACTGCAAAATCAAGATTGTATTTTTATTTAGAACTGTCTTTTTCCAACTGCTTTTCTTTTCGTAACTCATCCTTCAGATGAAATACTCCTTTACCAATTTATCACGAATTTTATGGAGAACTGTCAAAATTTAGGAACACTCAACAGTGCTGCCAATTACATTTGAGTTTCTGGTTTTTATTCTCATTAGGCATTGAATTTATGTGAGTATGTGTGTATCTTTCCTTCTTGTCTAAAATAAGGTGTGTCATTTATCTTAGCCCTGAAAGTTCTTTGCCTCTCTAGTATGCAAACTTGCTGTTACGTTTCATGTTATGGTAATCATGCGTGAACTGTCGTTATAATCCCCAGATTGATAAGCTCTGACAGTACTGTTAATCACTTGTGTTCAATCAAAGCCTTATTTGAACTGGGGTACTGCTTAGTCACTGTCATAGTTGCAGGTAAATTGATTTTGTTGACGGCAATTTATGTTGTGGGCAGTGCTGGCGGTTTGTTATCATTTAGGATTAGTGTTCATGCATTTTAATTAGGTTTTATTTTCCAAAATTTAGTTGTCTGTGGTGCAGCTGTGGAGCGACTGGCTCGGGTTTGAATCCTGATAGGAACGTATCAAAAAATCACTTTGATAAGGACATTGCTGATCACCCCATTGTCCGAAAGCAAGATACTTCAGTGCTTCGGAGGGCATGCCCGGATCGGCTGCTATTTACTTAAGTATGAAGTTGTCATAAGAGCCATTTTAGGGGCCTTTGACGGCTCAGTAATAACCCTGACACCAGGGTTGATGAGGTTGGTATTCCACCTAACAACCCACACGATAAGAAGATTCTATTCTATACTTAATTGAACAGTGATTAAGAACACAGTCAAGAGTAAAGCCAAGGTATTTGGGATAGTGGCAGTGGGAAATAGCTATACCCTCCCAAGATATTTTTAGGGTTCTGCTGACTTGTTTGTTTCATTCAAGAAGAAGAAGAAGAACACAGTGGTGCTTGCAAGAAGTTCAGAAGTATATTCGGAAGAAGAACCGTCATGTTCTCAATATCATTAATATACAGTCCAGAAGAAGTTCCGAAGCTCTTCGAAATGTTTACCTCACAACCTACACGAGAGAAGAACATAAACATTATAGCGATCCATTTTATCTCTGCTTATTTGAAAG